>NC_064259.1:15738000-16057833 GCF_003254725.2 Canis lupus dingo | reverse complement strand
AGAAGTTAGATATTCTAAAATTCTATTAAAGTTTTATTCTATAGCTAGAAAATAACTATTCTAATATTTTATGCCTATGAAAATTCCCTTCAAAATTAAAGTCAAAATACACTTATAAAAAATAAAAGAATTCATCATAAGGCATGTGTTAGAAGAAATACTGAACAAGTTCTTTTAAAAAGGAAAATGATCCCAGAAGGAAACAGGAAAATACAGGATGCATACCAGGTGAAATGGTAGACATATAGGTAAATACTGAGTAATTGCTTTACACTATCAAAATACTTCATGAGATTAAGATGTATGAAAGCAATAGCACAAAAAGCAAGAGTAAATGGAATTAGAGTGTTCTAACACTAGATCATTGTATATGAAATAAAGAAAATAATTTAGATTCTACTAAATCAAGCATTCATGGGACAATCCCTGGGTAACCATTTCAGAAATTGTGAAATAAAGTATAACTAAAGCTAATAGAAAAATGTAATAAAAAATTGAAGATTCAAAAGAAAATGAGAAAAAGGACAAAATAAAAAAATGGTAAGACAGTGCATATATACACCAAATATATCCCTAATTACATAAAACCCCATGAAATAAGGACTTTCTTTAAAATAAAAATATTCTCAGACTGAAAGAAAATAACTACAAATAGCATGTGATACAAACACATCAAACAGAAGGCCAAAGGAAGTTTGAAACTAAAAGAAGAATTACATGGAAAATTATCCAAACACTAAACAAAAGCCTAAAAAGCTGGTGTAGCTATGTTATCAAAGCTGGCATTAAAGCTAGAAACACTACTAGCCATAAAAAGGAGTCTTTTATAATGAAAAAAAGGTTAAAACTACCAGGTACATAGGTCATTAGGCACATTCACATCTTCAAAATAAATATATGTATGTATACATATGTATTTATATATATATTTAATAGTAATTTTGTGCTGTCATATTAGATCTTATTTTGTGAGTCCCCTTACTTTTTTAAGATATACTTTGGTTTTACTAGTTTTGTATTTTAGCCTTTATACTAGCTCCTAACGTGATCATTCTACTATCTTTACTGTATGTTTGCTTTTATCCATGAGTATTTTTTTTTTCATAATTTTCTTCTAATTATGGCCTTTTCCTTTCCACTTAAAGAAGTCTCTTTAACATTTCTTGTGAGGCCCATTTGGTGGTGATGAACTCCTTTAACTTACATTTGTCTGGAAAACTCTCCTTGAATTCTGAGTAACTTTGCCACGTATATTCTCTGTTGTAGGTTTTTTCCTTCCTGTTCTTTGGATTCATCGTGCCACTCCCTTCTGGCCTTTCTGCTGGGGGTGGGGGAGGGGCAGAAATCAGGGCTAAGTTTATGGGGTTTCCCCTTGTATATTATTGTCTTCCTTTATCCTGCTGCTTTAAAAACTATCTTTAATCTTTAGTATTTTAATTACAATATGTCATGGTGTGGATCTTGTTGGGTTCATCTTATTTGGAACTCTGGTGCTCCTAAACCTAGATGTCCGTTTCCCTCCCCAGGTTAGGAATTTTTTTTTTAGATATTCTTTCTTCAAATAAGTTTTCTGCCCCTTTCTCTTATCCTTCAGGGACCCAAATAATGCCAATGTTTGCTTGATGTTGTCCAAGAGATCCCATAACTCATTTTCATTTTTTTTTAAAGACTTTATTTGTGAGAACATGAAGGGGGGTGCGAGATGGAGAAGGTGGCTCCCTGCTCAGGAGAGATCATGCCCTGAGCCAAAGGCAGACACTTAATTGACTGAGCCACCCAGGTGCCCCTTTTACATTGTCTTTGTGCTGTATGCTCTGGGGGCTTTCCATTACACCTGGTCTTCCAGATTAAAAGATGCAGAAGAATGGATCAGCAATTTACTAGTGATTTCCTCTAATGTATATTCTATTTCAATTATTGTAGTCTTCAAATCTGATTGGTTTTTATATTTTCCATCTGTTAAAGTGCTGAGTTCATTCTCCTTCTAAAGTCCAGTGAGCATCTTTTATGATCATTACTTAATTCACAGGTGAATTCACAGGTGAATTTTATCAAGCATTAAAGAGTTAATACCTGTTCTCAAACTATTTTAAAAATGAATAAATAAAATAAATGGAAAGCCTCCAAATACATTCAACAAGGCCAGCATTACCCTGATACCAAAACCAAAGGCACTACAAAAAGAAAACAGGCCAATATCCTTGATGAACACAGATGCATCCTCAACAAAATATTAGCAAGCCATATTCAACAATACATTGAAAGGATCATTCACCACAATCAAGTGGGATATACTGCTGAGACACAAGAATGGTTCAATATTCATAAATCAAAATTATACATAACATCCACAAAATGAACACTAAATATAACCATTGCAATAGATGCAGAAAAAGCATCTGACAAAATTCAACATTCATTCATGGTAATGACTCTCAACAAAGCTGGTATAGAGGGAACACACTTAAAGGCAATATGACAAACCTACAGTTAACATCATAGTCGATGACAAAAAACTGATAGCTCTTCAAAAATCAAAAACAATATCCACTCTCACCATTTTTATTCAACATAGTACTAGAAATCCTAGCTACAACAATCAGACCAAAAAATAAAAAAGGCATCCAAATTAGTAAAAAAGTAGTATAACTATCACTATTTGCTGATGACATGATACTATATACAAAAAACCCTAAAGACTCTACCAAAAAAATTATTAAAAGAATTCAGTAAAGTTTCAGGATATAAGATATGCAAAAATCAGCTATGCTTCTTTACACTAACAATGAAATAGCACAAAGAAAAATTTCCTATTTAAAATCTCCAAACAATGAATTTGCACCAAAAATAAAATACCTCAGAATAACAAAGAGGTACAAGATCTGTACTCTAAAAACTATAAAATGATGAATTAAATTGAAGACACAAATAGAAAGATATCATGATCACAGATTGGAAGGTATCGATACTGTTAAAGTCTCCATACTACCCAAAGCAATCTACAGAGTAAGTGCAATCCCTATCAGAATACCAACAATGTTTTTCACAGAACTAGAATAATCAAAATTTGTATGAACCACAAAAGAACCCAAATAGCCAAAGCTATCTTCAAAAATAACAAAGCTGGAGGTATCACAACATATACCATAAAGCTAAAAAGTAACCAAAACGTATGGTATCAGAACAAAAACAAAAACAGGTACATAGGTCAATAAAAACAGAATAGAGAGCCCAGAAATAAACCCATGACTATATTATTATTTATTCTACCATGAAGGAGGCAAGAATATACAATGGGGAAAAGACAGTCCCTTCAAATCAATAGTGCTTGGAAAACTTGGGAGCTACATTAAACATACACACACACACACACACATACCCCTCACTATCTTACAACAGAAAAATAAACTCAAAGACCTAAATGTGAGACCTGAAACCATAAATCTCCTCAAGGAAAATATAAGCAGTAATCTCTTTGATATCAGCCTTAGAAATGTTTTTCTGAATATGTCTCCTCAAGCAAGAGAAACAAAAGCAAAATTAAAAGTATTAAGACTACACCAAAATAAAAAGCTCTTGCACAGCAAAGGAAACCATCAATAAAATGAAAAGGCAAACTACTGAATGAAAGAAATTTGCAAATGATATATCCAGTAGGGGGTTAATATTCAAAATGTATAAAAAATTTATACAACTCAGAACCAAAAATATCCAAATAATACAATTTTAAAAAGGGTAGATCTGAAAAGATATTTCTCCAAAGACATATGGTCACAGACATATGGAAGATGTTCACCATCACTAATTATGTAAATGCAAACCAAAACCACAATGAGATATCAACTTATACCAATCAAAATGTCTATTAGCCAAAAAAAGGGGGGAGGGATAACAAGTGTTGGTGCGGATGTGGAGAAAAAGGAACCTTTGTGCACCATTGGTGGGAAATGTAAATTGGTGCAGCTACTGTGGAAAATAGCATGGAGGTTCAAAAAAAAAGAAAGGAAGGAAAGAAGGAAGGAAGGAAGGAAGGAAGGAAGGAAGGAAGGAAGGAAGGAAGGAAGGAAGGAAGGAAGGAAAGAAGAAGAAGAAGAAAGAAAGAAAGAAAGAAAGAAGAAAGAAAGAAAGAAAGAAAGAAGAAAGAGAAAGAAAAGAAAGAAAGAAAGAAAGAAAGAAAGAAAGAAAGAAAGAAAGAAAGAAAGATCTTGTAATTCCACTGTTGAGTTTTCTCCCAAAGAAAATACTAGTTCAAAAATTATGCACCCCTGTTTATCACAAAATTATTTACAATAGCCAAGATATGGGAGTGACCCAAGCGTCTGTCCATAGATGAAGAAAATGCAAGTGTGTATCTCAGTGATACTCAGCCATGGGGGGCGGGGAGAGAGAGAGCAAGCTTGCCATTTGACATACCATGGATGAAACTAAAGAGTATTATGCCAAATGAAGTCTGTCAATGGAAGGCCTATGCCATTCAATTTCACTTATATGTGGAATCTAAAAAACAAGGAAAAAAGTAGAAATAGACCCATAAATACAGAAAAAATACTGGTAGTTGCCAGAGGAGAGGGGGCTTGGGGGATGGGGAAATTGGTGAAGGAGAATGGGAGGTACAAAATCCAGTTATGGAATTAGTCAAGGTTGAAAGGTACAGCATAGGGAATATCATCAATGGTATGATAACACTATTGTATGGTAACATGTGGTAGCTACACTGGTATTCACCACAATATATAGAGTTGTCAAATCACCATGTCCTACACCTACAACTAATGTAATATTATGGATCAACTATATTCCAATAAGAAAAATATAGTAATGTAAGGGAAATAGACAAATCCCCTATCAAAATGAGAGACTATAATATATCCCTCTAATATAAAGATCTGAACAAAGTAGTTAAGAACGTAAAACACCAAAATAGCACAATTAAAGAGGACCTAAATAACAATCACATAGTAGTATTTTTTAAGTGTAAGATTAAAAAAATGATTATACATGGCTCATAAAACAAGTGATACACTTGGATAACTATAAATCATTCAAAATTATGTTCTCCGACCACTCTAGAATTTTTTTAAAAAATAAATTTGAAAATGCCCAAATGTTTAGAATATATTTCTAATCCATGGTTCAAAAGAGATGGAAATGAAGATTAGAAAACATTTCAAACAATGATACTGAAAATATATTTCAAGAAGTTACAAAAAGGATGATAGCAAGCTCAACCCAAAGAAATCAAAGAACAGAATACAAGGAAATAAAAATAAATGTACTCTCCCGAAATCCAAAATTTGGTGTCTAGTACAACATTCTCAACTAAAAGAAAGCAGAGCACTTTGAAGAAATGGCTGATTCTAGGACTGGAGTAGGGAATATAGAAGATGTGCCTAGAATACCTCATAGCGCCAAAAAGGAAAAAAGTGCTTAAGAACAAAAAACAATGGTATTATGTCAAAAGAACTTAGGAGGCAACTGAAAGAATGTTCAATGTCCAAAGCTGGAGCAATTACAGTAATAAAATACACAGTATCAGGATATAATCAAAAGTATGAAGTAAATATCCATGGGTCCATATTAATAAAAAGAAATTATTAAATATTTAAATGGGGGAGAATACACAAAATATCTTGTACAGAAGAATCTCAATTTGACATAGATACTCCCTCCTCAAAGAGGTGGGGCATAACTTACCACCCATTAAATATAGGATGCACAAACTGACTTTCTCATAAAGAGTACAGAGAGGGGAAGAATTCTTTTACCCAGAAGAAATCTGATCAGTATTACCTCAAATAAGTAAGGTTCACATCATTAGTGATACATGTTAACAATATGTACCAGTGATATGCAATGAAAATATAAAAATTTACCTCAGTAGTCTTCCTCCCACTCACAACCCCTATCAGAAAATAGCCAAAATAAGAAAATATTTTAAAAGGTATCACTATAGATCTTACAATCATTTAAAAATGAAGAGATTATGAATTCATGCTAATAAGTATGAAAGTTTACAAAAATAGACAAAAATGTTCATCAAATCAGATACAATAAAAATAGAAGAAAATCTGATCGTCTTTTCTTAAACATGAGAACTCGGTTTTAAATTTTTCTTAGAAATTATCAGGTCCATATAGCTTCACCAGTGAATTTTTCAAAATACGGAAAGAACGTATAAAATGTATAGAAGGTCTTCCAGAGAATACAAATAAATACTTTCCATTCTATTTCTGATACCAATTTAACCTTAACACATCAAAACCTCTAAAGTTATAAGAAAATATGTAAACACATCCTTTCTATTGATTATAAAAGCAAAAATCTGAAACAGGAAATTAAATCCACAGAAAAATGAAAGAGCTCATCAAAATCAAGTAGAATTTAATCCAAGAATAAGGTTTATCTAATATTTTTAAAATGAAGCAATAAAAGGAGAAAAAGAAAACATACAAGATCAATAGAAGCAACTAGATAAAACTCAGCACCACTAACACTAAAAATTTTAAACAAGAACTAAAAAGAAACTTCCTTGCTCTATTAAAGACTATAAAAACTACTTTTGCACACATACTTAAGGTTGAGATATTAAAGACCTTTTTCCAAAATTGAGAATGACACAAGGATGCTCACAACTACTTCTATTCCACATTGTACAGAAATCAAACACATTAAAGAAAAAAATTTAATGATGTAAGGATTTAAAAATAAAAATACCTTCAGAAACAACTTCACTAGAAATAAGTTTTGTGGGGATCCCTGGGTGGCCCAGCAGTTTAGCGCCTGCCTTCGGCCCAGGGTGTGATCCTGGAGTCCTGGGATCGAGTCCCACATCGGGCTCCCTGCATGGAGCCTGCTTCTCCCTCTGCCTATGTCTCTGCCTCTTTCTCTGTCTCTCTCTCTCTTTCTGTGTCTCTTGTGAATAAATGAATAAAAGCTTTAAAAAAAAAAAGTTTCCAAGATTACTAGATACAAGAACAGTATACAAAAGTAAAATGAATATAAAATTTTTAAATTATACTATATCTAAAACATCAAATACCCAGAAATATATTTACAATATTCATATGAAAATTATAAAGTATTTTTAGAATTTTAAAGGACCTAATTCAATGTAAGAACACCATATTTGTAGCCTTGAAGATTCAGTATTATAAAGTTGTAAATCTTCTCTAAATGAACTGCACATTGAATTAAATTACAATGAAAATCAAGTGCATTTTTGTACAAAATTAAAAAGTATGCATTAAAATGTATATAGAAATGCAAAAGAAAGACAAATTAAGGAATTTTTAATTTTTTAATTTTAATTTTTTAATAAATTTATTTTTTATTGGTGTTCAATTTGCCAACATATAGAATAAGGAATTTTTTAAAAGCCAGTGAATATTTATATTCCCCACATGAATGGGAACATATAATGTTTGTCCTTCTCCGACTGACTTACTTCACTCAGCATAATACCCTCCAGTTCCATCCACGTTGAAGCAAATGGTGGGTATTTCATTTCTAATAGCTGAGTAATATTCCATTGTATACATAGACCACATCTTCTATATCCACTCATCTTTTGATGGACACCGGAGTGATTGGGTGACGGGCACTGGGGGTTATTCTGTATATTGGTAAATTGAACACCAATAAAATAAATAAATAAATAAATAAATAAATAAATAAATAAATAAATAAATAAAATGAAAAAAAAATAAATCATTTAAAAAAAAAAAAAAAAAAAAGCCAGTGAATAGGCAGCCCAGGTGGCTCAGCAGTTTAGCCCCGCCTTCAGCTCAGGGCATGATCCCGGAGACCCAGGATTTAGTCCCACGTCAGGCTCCCTGCATGGAGCCTGCTTCTTCCTCTGCCTGTGTCTCTGTCTCTCTCTGTGTCTCCATGAAAAAATAAATAGAATCTTTTAAAAATTTAAAAATAAAAGCTAGTGAATACTAGCAGATATCAAGACCTAGCATAAAGCTATAGTAATTAAGACAGCAGGGTATTGACTTTATAGTATTGTCAGTGAAAGAAACACAAAGCCCAGGTACCTACTCAGGATACTAAACACTTGATATAGGTCCATGAAGATTTATCAGTTCAGCAAAGCATGTACAGCATATTTTAACAAATACTATAGGGCCAAATGAATATATGCAAAAGAGTGAATACTGACCCATTTCTTATAACTTACATAAAAAACTTTAAGTGAATTGTAAACTCAGCTTAATAAAATTCTAGGAAACATTTTCCATGAATTTGGGGTATGTTAAAAGTTTCTTCAATAAGACAAAAAGCACTAAACAAAGGAAAAAATGTAGAATTAAGAGTTTCTGTTTATGGGCATCCTGGGTGACTCAGTGGTTTAGCACCACCTTCAGCCCAGGGCATGATCCTGGAGACCCCGGGATCAAGTTCCACATCGGGCTCCCTGCATGGAGCCTGCTTCTTCCTCTGCCTGTGCCTCTGCCTCTCTCTCTCTCTCTCTCATAAATAAAATCTTAAAAAAAAAAAAACACCCTAAGTGGAAAACAAAGGGCCTGACTCAAAATATATAAGGAATTCTTACAAATCAATAAGAGAATATCTACCTAATAGGAAAGTAGCCAAAAAGAGTTCTTAGTGACCAGTGAACATAGGGAAGTTGTTCAAATTTAGTAATCAGAATTGCAAACTAAAACTACAGTAAGATACAATGTGTACCCATAAAAATAACTAAGATAAGAAACACGATAAGTGCTGGTGAAGATGCAGAACAGAATTCTTACTCACTGGTGGAGTGTAAACTGGTAGGACAACTTCGAAAAACTTCTGGGCTGTAATTACTGACCTGCTGAAGGTGGAAATCTACATGCCCTATGAGCCATCAATTTCTGAAATATATATCCAACTGAAATGTTGGCACCACAGCATCAAAAGTAATGCACAAGAATGTTCATAGCCATGTTCTATATAGCGTTAATTGAAAAAAATCCAAATATCCATCAACAGGGGGATAATCAGATTTATGCAAGGGAATACCAACCATATAGCCAGGAGAATTATCTGCTGCACACCACAATGTGAGTAAAAGTCACCAACAAAATGTTAAACAGAAGATATTGGATATAAAAATACATATGAGGGGATCCCTGGGTGGTGCAGCGGTTTGGCGCCTGCCTTTGGCCCAGGGCGTGATCCTGGAGACCCGGGATCGAATCCCACGTCGGGCTCCCGGTGCATGGAGCCTGCTTCTCTCTCTCTCTCTCTCTATGTGACTATCATAAATAAAAATTTTTTTAAAAAATACATATGAGTTTATATCAAGGTCAATGAGCAAAAACCATAATGTTTAGAGATCCAGTTTAGGAGGCAAAGAACACAAAAAATCAGGAAGGCAATTATCATAAATATCATGACAGCTGTATCTAGGATAATGCAATTTTAGTAATTAAGAAGAGACAAGAATTATTCTGAGTGGCTGCTGATTACATCAGTCTGTTTAACTTTGATAATCCTTTAATACTGTACTTCACCATGTATATGTTATCTTTCAATTTTGAGAAGTTTAGTTATTAAATCCCAGATGGATTAAAATTTAAACTTAAAACTCAGACAATAAAAACTTTGCAAAATAAAAAAAAAAAATTTAATGGAGAAAAGGATCCTGGAAGATAAAGGCCATGTGTGAGGAGTGGGACCTTCTTCATTACATACAGGGAACTCTGTTTAAAAAGACAGACCTGTTTAATTGTATGAAGAGTTAAAACTTTGTTTTCTTTTGCATAAAGTACTTGTAAAATTGGGAGGATAAAAAAGGAGTTAACATCTTACAATATACAAAGTATTAAAATTAGAAAAACTCCTAGATTCAGTGTCAGCACATAAAATTGTTCAAATTCTCTAATCAAGATATTAAAAATCATTTTAACCCCTCATACAGGCAAAAATGTTTAAAATGCTATAAAATGTACTAATGGTAATGTAGGGAGAAGGTATTCTCATACATTGTTGACATTTCAGCTGTTTTTAAGAGCAACGTGGTAACATCTATTCAAACTCTAAATATGTTCTTTCATCCAGCAATCTTACTCCTAAAAAACTATCTCAGAAACAAAATTACCCCTATATAAGGACATACACGCACAGATATGTATTGCAGTAATATTTAAGATGGCAAAAAAGGCAGATGTCTATCAAAAGAAATTGCTGAAAACAAAATTAAAATGCATCTGTGCTTTTTAAAATAACGCATACATTTAAAAGAATAGAACTACATCACTTCTTAGATTTCTGATATGCTAAGTGAGAAAAGCAAAATGCAGAAAAATTATGCGGTTTTTCTAAAATGTAACAAAAGCATGTACATTGTATTCATGTTCACGCAATTATATTCATTCACTGAATTATGTGCACACGGAAAAATCTAGACTATTACGACATACCTTAGGGTAGTCTTTAGCAATTCTATGAATGGAAAAAGGGGAACCCAAGCAAAAGAAAAAAATTTTAAAAATGCAGGAAAACTATACTTAGGAATGAATAACATAGTCCTGTTTAGTCACTTATTTATGAGGTATATGAAGAATACCATGAATTTTTTCCAAAAAAAAATCCTACCTTCTCTTTAGGCACCTGAAATATATTTTTCCATTTAAAAAAAAAAGCCTTAAAAATTAAAAGACCCAGAAAGAGTTCTATAAAGCTTGTAGGAATTTAAACCATAGAAATGACTGCCACTAGATGGCAGTAAAACCCTCTGAAAATAGAATCATTTCCTTAACTGCTAGAAAAACTTGGTTTTATCTATTATCGTCATAAAGATATTCGAATTATATATGTAGACTATGAATTAGTTTCTTTCAGACTTTACCTCTTATTAGTGAAGTTAACACTAATATCTAATTACTTATTTCCTAAGTCATCTAGAAGTCATTTTCATATTTTTTTTAAATTCATGAACGATGCCCTCTGAAATGCTGACAAATATTCAATCAATATGTAGTTATTTCCCATCTACTATGTGTAAAAATATGGAGGCAAACTGAAGGAATCATTTATTGAGTTTTTAATCATGTAGAACAAAATGAAGAGTAAATGGAATGTTTACGAAGAGATTAGTACAAGCTAATGTACAGTGGGCACATAAATGCTCTAGAACTCATATAGCCATAGGACTTAGTATTCCAAAACCAAATAAATGAATAGCAAGCCATTAGGCAGATAAAACGTGTCACACTTTTTCACTGAAATTCACACTTATTACCAGGTCTTTTTACTCTCACCATATGCCAAAAGGTCTAAAGATACTTTATAAGTGGATTATAAGTTATCCAGTTGTTCTACTTAACTACCTCAAGGCTTAGTATAAAACATAACTACTATATTAGGTTCATGGATCCTGTAGCTTAGGAATTTGGATGTGATGAACATGACGGAGTTTGCTTGTTTCTGTACAATCAATACCCATGGCTTCAGCAAGGAAAACTCAAATGGTTGGGGTATGTAACTGTTGACAGTCCTTACACATGGACTCCCCACGTGGCTTGGGCTTCCTCACAACCTAGATGTGGTATTTGGATTTCTTCTATGATGGTCCAAGGCACCAGGTAACAAGTGTTCCAGAAAATAAGGTGAAAGCTACATCATTGTTTGTGAAGTAACTTGTAAGATGACATGGCATCACTTCAACTCCATGACTTTTGGTCAAAGGACTCAAGCTTACCCACTTCCAAGGAAAGGGTAATTATATACTCCCCTTCTTGAGGGGGAATAGCAAAGTCGCAGTGGATGAAAGCTTAAATATTACCATGACAATCTTTGGATAATAAAATGCAACACAGTATGCCCTATGGCCCCAATTCACATCATTCTCATATGCAGAAGACACTACACCTTTCCCAAGACCTCCAAAGTCTCAATCCATTATGGCATCAGAACAGCCTCAGACCTCATCATCTAAATCAGGTCCAAGGGTAGATTAGGCTCCCCAGAAGCAGTTCCTCAGGTACAGTTCTTCTTGATCTCAAGACCTATGAAACAAACTAGCATGTTAGCCCACACACATCCAACATACCACTGTGGGGCAAGCACAGAGTAACTCGTATAGGCACTCTCATTTAAAAACAGAACTAGGAGGCATACAGTAATTACTTGGAAACCTCCTAAGACTAATGCTCCATTCATTGGGCACATTTTCATTTTCTCCATGTTGTGGCAGTAGCAATTTTGTTATATATAATGAGATTATCTAGCAAAGATCTCCATTTTCCTTTCCTCCAGCTTTCAACATTTTCCTCAACTACCATAAGGCCCTCACTGACCATCTCCTTGAGGACTGTCAAGTACCTTCCAGTTTCTGCCCACTACTCAGTCCAAAAGTTATAGCAGCATTTCACATCTGGTGCCATAGTTTGTTCCAGTTATTTCTATTTAACAACTTATTCTAAAACCCAGTGATAAAAATAATGGTATTATGTCAGAGATTCTAGGAGGCAGAAATTGGGACAAAACACAGCAGGGTTAGCTTATCTTTGTTCCACAATGTCTGGGCAGTATCTAGGGATACACAAATGGTAATATACTGGAACAGTCAAGAAAAGAACCTAAACAGAACATTTTCACGTGGCTTGAGTTTCTTCAGCGCATGGCAACCTCAAGGTCACTGGACTAGTTAACATGGCAACCTGGCATTAAGCAAGACTATTCTAGTGAACAGAGATGCACAACCTTGCACAACCTAACCACACAAGTCAAGCAGTACACTTCTCTGTCCTCCTTGAGGAGGGAACAGGACAGGAGATAGTGTTGTGGCCATTTCTGGAAACTAAAATCCTCTATGCCAGTTTATCAAGAAATGCATGATGATCAGAGTGCAACTGGCAATATGCATAACAACAGGAAGGAGAAACAGTGCTCGCAACACATGTGTTTTTGCTGCCTCTTAATAGTGCCTAAACACTATTAAGATAACATGGGGAAAAAATAAGATAACATGGAGAAAAAATAAAACATGAGAAAAAAGCCACTTTGAGTTCCTCATGCACTGAACAATTAGGTAAAGAAGAGTTATGTATAGTGGCTGACTCAATTAGGGATCCCAGGGAATTCCTGTCTTGGCTATGAGAGTAACTGATAGACTAGCCCCATTACAAACAGGACACAAAACCTAGAGTATATATAAAACTGTTTGCAGGTATTGGACAGCACTCATGAAGGGCTGTAATCTTTGAGAGGGGAGACAAACATGGGGAATCTCTATATCCATCCAGATTCTCTCCCCAGGTAAATTATCTGGACCACAGTGCAAAAGTAAGGTCAAGCACAGAGCAGTAGCTTTACTGAATTAAGGATGTGGAAATCAAGGTGCAAGGCTAATTTATGGTAGCTGGGATTTGGTGCCACCATAAGAGCCACAGAGAAAGAACCCCAAAGGTTTGTATGGTAATTCCTCAGGTCATTAGCCAACTCCTATGCTGCAGATCTCTACAAGACTCCACATTTAACTTAACGGTGTTAAGAAGCTGAAAGCTGAGAAGAGATTCTGGAGGTAACAGCATGCTTGGGAGATTTTGCAGTTTGGGCCAAGTCAGAATATAAGCACCCTGGAAAACAACCTGAGTATTCAGTTGAGACCCCAGAAAAGTTATCCATAGAAGGATGGAGAATAAGGCATGAAAACAAAATTAACAGATCTGCCCTTAAACTAGATGGACAAAAGCCAAGTGGTCCAATAATAATCTAACAAACTACCAGAACAAAAATTTAAAATCTTAAGAGGAAGATAACAACCCAAAACTATTATAACATATACCCACGTTGTAATAAAAAAAAAAGGGGGGGGGGAAGTAAAAGTAATATATAACCAAGAGAAATAAAGTAGGCATCTATTCATGATAAAAACTCAAAGACTAGAAAAAAACTTCAATCTGATTAAAGGTTAATATACAACCGTAAACATCATACTTAATGATGTAAGACAGAAGGCCTTTTCCTTAATACAGACAACAAGACATGGATACCTGCTCTTACCATTTCTTTTCAACATAATATTGGAGATTCTAACTCCTGCAACCTGGCAAAACAACAACCACCACCCAATACATCCAAATAAAAGGAAGACTTGAGTTTTATTTGCTATGACATTCCGTATGCAGCAAATCCAAAGAAACACACATACAGGGCAGCCCGGTGGCTCAGCGGTTTAGCGCCACCTTCAGTCCAGAGCCTGATCCTAGAGACCCAGGATCGAGTCCCAGGTTGGGCTCCCTGCATGGAGCCTGCTTCTCCCTCTGCCTGTGTCTCTGCCTCTCTCTCTCTCTCTCTCTCATGAATAAACACACATACACAGATTTGAATGAACAAGTACAGAAAGGTTACAAAACACAAGGTCAAAATTCAAAGTTAATTGTATTCTAATAGATGAACAACTAACAAATAATGAAATCAACATCTTTCATTATAATTAGCAACAAAGAAAATATTTAGAAACAGAATAAGTTTCTAGATTTCAGAATAAGTTTCAAGATTTGTGCACTAAGAATTACAAACATTGTAGAGGTAAATTAAAGATCAACATAGTCCCTGTTCCAGGACCGGAAGGGTTGACACTGTTAAGATAGCAAATTTCCCCAGATTAATCTATAGTTTAAACCAATTGCTATAAAATCTAGCTAGGGTGTTTGTTTGTTTGTTTGTTTGTTTTGGCAGAAGTTTAAAATCTGACCCCTCCTATTCATATGGAAATGTAACAGACCCAAAATCATTTTAGAAAAGGACCAAAAACGAATCAACAAATGAACAAATGAGAACTTTTATTTCAAAAATATTACAAAGCTATAATAATCAAAACAGTGAAGTACATGCAAAAGGCTAGTCCTATTCATCAATGGAAGACAATTAAGAGTCCACAAGTAAGTCATTTTGGGTCAAGTGTTTTTGACAGTTTCCACAAAAACTCAGTGGACAGCGTCTTTTTAAATAAATGACGATGTAAAAACTAGAAATCCACCTGCAAAAAAAAAAAAAAAAAAAGGCAGTAAGATTCCACCTCATTCCACATACAAAAACTAACTCAAGACTGACCAAAGACCTAAACATCAGAACTAGGACTCTAAAACTCTTAGGAAAAAAGTTTTATGAGCATTCATCATCTTGGATTACATAATGATTTCTTATGTATAACACCAAGAGCAAATGCAAAAGCATCAAAAATATGGATACACACTGGACTCCATCAAAATTGAAAATATTTGTGCTTCAAAGGGACATCAAAGTGAAAGGACACCCAGAAAAATGGGGGAAAATATTCGTAAACTATATACAGGATAAGGGGCTTGGATCCAGAATACATAAATTCTTTCTACTCAACAATAAAGAGATTTAAAAAACATTTTTTAATGATGAAAATTTTTGAAAACTTTTATTCAAAGAAGATATACAAATGGCTAATAAGCACATGAAGACATGTGCAATATCATTAGTGAAATCAAATTAAAACCAAAAGACAGTTTGTCTTATCCACTAGGATAGCAAGAATAAAAGTGGATAAAGAACCAAGAGCTGGTCCTTTGAAACAAAATTTATCATTCTTTAGCCAGACCCATCAAGAAAAAAAGGGGGGGAGGGGCCTCAAAATTAGAAATGGAGAAATAACAACCTACACCACAGAAACAAAAAGAATATTTTGCCAACAAATTGGGTAACCTAGAAGAAATGGATTCTTAGAAGCATAGCCTTCCAAAACTGAATTAGGAATAAATTAATTTGAACAAGTTGTTAGCAATGAATAGAATCATTAATCAAAAAATCTCCTAACCAAAAAAAAAAAAAAAAAAAAAATCCAGGACCAGGCTCCACAGGTGAATCTACCAATAATTCAAATGATTTAAATTTAACAAGTTAGTACCCATTCCTTTCAAATTATTCCCCCCCCCAAAAAAAAAATAGAAGAGTAAGAAAGGCTTCTAAATTCGTTAGGGCAGCATTACCCTGATACTAAAACCAAAGACACTACCAAAAAAAAAAAAAGAGGGAGAGACGGAGAGACACAACTACAGGCCAATAATTCTGATTAAAAGATACAAAAATCCTCAACAAAATATCAGCAAAACAAATCCAATGATACATTTTTAAAAATCCTTCACCACAATCAAGTGGTATTTATTCCAGGGATGCAAAGGTGGTTCAAGATTTATAAATCAACATGATACATTATATTAACAAAAGAAACATCTCAACAGGTTCAGAAAAAGCATTTGATAAGGCATAACATCCATTTATGATAAAAATCCTCAACAAAGTAGATGTGAAAAGAATACACCCCAATATGATGAAGGCCATATGTTAAAGATGCACAGCTATCATCATACTCAATGGTGAAAAACTGGGAGCTTTTCCTCTAGGATCAAGACAAGGATGTCCACTTTTATTCAACATAGTACTAGAAGTCCTCACCACAGCAATCAGACAAGAAAAAGAAAAAGCATCCAAATTGATAAGGCAGAAAGAAAAAACACTTACTTTTTGCAAATGATAGGATAATATATATTTAAAAACCCTAAAGACTCTAGCATAAAACTACTAGAATTCAGTACAAAATACACAGAAATCTATTGAGTTTCTATATACTAATAACGAAGTAGCACGGAAATTAGGAAAATAATCCCATTTATAATTGTACCAAAAATACCTAAGAATAAACTTGACATAAGAGGCAAAATATCTATACTCCAAAAACTATAAAATGTTGATGAAAGAAATTGAAGACACAAATAAATGGAAAGATGTTCCATGCTTCTGGATTGGAAAAAGTCAACATGGATCTATATTACCTAAAGCAATCTACAGATTTACTGCAATCTAGATCAAATTATCAACTGGAACAAATGATCCTAAAACTTGTATGGAACCACAAAAGACCACAGATAGTCAAAACAATCTTTGGAAATAAGAACAAAGCTAGAGGTATCATAATCCCAGATTTCAACATATGCTATAAAGCTATAGTAATCAAAACAGTATGATACTGACACAGACACATAGAAAAATGAAACAGAGAGCCTGTAAATAAACCGATGCTTATACGGTTGATCTACAATGAAGGAGGCAAGAATATACAATGGAGAAAATATGGTCTCTTCAACAAATGGTGTTGGGAAAACTGGAGAGCTACATGCAAAAGAATGAAACTGGATCACTTTCTTACACCATCTGGAAAAATAAACTCAAAATGGATTAAGGACCCAAATGTGAAAGTTTAAATCATAAAACCCCTGGAAGAAAAGAAGTATAAACAGGTGGTTTCTTTGACATTGCCCAAAGAAATGCTTTTAGACAGGTCTTCTTGGGCAAGAGAAACAAAAGCAAAATTAAAGTACTGGGCTATAACGGAATAAAAGGTTTTTACACAGAAAAGGAAACCATCAACAAAAAAGAAAACCACATAACTTACTGAATGGGAAAAAACATTTTCAAATGATAAATCCAATTGGGATTAGTATTCAAAATATATGATAAACTTTTATAACCCCACACCAAATACAATCCAATTAAAAATGAGTGGAAGACCTGAATATTTTTCCAAAGACAACATACAGATGGCCAACACATGAAAAGATGCTCAAAGACACTAATCATCTGGGAGATGCAAATTAAAATCACAATGAAATATTAGCCATTCTGACAGATGTAAGTTGAAATCAAAAATGGAACTAACAACAAGCATAAGCAAGGATGTTGAGAAAAAGGAACTCTCACAAACTGTTAATGGGAATGTAAATTGGTACCACTACTGTGAAAAACAGTTTGGACGTTCCTTTAAAAATTAAAAATAAAATTACCATATGATCCAATAATTCCACTACTGGATATTTACCCAAAGGAAATGAAAATACTACTCTGAAAAAGATATATGCACTCCTCTGTATGTTGCAGTATTTATAATAGTCAAGATATGAAAGCAACACAAGTGTCCATCCATAGATGAATGAAAATGTGGCATATGTATCTATAATGGAATATAACTCAGCCAAAAAAAAAAAAAAAGAGGATATCTTGCCATTTGCAATGACACAGATGGATCTAAAGGCTATAATGCTAAGTGAAGTAAGTCCAAGGAGGACAAACATTATTTGTTAATTTCCATAGAAGTGAAATAACATGAACAAAAAAAAGACAAATAGACTCTTAAATACAGAGAACAAACGGTGGTTTCTAGAGGGGAAATGGGTGGGGGCATGGATGAACTTAAACATTTACAAGGATATAATCAGCAAAACACTCTGCCCATTGAAAGAGGCCAGACATGAGAACATATGATTCCTTTACTTTATGATTCCATAAAACAGAAGCCATGAGGGACAGAAGTCCCCCCCCCTTGCCTGAAATAGGGAGTAAGACTGGAGAAGGATAGGAGGATTAACAGTAAATGTTGCAGGAATGATGATGAATAAGATGCTGCAAAAGGTATTTATGGAGATAATTGCTCAACTTGTTACAACTACCAAACACTTGAGTTGTATGCTTGAAAGGAGTTTATCAAAGGATATGAAAATATGCCTAAAATTATTTTTAAGTGATGACAAAAATAAAGATATTCGCAGAAAAACAAGCACTGAGAAAATTGTCATTGAATCCAAGTTAATATAAAGGAGTATTAGAAAATAACCTAAAAAATAAAAACACTTTAGAACATATGGGATGCAGATGAAGAATGCTTAAGAAGTAGTTTATAGCATTAAGCACTTCTAATACAAAAGTGAAAGCTATAAAATAAACTCTCTAGATTTAGAGACTAGAACGCTAGAAAAAGCTAGAAGCTAGAAAAAAATCAAGCACAGAGTAAGAAGAAATTACTCTTAAGTCAAAGAAATGGAAAATGGAAAAAATGGGGGGAAAGTGAAACTTCTTTAAAAAGGAGTTTAGAAATAACATAATCCTACATTAAGATTTCTCAGGCAGCAGAGGAGATATTTACCAACTCATTCTGTTATCCTAATATCAAATCCAGAGAAGATATCACAAAGGGGGAGAAAAGAATCTTAGACCAATATCCCTCATAAACAAAATTCCTTAAAAAATGCTAGCACCAAATCTAGAAAGACATTAAAAAGATTGTATAACATGCCTAAATGGGGCATCCCAGAAATGTAAGGGTATTTCAACACTCAAAAATCCTAACCTGTGTCTTTCCAGGAATGTTTCCTATGACCGTTGGAAGTCTGACCCATAAATGTTAACTCAGTACGCCATTGCAAGGCAACATGAACTACTGCCAACCTACATCTCCATTCAGGGGCATCTCTAAAGGAACAATGATGAGAAGAAACTTTTCTTTGGGCACAGCCCACAACCTTTCTGAATGGAAATGGAAGAAATCTGAGGTAAGTATATATAGTCTTCTACAAAGTGCCAACTGGTTAAGTTGGTTGTTTGGGGCTCAGAAGGTACAAATCTGGAAAATAAAGAAAACCTGTAGAAGAGGCATTTGGATGAGCCAGTGGTAATGGCACGTGAGTCTTGGTATGTCAATCTTGGCGATTCATGTCAATGCGGATCATACACATCCACCACAGAAATACACTCAGCAGGTGAAGAGAACTCCACATCCAGTGGGTAATTATAGCACCTCATTCTCTGTGTACACTAGTACACAGCGTACAACCACTAGTGTACAACCAATGACCCAACAATTCTAGCAATGGGACCTAGCACACATCCAACAGAAATGCACATGTTTATGAAAAGATGCATAGTATTTCTCATAATTACTTAAAATAATTGAAAACTGGAAAAATGTCATCAAAATAGGATGTTTTACTTTATATTCAGAAACTAAAATGAACTACAGCTGCACAAATTGATAAATCCCATATTTAAAAGCTGTAGAAAGGAATAGATATAAAAACATACTATCAGTTCCGTATATAAACATTAAAAGATAAAAACATTTTTTTCTTGGTTGTTGGCAAAATTAGGTGGTAAAACTATTTTAAAGACACAAAAAGAAAGGAAGGTAGTAGCTCCTTTGGAGAGGAGGGCATAAATATTTGCCAGGACAGGAAAAGAACCTCTAGAATCTTGGCAATGTTCCATTTTTGAACTAAGAAGCAGTTACAAGGGTGGTTCAATCAGAAATAAGACTTCTAGCTATAGATCTGTTTTGTATACTTTTATGTCTATACTTAAAAATTCATAAAAATGAATCACACACCAATAGCTAATAATGACATGCATCGAATGACCTGGGCTAAGGATCTTACTTTCCCCTTCCTAGGCCTCTCTTTTCTCATTTATTTTTTGAATCTTGAGGTTTCAGATTGTATTCTGTTCTAAAGTAGATATCAGAATGTCATTACATAGCTCCATTCTTCTCTAGTCTCAAGGAATAGTTTATTGAATACATAAGCTATATATAAAGCTTCATACGTTTAATTTTTAAGAAGCTTCACTGAATATTCAGTTGTCATAAAATTTACCTTTAAGTGTACAGATCAGTGGATTTTAGTATATTCACAGAAGTTGTGTAACCACTCTCACCATTTAATTTCAGAACCTTTTCAGAGCCCCAGAGAGAAACTCCATATCCATGAAGAAACTCCATATCCATCCCTTCCTACCCCCAGTTCCTCTTGGACCTTGGCAATCAAGACTGGTTTGTATCGAGTCAGTTTTGCTTGGCTGTACTATGCAGTCTCAAGTTCCTTCCTTGTAGGTTTGCCTAAGTTCTTTCAAGAATCAGGTTCACAGGCCATATTTTTTAAGTCTTTTTCAACTAGTTCCTCAGGAAGTTAGGCACATTGCCCTCTGTGGTCCTAAAGCACATATTATATACCCTTATTACATACCATGTATCATTTACAATTAACTTGCTTCCACCACTGGAACTAAACAATCAGAATTGGACTCATTTTTGTATCTCCTATATTGAATATGGTGATTTCCAAAAACATTTGATGAATGAATGTACCATATAAGAAACTGATTAGATTATAAAGAAGGATGATTTAGTACTAAGGAGAAAATATTCAGAGACAGGAGTATGTTTGAGGACATCAAGACAGAAATGTTATGTCATAGAAAATCATTACGATAATATAACTTGTCAATAACTGATCATTTTACAATTAATAAATTGAGAAGGCCAAGAAAATACATTAAAACTATTACATAGAGTTCACACTAAGATGTTAATGTACCCTAGCTAGAGAGAAATAGCTACTAGAATCTTAAGTATATTTAGTATGGCTGTGATAATATAACCTAAGAAAAATTCTAAAAGCCAAATGTAGAAAAAAAATATATAATGCTGCAAGCTTCTGAAAAAGGCTTGAAAATTATATCCAAACTATCAACCAAATAAAAGTGAAGGTAATGCTGACCTCATAGAAGGAGTTGGGAAGTGTTCCTTCCATTTCTATTTTTTGGAACAGTTTGAGAAAAATAAGTATTAATCCTTTAAATGTTTGGTAGAATTCTCCTGGAAAGCCAGGCAGCCCTGGACTTTTGTTTTTTGGAAGAATTTTGATTACTGATTCAATTTCTTTGCTGGTTATGGGTTTGTTCAGATTTCCTATTTCTGTTTCAGTAGTTTATATTTTTCTAGGAATTTATCCATTTCTTCCAGATTGCCCAATTTGTTGGCATATAGTTTGTTATAATATTCTAATTGTTTATATTTCTGTGATGTTGATTGTGCTCATTTATTCATGACTTTATGTGGGTCCTTTATCTTTGCCTTTTTGCTAAAGTCTGGCTAGGGGTTTATCAATTTTATTAATTCTTTCAAAGAATCAGCTCCTAGTTTTGTTGATGTGTTTTACTGTTTTTGTGTTTCTATATCATTTCTGCTCAACCTTTATTATTTCCCTTTAGGCCTTTTTTTGCTACCCCATTTCTAGCTCCTTTAGATGTAAGGTTAGGTTGTGTATTTGAGACTTTTCTTGCTTCTTGAGGTAAGTCTGGGTTGCTCTATTCTTTCCTCTTATGACCACCTTTGCCTGCGAGTCCCAAAGGTTTGAACTGTTGCGTTTTCCTTTTCATTTGACTCCACATATTTTATTTCTTCTTTATTTTCTTGGTTAACTCATTCATCTTTAGTTGGATGTTCTTTAACCTTCACATATTTGTGGTCTTTAATTTTCTTCTTATGATTGACTTCAAGTTTCACAGTGTTGCGGTCTGAAGATACACATAGTATGATCTCCATCTTTCTGTACTTACTGAGGCCTGATCTGTGACCCAGTATGTGATCTGTTCTGGAAAATGTTCCATGTGCACTTAAAAGAAAGCGCATCTCGCTGCATTAGGATGATATGTTCTGAATATCTCTGTGAAGTCCATCTGGTCCAGTGTGTCATTCAGAGCCATGTTTATTCTGCTTAGGTTCTCTATCCATTGCTCTGAGTTGTTACAATCTCTTCAAGAAATGGTGTTGGGAAAACTGGACAGAAGCACGTAGGAGAAAAACTGGACCACTTTTGTACACTATACAGAAAAATAAACTCAAAATGGATGAAAGACCTAAAAGTGAGAGAGGAAACCATAAAAATCCTAGAGAACACAGGCAGTAACCTCATTGACATTGGCCATAGAAATTTCTTATTAGACATGGCCAGAGGCAAAGGAAACAAAAGCAAAAATGAACTACTGGGATTTCATCAAAAAGCTTCTGTACAGTGAAGGAAACAATCAACAAAACTAAAAGGCAACCTACAGAATGGAAAAAGATATTTGCAAAGGCATATCCAATAAAGGATTAGTATTCAAAATCTATAAAGAACTTAACATCCAAAACCAGATAAGCTAGTTAAGGAATAGGCAAAAGACATGAATAGACACTTTCCCAAAGACCTACGGATGGCTTACAGACACATGAAAAGAGACTCAACATTACTAATCAGGGAAATGCTAATCAGGGAAATGCTAATCAAAAACCACAATGAGATACCACTCACTCCTGTCAGAATGGCTAAAATGAACAACTCAGGAAACAATAGATATTGGCAAGGATGTGGAGAAAAGGGAACGTCATACTGTTGGTGGGAATGCAAACTGGTATAGCCAGTCTGGAAACCAGTATGGAGGTTCCTCAAAAAGTTAAAAATAGAACTACCCTATGACCCAGCAATTGTACTACTAGGTATTTACCCAAATGATACAAAAAATACTGATTTGAAAGGACACATTCACTTTGATGTTTATAGTAGTATTGTCAACAATAGCCAAAGTATGGAAAGAGCCCAAATGTCCATCAACTGATGGATAAAGAGGTGATTTTACACACACACACACACACACACACACACACACCCAGGACCTATTACTAAGGCATCAAAAAGAATGAAATCTTGCCATTTGCAACAACAGGGATGAAGCTAGAATGTATTATGCTAAGCAAATTGAGTCAGAGACAGACAGATACCATATAATTTTATTCATATGTGAAATATAAGAAACAAAATAGATGAACATGAGGAAGAAAGAAAAGAGGGAAGCAAACCATAAGAGACTCTTAAGTGTAGAGAACACACTAAGGGTTGATAAAGGGGAGGTGAGTGGGGGGATGGATTAAATGGGTGATGGGTATTAAGGAGGGCACTCATTGTGACGAGCACTGGGTGTTGTATATAAGTGATGTATCACTGAAATCTATTCCTGAAACCAGTACAATACTCAATATTAACTAGAGTTTAAGATTTTATTTAAATTCAATTTGCCAACATATAGTATAACACCCAGTGCTCATGTCATCATGTGCCCTCCTTAATGCCTGCCACCCAGTTACTTATCCCCCCATCCACCTCCCCTTCTGTAACTCTTTGTTTCCCAGGGCTAGGAGTCTTCTGTGATTGGTCTTCCTCTCTCATTTTTCACCAGTTTCCCCCTTCCCTTATGGTCCCTTTCACTATTTCTTATATTCCATATAGGAGTAAACCATATGATAATTGTCTTTTACATTGACATGGATGAATTGGAGGGTTTATGCTGAGAGAAATAAGTCAATCAGAGAAAGAAAGACTAGAATAAAAATTTTAAAATAAAAAGCTATAGGCCAAATAAAAAGATTTGTAATTTTAAAAATCCTACACTTCTTAAAAGTGAAAAAGTGAAAGGTTAAGAACTTTGAGAATTAGTATGTTTTTTCCTCTTTTAAAGTACTTCTAAGTGTTTGAGTAAGGACTAGCTTTGGTTATGGGAAATGTTAAAGTGAATTCAATTTTTCATCACAATATACACAAGGTTTGATTGTTAATGCTATAGTAGTCTTTTAAAACACACACACACACATTCAGACTTCAGCAAACTATACTTAAAGTATTGTACTGTGAAAAATTAACAATACTCAATATACAAAACAAAAATAACTTCCCTTGGGTGTACATAACTATAACAAGTAATATTAGAGTTAAATACACATTAAAAAGTCAGAAAAAGTTATATTAATACAGATCTTTTAAAAACTTAGACATAAAATTTAACCAACGCAGAATCTCCTATAGAAGAATTTAGAATCATTTCATGATTGGATTGTTTGTTTCTTTGCTGTTGAGTTTAATAAGTTCTTTATAGATCTTGGATACTAGCCCTTTATCTGATAGGTCATTTGCAAATATCTTCTCCCATTCTGTAGGTTGTCTTTTAGTTCTGTTGACTGTTTCTTTTGCTGTGCAAAAGCTTCTTATCTTGATGAAGTCCCAATAGTTCATTTTTGCTTTTGTTTCTCTTGCCTTCATAGATGTATCTTGCAAGAAGTTACTGTGGTCAAGTTCAAAAAGGGTGTTGCCTGTGTTCTCCTCTAGGATTTTGATGGAATCTTCTCTCACATTTAGATCTTTCATCCATTTTGAGTTTATCTTTGTGGATGGTGTAAGAGAATCAAAGTGATAGTGCCAAGAAAAGATAAATTAATAATTTGTCTTTCAAACAAAATCTTTAAAAATTTATTTAAGAGAGAAACTGCAACAGAGATAGCAAGAGAGGGCACTAGAGGGGAAGAGAGAGAGACAAAGGGTCCTTCACTGAGCAGGAACCATGACTCAGGGCTTAGTCAATCCCAGGACCCCAGGATCATGACCTGTGCCAAAGGTAGATGCTTAACCATCTGAGCCATCCAGGTACCCCAACAATTTGTCTTTAACACTTTTTATGTGTTTTTATTTTATATCCATGTATATAACTTTGAATATGATTATGTGAATATTTTTTAAAAACCAATCCATTTCTATGGAATGCTTTTTTTCCATTCTTATAAACCATTTTTATAGGAGTTCAAAAAATATTTTTAATTTATATGAATAAAGCAAATTTAAAACTTAACCATCCTTAACTTTGAAAATATTTAAATCTAAAAAAGTCAAATGAGTTACTCTTTCCCAAATTTTGAACCAACAGTCTGTTGCCAACATTTACAAAAAAACAGATTCTATTAACTTAAACTAATATAAGTGTTTTAGACTAGGAAAAAAAAGCATTAATATTCATTTATCTGTAAAATATAATAATAACTTAATCCTAAGAAAATATAAATCCTAACATCGAATATACTTTTTTATTTGTTTTTATTTGAAAGTACTCTGAATTACTATACATCCTCCAGGTTGTAATTTTATAGTGTAATATACAAATATGGGGGGAGGGATGTGCCTTCAAAATAAAAAAAAAGGAAAATAGCTTTAAATTAAGCACTATTTATATCTTAAAAGGAAACTATTTTAATCCTTTATTCAGCTACTTCTCTATACTGGGCTTCTGTTTAAAAAAAATAACAAGTAGGAATTAACTAAATGTAGATTGTAAAAACATTTTCTACAGTATTTAACAACAAATGCTATAATAAATTTGTGAAGTTTGTCTATTTCCAAACATAAAATACTATACCTGAAGACACAATTCAATGAAGTTAAATCTAAAAAACTGAAGGACCGGAGGCTCTTCCTGATAAAACTGGTACCAAAAACATCCATTATTACTTTATCTTTTTTTTTTTTTGGCATTCAAGTTCATTTACTTTTTTTTAAATTAACCAAATTGTTATCTTTGCCATATTTTATGGTACCAAAACAAACAAAAGCTGCCCAGTGCCCTATGATACAACAGTCACAGAAGTTGTATAGAGTGAATTATTTTTCCAATAGAAGCACTTTTCTAAAGTGTACAAAATAATCTCTAAGATCTGGTAAGATTTGGGGGAAAAGGAAAAAAAAAGTGTTCAAAGAAATTATATTACAAAGAGTCAATGTTAAATGGTCTGCTCTAAAATAACCACAAACCACAGATTAATTTGTAGTGTAAAAATACACTCCTCACTTCGAATAAACTTTCAAGATACCAAATTTAAACTCCTATTCATAAACAACAGTATTTCTGGAAATTACTTCCTAACCACAAAAAAATGACAACATCAATACACTCAATATACATGTACCAATAATAAATTTGATTGCCCTAGCTAGCTTAGAAAATATCTAAGTTTCTTCAAATATTTTCTAAATCACCAAATCTCTAGTTCTTCGAAACTATTTGGCAGAAACTCTTAAGTGTACTCGTATGATTTTATGGTTCTATCTCTGCAAGAATATACTCCGAATTTGCTCAATAAATGTTTACTTGTAAGATAAATCCTAATTCACAAGTAAATGCACTGACAAAATCCTCTCTCCCCCAACTAAACAGTAGTGTTCTTGAATGTCACAAATATCTACAACAAATAACTAAAAATATAAAGCCAAAATAAATATATACACACACACACACACACACACACACACACACACAAAATAAAGTAAAAGAAAAATCCCATTGTATGAGCTAGAGAGAGGGAAGAATGGGATTAAGTCTGACTTTTCTTCCATATTCTAAGTGTCCTATAAGCACCCATATTTTCCTGGGAATGTGGTTGTGTAGCATTAACTCTCTATGTACTATCCATGACCTCGACGATGACTCTATAAAGTAGCAACAGAAACAGAGGCTTTAGTCAGGAAAGACACCTGAAAGATATAACAGTAAAATATTATCTAATGACTGAAAATATAGCAAAGAATACTTTATCAAATAAAATGTTTAAAATACTTTAGGAGTGAAACACATTTCCTAAATATTCTTTCTGAAAACAAGTCATCATAATTCCTGGTCACAACAAATTTGTAACATTCTAATCTGTAACATTCTAATCACTGTCTGCTAGGAAAATAATCTGAACAATCTAGATGCCTTTCAGATACTTTGAGTTTAGAAATTGTCATATGCTTACCACTTTATTATATATTTGGAGCATCTAAAACAAAACAGGAATTACTGGGTATCCTATGTATTATCTGTTGCCAAACTGATGCATAAAAGATCTGAGCTTTCATCTCCTTGCACTGAAAAACAAGAAAGAATAATTAGTATGTTAGATTATATTTTCCAAGAATTATGGGTTTCATTAATAGTCATGACATTATTTTGAAGGTTCCTACTATAAACAGAATTTTTTGCTTAATTGCTAATAGTCATAATTTAAAAAGGTAAAGGAAAGAAATATGGCATACAGATTATACATATACTAAAACATACTTACACTTAACTAAAAACATCTTTTCTTAAATAATTACTAATATATATCCATTCTGGAAAATAAAATACATTTTTGTTTCTTCTAGTCTTCATTTAGAACAAGAATTCTATCAGAAATCCAATCTTCCAAAAAGATTTAACTGTTAATCTATTTACTGCAAATATGTGCCTGTTATACACTGTCCTAAATATTGCAATTTCATGCAGAGCAACATCAGCAATTTTTCAAGTTACTTCACAAAAGATTTTCAAAACAAATACAGTAGTTTTATTAGAATGTCTGATTTTTCTAGAATTAGTGAGCATTTACTTTGTACCAGGTACTAGTGAAGAGGTTTCACAGGTCTTAACTTATGTAGCCCTCACTCAGCCAATGGTGTCATCATTAGCTGCATATGACAGATGAAGAAACTGAAAAAAATCAATATGTTAGAAAGCTTATCTCCAGTTTCACAGTTAAGAAGGGATGCAGCAGGAATTCAAACTCATGGAGTGGGGCCTCATTGCCCATACTTTTAAATACTGTGCTAGATCCAATGCAAGTGATCCATAAGTATCACTTACAAGTCTTGTATTTTCAGAATTCAGCCTAACATTTTACATGCCTATCAGCCATTCCCCTTTGGATATCTAGCTATATCATCTTGAATGTAAAAGGTCAGACAAAAGTCTCCTCAAAAATGGGTTGCCATTCTAGATTTCTTTCAAAGTTGTCCTCTAGTTAAATATGCAACTGTAGGAAGGTAGCACATATCAGCATCACGCACTGCCTCAGTAACTCGATATTTGTGTGCTTTTCAAAGGGTTGTTACATTCTCCTAGTTCCCATAATTATCTATTTAAGGACTTCCAGGGAAAAACAAGCAAGCAACAACAGCAAAGACATCTTGGACACACACTAGTAACTTATTCTGAGAAAACAGGCTGCAAATAAAAAACACTAGCTTGGATATTTTAATACAGATATGTTATAGTAGGCTGAAACTATGGGACAGCTAAGCCAATTTTCTAAATGTATAATTAAAACAATACCTGGGCAAGGCAAAATAAACGCCTTATACTTTGAGGCCATTTCTAAAACAATGACACTTTGAGTTAAGTTTAGCACAGAACTACTATGACTCACTATGTATTGTCTGGACTCCAAATACCAGAGCGATAGATTCTAACAGGTTTTGTGAAGTCCAAAATAAGTATTTTTCTCTAACAATTCAGAAAGTTATCCACAACAGTCTCTGGAACAGCGGTTCTCAACCTTGGCTGGACGTTAGACTCACCCGGGGAGCTTTAAGACGGTGAGATCACAGCTGGATCAACTAAAACCATCTCTAAAAAGTGAGACCCAGGCAGAATTTTTTAAAGCTTCCTTTTGAACGCAAAGCCCAGATTGAAAAGCATGGGCACTAGCACCACTTTTCTAGCTTCTTTAATAGGGAAGAGAACTTCAAATATTGAGAGCTCTAACAGAGAATTAAAACCATTTTTCCCTAAGATCCGGAGCATGTGCAAGCAGTAATAGCAAACATCAGTGGCTACTACAGTACTGCTGGCGGTCAAGGAATAAGTGTTAGGAGCCTGGACAGTACTCAAAGCAACGAAACCATCTTGTTGTCTTATTTTGTTTTAAAACTGATTATAGCACATGTGTTAGTAAATTCTAAGTCTGTGAAACCATGTTTCTTATGTTTGCCTCAAAGATTTTCCCAAAAAAAAACTTCAAAATTTTTAGAACTATAATCTGATGTTTTATTAGCTGCTTTTGGTATAGCTATCTTCATTTAACTCACTCATTGATTCACCGTGTGCTAGGAATGCAGGAGGTAGGATGGAGATGGGGGCCTGAGGTGGGTTTTTAAGGAATTTAAGAAAAATGAAGGTGGAAATATATTCAGGTAGAGTAATAAAAGAAATTGTGGAAGCGCTAAAATGTATGGGCTGAGGGCCAGAAGCTTACTGAAAACTCTGCCTCAAATGATCTAACTGCTTTTCAGAAGGCAATATAAGTAATTAACAAAAGACTATAGAGTTGGAGACGTCAGAGTTGCTAAGTATATAGGGAACTAAGATCCTGTCTTCTATCCATGGACAATTGCCCTGAGCCTCATCCATAAAACAGTGATAATTTTGGGGGGTGCGTCTTCCCATTCCTGAAGTTTCCTCCCATGTAGAAGTATTCACAGGTGTGGCACTCTCCTCACCCAACACTCTGTTGGTTTTTGGCTTCCTTACTTAGACCAGGAGGAGGGCCAATCTGATTGGTCCATTTGGAGGACAAAGGAGGACAAAGGAATAAGTTAAGGTAGCCTCTTCCTCCTCCCTCCCTTTCTTTGGGAGATCAATGTCTCAAGCAGGGGTAGGCCCCCCCACATGGGAGGGAGGGGCAGTTCCAGCTCTGTGCCTACTGTTGGTAAACCTATTTTCCCCACAGATATAAACCCACATTTATCAGTATTATTTTGGGGTTGTTGCTTTATTAATAAATGTGGTATTTAGCTCACCAATTGTTTTCCTCCTTGTCCCTCTCTAAGGTGATTTAGAATTCAGGCAGCTAGTTGTCAGACTCCATTTAAACCGCAGTATCAACCTACTTGAGAGTTTGGTAACCTTTAAATGAGGGATCCATATGAAAACCTTAACACAGCACCTGGAACATAATAAGCACTCCACCATAACCGCTAATTCAGTAACAAAATATTCAAAAATAAGAGCCAATTTTAAAATATCCATTCACTATAAAACACCTAAATATGAATTCAAATGAAATATTCTTTCTAAAATATGTCAATAAAAACAAGATCCCTCTGCCATTAAAAGAAAGTAACCTGCTAGAATACGAGTTAGAACATGGAATAACAGATTTATAGTCAGAACATTCATTAAACAAGAAGCATTTTTATAGCCTACAAACATCCTCAGTAACTAATTCACAGAGAAAATGAAACCCAACATGTATTAAAAAATCCGATACTATAGCTATAACATATTAAAATTTTAACATTATAGAATCAGTTTGACATCTAAAAAATTTAAGAGGAAATATGTCCCATCAGTTTATTCCATAACTGTAACTGCATTAGCAATATGCTAAAAGTACACTCAAAAAACCTAAATAAAGATCTATTTCATCTGATAAGAAACCGATAAGAGAAAATTGGTTCTTCAAAATGAAGCCAGGAGCTCACTAATAGCAAGATTTATTAACCTGAGCTTTATGGGCCTTTAAGTTTTGTGAAACCCTTGAAATCGTCTGTAAAATGTCATGTATTTGTGCATGCATATATGGTTAAAAATGTTCTCCACTTTCATTACATTCTCAAAGGTCACCATTCCAAAAAAGAAAAAACAGTCCCGTATCATCTTATAATTAAGTGATTAGTCCCATTTATCCATTTATTCAGATTTTCTATAAAGTCTTACAGTACAAATGTTTTCAATTTGGATAATTCTGGCATATAATAAAAATTTAAAGAATAAAAAGTAAATCTACAAAAACAATCTACTTTTTTAAAATAGCTACTTACCCTTTAAGGGTTCCTTAAATTGTTCCTCTGATACAATTTTTTCATTAGCATGCGATGCTTTTACTGCTATTCTCAAATCCACTATGTTGTTTTCCTGTATTTCTTCAGTTGGTAGTTTTTCAAAAATGTTTTCAGCATAATTGATGTTATTCTTGAAACTATTAGGTGGTTCCCAAAATGAAGCTGAACACGTATCCAATGTAAAGGAACTTTGGGGATTACACTGCCCAAAATCAGCCTTCTCTCTCAGAGTTACGTTTCTAGAATATAATCTTTTACGGATACAGCTTTTCCTTAAGAGGTTCTGGTAGACTTCTTTCCTCTTTACAGTTTTCTCTTTTTGCCTTTGTTTCTCAGAGCAGGTACAACTTATATTTTCCCTTCTATAACAATTTTGATCTAACAATGGGAAGAGAGGCTTCCCCTGTAATTGAGGCTGGATTGTAGTAGATCCAGTACTAACTCCATCATTAAGATGATCTGAATCTTTACAATACGCTGCAAAACCAGAAGCGACTAACATATCTGCCAAATTGTTCTTCTCATGAATGACCTCTACTTTCAGTTTTGTTTCAAGATTATATGTCCTAAACTGAAAAACTAAGCCTGGTTTACTTAGGAAATCTTGAAAAAAACTTTTGGCTTCTACATTCCAGTGTTTCCCTTCAGCAGGTAAGATACCATGTAAGATACAAGGATAACTCAACCTTGGTATATTCAAAAGTTCGACAGGAGCAACTTTCAGATTTTTTATATCTGAATAAGGTATGGAAACAGAAAATCCATAGTCGATCAACACAAGTAATAAAGATTGATTAGAGACCTCAGAAATTTCTACTCTATTCCACTGATCTTCCAATTCATATTTGAACAAACAACTTGCACCGGGAATTATGCACTCTTGAGGCACTCTTTGCAACTTTTCTGGTAGATCAGAAAGCAACACAAAGAGAGATTTCATTATGTCAAAGAAATCTTCTAACTGAACGCAGAAATCTGATGGATCAGAAATAGCAGTGGCAATACCAGAATATTGTTTTCCATTGTGGAGCTGGGCCCAAGTATATGATCTTGTTGTACAAGAGGACACAGTAGTCTTAGATTCCACACTCAAAATAGTTTCTGAAGATGTAAGTTTGTTTTCAACATGAACTTTATTTAAATTTAAATATTCCAAAAGTAACAGGCCATCTACCAGAATGTCTACTTTCCACACAGAGTCCAAATATTTCAGGAAAAGAATATTTATTTCCAAATGTGCAAATAAACCCACAATGGACTCAAATGGCCGGCTTTTGAAATTTTCAAACCAAATCCATTTACAAGGCACAGCTTGTCTTGGAATATTTCTAATTTCATTACTAAGCATCTTGGTATTACTGAAAGGTACTATTTCATACTTACCACAATCTACTAAAAAAACAAGCACTTTCTCATCAACACACTTCTTTGCTACTTTTGATCGATACCACTTCAAGGATTTTTTAGATTTTGCCAAGCACTCTAAACCTTTTTCAATATTTTCAATTGATAAAGAGGGTTTCTTTACTTCTTTGGCGATTAATACTGTTAAATCTGATAAGATTTTTTTATTTTTGGATAACTTCACATAAAAGATCCCACTTTTTGAGACATAAAGTATTTCAGACTTTTCAAGTTGTCCAGGTTTTAACTCTTCCAAAGGAATCTTAACCAGCTGTTGGCAGGATGGTTGAAGGATCCCAGGACCTTTACACTCGTTTGATTTTCCTTTCTTCATTTCATCATCCTCCCCAGAGCTTACCTTTTGAGAGACAGCCACAGGCAGCTGCAATACTGTTTTCTGTAGTTTTGAATATGCTGTCCATTTCAGTAATTCATTAATGATACACGTTCCGTCACAAATGATACTGACTTCCCATCTCCGCTCATGCTTTTTCAAAAATTCACAAGAAACTCTTTTGTTACTCACTTTTGATGTGAAAAAATCCACAGTGTTACTGTCCCATATTTCATCAGGCTCATTCCACTTGACTCCACTAAGAAAAGAATGGATTCCTAGCTGAGGAACAGTTAAGAATTCCCTCTGAAATTCATAAATTTTGGAAGCACTTATTACCGCAGTATTACCATAGTCAATAAATTCCACTTCAAAAGAATTTCCTGGCAAAATTCTCTTAATTACTGCTCTGTAGATGGCATGGTCACCAAAGTATTCTGCAATGACAAGGTCTCCCACCATAGGCTTCACTGATTTTCTTCTCTCTTTCACTAAATTTGCTCTGCTTCCATTTAGAGCATCTGTGAGTCTGATGATTACATTTGCATTCTCAGCCAGCTGGATATGGAAACTTGCTGGATTACTGATATTAGAAACATATCCTTTAACTTTGGCATTCAAATAGATTTGGGGTTGAGGAAGATCTTTGATCTGTGGTCTCATAAGATTAGATGGGTTTTGAGAGGCTGCTTGATTTAATTCTCCACTAAAACACTGTGATACAACCCTTACTGATCTGTGGCCCACATCATTTTCATCGAGAGCATGTGCAGATCCAGAGACACTTTTTACTCCCTTACTTTTTAGTCCACTACTCAAAGAGTTCACTTTGGTTTTTGACACCGGTTCAATTTTATAACAAACTGATGGTTTCAAAAGCTTGGCATATGTACTTCCAGGATTCATTAATTGATCTATTTTGTTTTCAGAATACGTTACTAGATTAGTTTTATTTATCATATTATGATGATAATTGTTTTCTATTTTGCCTTTCAAAGAAACAGCAAGTCTTTCATTCTCACTTATTTTAGGACTCTTTTCCACACAGTGTGCTTGGTCACAATGTTTTTTTCCATAAGCATGAAGCAACATTTTAATTTCCTCATTTATATGTTGACAGCCATCATACAATTCTATACCAAGCTGGCCATCTGACTCCCTGGACAATATTATTGCCCTTAACGGTTTTCCTAAGAAGTTATCTTCAAACCAGCCACTGATTTCTGCTGGAATATCTACATCTCTAAGATCTGACAAAAAACACTTAATAGCTTGCATGGGTGTAAACAGCAATTCTGGAAACTGATCTGAAATCACCCTCAATGTACTTTCTTCTACTAACTGCTTATTTCCAAAGTCCACAAAATAGACCAGAAAATCAGTTAATGAATCCGTTGGCATTGCTAAAGCTCTGTAAGAGACACCATCTTCTATATACTTAGATATGCACAACCTCGTTTTACTAGGATCATATTTTGGACAATTTTTGAGGTTACTAATCTCTACGATTTTTGTTTCTATCATCTCTAGGTCTTTAATATTTCTACTAAGTTGGCAATAAAACTTTTTGGGACTATATATGTGAGATATGTATATTTCTTCCTCGCTTCCAATTTTTATGTTAAAGGAAGAATAATAGTAACTGTAAAGACTAACTGAAGATGGGAATGGCTTTGATAACATACTATACTGTGCTGAGCCATGATTAATGAGAAATTCTCTTGCACTAGTAAGTGGAGAGTGTAAATCCACCAAGTTATATAAACAGTTTGGATATATAAGAGCTAAGGCATAAATGACACAAGTCAATAACCCTCCAGAGGAAGAAATAAAATTCCTAAAGTCTCTGCATGCTTCTCTTGTCCAACAGAATTTACCACTGATGTGTTCAACTAAATGGTTAAGACTACATCTGAAGGCTTGGACTTCTAAAACAAGAAAACGTGGGTTAATAGCACAAATATCTTTAACTAAAACCCTTTCTTGGTAACCATAATCAACAAATACTATGTCAAATTCTTTTCTTGATACTTGAGTCAAAATAGCAGCTCTATACCACTTCCCATCTTTGGAATACTTAGCAACACAAGCAATCTGCCCAGTTTGATAAGGATCAGAATGAATGCTGTAATAATCCTGAATTTGATCCATTAGTAATTTTAGGTCTTCTAACTTACATTGAAGCTGGCATGAAAAGTCTCCTGGGCCATAATAAGAAGAACACTTGACTTCAAGGACTGTTCCTGGTTTAAACATATATTCTTTATAAGGTCGTATTGATTCCGGTCCCACAGACAAGGTAGAAGGATTTCTTAAATCTGAGAAGTTAACAGCTGGGGACTTTAACAAAGACAAGTTACTGTCTTTTAGCTTATTTGAATGATACTTCTTAGGTTTAGGTCCTTCAAGAAGGGCAGATAGGACTTTAATATTAACTTTGTTTTTACACTTTAAATTTAACACTGAATATTCACTTACAGATTTGGGGAGACATTCTGGTTCTACTTCCCAATATTCTGCATATCCAGCTTGTAACATGAGAGAGACAACATCAGTATTTTCTGAGGCTTCAATACTCTGAATATTTACAATGTACTTGTCATCTTTTCTTGCTATAACTTGAAGCAAAATTGCTTTGTTCAAGACAATTTTTTTAAAATAGTCAATTGCTGCCTTAACCCATAAATCTTCAACAGGAAATATATGTGCAAGTGAACAGCACATGGCTAAGGCAGGCAACTCCCAAAACTCTGGAAGCAAAATTTTTACATCAAAAAATGGTATGGAATCAGTATTTCCATAATCTATAAAATAAACATTAATCTTATAACCATTAATTTCAGTGATGATAGCCCTGTAAAAGTATCTGTCCTTGCTGTATCTAGCACAGCATAATAATCCGGGCTCTGGATTTCTTAGAATCAGTTCATCATTTTCACACAAGTCATAAGATTTGTTTATATTTTTCATTATATCTTGAAGTTCATGCTGATGTTCATTAGTGCGTACCCAAAAATTTGATGGGTTTAATACATAGGCCACAAAAGCAATATAGGTAGCCCGTATGTCCATCTCTACAGTTTTAACAGGAAAACCTACTTTCAAAGTGCTTTTATTTAGAGAGTCTATCGGCCGTTCAATATTTCCAGTAAAATGCTCAACTGCACAGCTGTTAACATCAGAAGCATTAGTCTCCTTAAACATATTAGAGATTTTTGATTCAGACACTGGACAGAGTACTTGTGTGCCTACAGTCTTCAGCAGACACTTAGAATTAGTTGTAGACTCCTGAGTTTGTAGTGTTACATAATACAAATGTTCATCCTTATTGAACCAGTCAAGGTGTGCATATACTATTTGTCCTAACAAAGCTTGTTTAAATACACTCAGTTGAGATTTTCTGGCATCTCTATCTGGACTGTGCAAATATGTCAGAGAACATGGAAATGAAAATAATGGTACTAAAATAAAATCCTGCTTAAGTTTCTTTACATGGATGGAGGGTATAGCTTCACTATTGCCATAATCCATGAACCAAATTTTCACTTGATTATTGGGCAAGAGCTGCTGAAGAATTCCTCTATGCCACTGCCCATTTCTTCTTTTGGCAACACAAAGTAGTCCAAAGTTATCACATGTGGGACTACTTTCTTGACTGGCTGTATCATAATGCAAAGTCATACACACTGTTAAGTTTTCTAATTCTGGAATCCATTTAATTAGCTGACAATAAAATTTACTTGGGCTCAATGCAGAGGATATCTTTATACTTTCAATACTGCCTACTGACAAAGTTGGCTGCAAATTACCCAGAATGTGTTGAATATCAAGTGAAGCATCATTATTACTTAATGGTAACTCAGGTCTTTTATGTTTTAGTAAATCTGATATTTCCTGTGGGAATTCTTTTAACATTTCCACAATAAGACGAAACGAATCCCCATCAATAAGTCTGCCTAATTGTAATTCAAGAACCTGTGATATAATTTTTGGCACTTCAAGAAGAAGCATTTGAAGAGGCAAAACAGCTTGTACACAGCCTTTCACTTGTAGTCCTACTAATGACTTGAAGTAATTCAAAGCCTTAGGAGGCCATCTTTCCCCATTTGGTAGTATGTTGGCAAAAATACCAACTATTACCCGTGGCGGTAGCTCAAATAAGTTGCCACAGGCCGAAGCAACCTGTGTACTATTAACTTTTAGTTCTTTTCCATGATCTATGAGGAGCACTGTATAGAGTTCATTTTTCTTTTCCATGACTCTTCCTCTCTGCCATTCGCCAGATACACTTTCTTTTACCAAGCAAAATTCATCAATGTCCACATTATTTTTTTCTTTTGGAATGTGCTGCATTTCCCGCTGTAATATGTGGTAGTCAAACTCACATTCAATATTATTTTTGCCTTGAAATTTCACCAGAATATCCTTGGGAAGACATTCTACATGTGATATTGTCAGATCCACGTCTAAAAACGTTGGTAACAGAGATGTAGAATCCATTTTCTAAAAGCAAATAATAAGTACTAATTAGCTTCTGGGCAGACAGTTGTTATGATTAAGTGAAATTAGCCTTCCATAAATTTGAAATTAGCCTTTTTACAGGTTCAGTATGTAAACATAAACCTTAAAATCCGCGATCCCTGGGTGGCGCAGCGGTTTGGCGCCTGCCTTTGGCCCAGGGCGCGATCCTGGAGACCCAGGATCGAATCCCATGTCAGGCTCCCGGTGCATGGAGCCTGCTTCTCCCTCTGCCTGTGTCTCTGCCTCTCTCTCTCTCTCTCTCTCTCTCTCTCTCTGTGACTATCATAAATAAATAAAAATTAACCTTAAAATCCTTATATGCCTGGGGTTCCTGGTTAAGTGTCAGACTCTTGATTTCAGCTCAGGTCATGATCTCAGGGTCCTGAGACAGAGCTTGAGTTAGGCTTCATACTAGATATGGAACCTACTTAAGTTTCTCCCTCTCTCCATCTACCCCTATGCTGCTCGTGTGCTATTTCTTTTTTAAAAAATTATGTGCCTGTTTTTCAAACTAAACATATTGGTTTAAAAATTATATTTTTATTTTGTTCAATATACCTAACTTCACTGCCTTCTACTTTCAAAAAATATGACTGAAATAACCACACTTGGAAAATAGGAAAACCACACTCTAGAAAAATAAATTTTCTAGAAACTTCCAAGTTTCTCCTAGATATTAGACAGATGTAGTACAAGAAGGAAGCCAAGTAAAGGCAACTGGAGACTTCTTTCTACTGCTGTGAGAACACTATTTTCCCTCATGCAGACTTCTTCTAACAACCTATAACTCAAAGAGGTGAATCCTAGAAGCAAGGGCAGATGGTGAACCCACAAGGGACACAAGGTTTATACTCCCCACTCTCAATTAGTAACATTTGGACCCTATCAGTATCACTATACAACTTCTGGATTCTTCTTTGAGGGGGCAATAGGCTAACTCCTGAACACCATTAAGGAAAACCAGGCATGGAAAGACCCTAAAGCAACTTAGGTGCATCCGGGTTTTGTCACTGGCATGGCTGACCACAAAAAGTATGGAGGGAAAAGAAATCTTCAGCAGAGGCAAAGCTCTCTACTCTAACTATGGCTCCAGCTAATTTTCTCTAAACTGTTGGGACTCTAAAAGTAAAATCAATATTCAAGTATAAAATATTCCCCAAATTCAGGCTAGAACCAACATCTATTATTACAGGACACATCTCAGCTCCTACTTGACCTAGAGTTAATGCTTTACAACTATCAATTTCTTTTTATGATGAGAAAAATACTGGACCTTAAAAAAGAAAATCACTTAAAAAGCCAAGGAAATGCTCCTCTAAGGAATAAATATGAGACAGCAAATAATTGTTTTTCAAAAGTCTGATTTCTGTTTTCAAAAGGTCAAAAGAACACATTTTTATATGAGTAAGTGGTCAAGATGCAGCAACCGAATTAGAAAAATACACATAAGGAATTTAAAACTGCCATGGGGAAAGTCAACACAAAATAAAGGTAAACAGAATAGAAAAAAATTGAGAGAATACCCCAAAATTCAGAAGATAAAAAGAAATATAGAAGACAGGAATATAAAATCTTATCAAAGTATAAATGTTCTCTCAGAGATCAACAGATGTTTTTTCTAAGACTTAAAAGCCTAATTCCAAAAGCTGAAACTGGCCACTGGAAGCTAGAGAAGGGTTAAGATTTAGGGACATCTGGGTTCCAACTATGGGTTTTTATTTCCTCCTACATAATTAATTAGGTGGTAATCACTATGGTCTGAACTACAGACTACAGCTATGCTTATTTGACCCTGGAGTCTAAAAAATTAAAAAATCAAGTCAATGGATTAAATTCACTAAAAACTTTCATTAGAATAAATCATAACACTTCAAGACAAGAAAGGCCTTAAGCGACTGTTATTTAAAATCACAGGCCTGTACTAAACTTCCAGACCTGAGTCAGTTTATAGATCTATATCATTCCTTATACAGAGGGAAGACCAGGTACTCAAGAAAGGATCCTGTACTAGAACACAAGAAAATTCTTCCTGGCATTCACCCAAAAGGTCATGTGACCATTCATCTAATAGGAAAAAGAAAAACAAAACACTTAAGTCTTTTAGGAACTACACTTCTCTTTAGGCATAAAAAGCAAATGTAGGACTTTTTTATTAAATGAAGGAATATATACAATATGAGCCAAAAGAAAACCCAAACACACAAAGAAGTTAAATGGCATACTCAAACTACCAGAAGCCTATTCCTCCACACTACTTAACCTTCTTTCAAACAATGTAAATGGCTTCATGTGGAGTTTCACAGGAGAAGGGAGAAAAAAGTCCGAGCCTAGTTTGCATATGCTCTCATCTAATGCCAGTAACATCTAGAAATTGCTGAAGCACTGGAGTGGCCTTGCCTGAGAATCAAAATGAAATAGTCACAATTGTAGAACTAAGAGTACATTTACTGTGCTTGAAGAAATTACTAGCATTAATAATCTATTCCTATTAATGGACAATAGCTAATTCCACAGGATGATTAGTAACTCAATGGAGAAAGACTGCAGGACTTACAAGTAAGTATGAAGAAGAGAAACGTGGATGAGCCCCTAAGAATTGACACCTAAGTGTGTAGGTCCTGTGTGATGGTTACCAAAGGCCCCTACTATGGAAAAGGGGTTTTGTTTTGTTTTTTGAGAGGGAGGATGCAGAGAGAGAGGAAGACAGAATTTCCACATTGAGCATGGAGCCCATCACAGGACTCAATCTCACAACCCTAAGATCATGACCTGAGCTGAAATCAAGAGCTGGATGCCCAACCAACTGAGCCACGCAGGTGTCCTGGAAAAGATTCTTGACTGAGGAGACAATCTATTCTGTAGGTGTCAGCTTCCTTAACCTACCTCTTCAATGCTGGCTTAATAGGATCATGAAGAAAGTTCCCAATGCCATGGATAAAGCTCTACCCTTGTGTTTTTGAAGCTTAAAATGTAACAATTCAGAGAATTAGGAGGAAAAAAAAAAACAGGGAATTTAAGACCAAACATGTTCAACTAATCTTTGACAAAGCAGGAAAGAATATCTAATGGAATAAAGACAGCCTCTTCAACAAACGGTGTTGGGAAAACTGGACAGCAACACATGAGAGAATTAAGCTGGACCACTTTTGTACACTATACATGAAAATAAAAGACCTAAAGATGAGACAGGAAACCATCAAAATCCTAGAGGAGGACACCTCGGCCACAGCAACTTCTTTTTTTTTTTTTTTTTAATTTTTATTTATTTATGATAGTCACACAGAGAGAGAGAGAGAGAGGGAGAGGCAGAGAGACATAGGCAGAGGGAGAAGCAGGCTCCATACACCGGGAGCCTGATGTGGGATTCGATCCCGGGTCTCCAAGATCGCGCCCCGGGCCAAAGGCAGGTGGTAAACCGCTGCGCCACCCAGGGATCCCCACAGCAACTTCTTACTAGACACATCGCTGAAGGCAAGGGAAACAAAAGCAAAAATGAACTACTGGGACTTCATCAGGATAAATAGCTTCTGTACAGTGAAGGAAGTAATCAAAAATTTGCAGATGTCATGGTAGAGTGTTAGTATCCATGACCTATAAAGAACTTATCAAATAGCACCCCCAAAAAACAGATAATACAGTTAAGAAACAGACAAAAAGACATGAATAGACATTTTCCAAAGACCTACAAATGGCTAGCAGACACATGAAAAAAGCCTCAACATCATTCATTGGGGAAATCAAAACCACAATGAAATACCACCTCAAACCCATCAGAATGGCTAAAATTAAAAGGCAGGAAACAACAAATGTTGGCGAGGATCCTGAGAAAAGGGAACCCTCTTACACTGTAGTGGGAAAGCAAACTGGTGCAGCCACTGTGGAAAACAGTATGGAGGTTCCTCAGAAAGTTAAAAATAGGGCAACCCGGTGGCTCAGCCGTTTAGCGCCGCCTTCAGCCCAGGGCATGATCCTGGAGACCCAGGATTGAGTACCACATCGGGCTCCCTGCATGGAGCCTGCTTTTCCCTCTGCCTGTGTCTCTGCCTCTCTCTCTCTCTCCCTGTGTCTCTAATGAATAAATAAACAAAATCTTTTAAAAAAAAAAAAGTTAAAAATAGAACCACCCTGAGATCCAACAATTGCACTACTAGATATTTACCCAAAGGATACAAAAATACATATGCACCCCAGTGTTCATAGTAGCATTATCAGCAATAACCAAAGTATGGAAAGATCCAAATGTCCATTGATGAATGGATAAAGAAGTTATGCAGATATATAAATATAGAGAGATAGATTTAGATATATATATTTAGGTATAGATAGAAATATTTAGATATATCCACACACAACGGACTATTACTCAACCATCAAAAAGAATGGAATCTTGCATTTGCAAGACAGACCTAGAGGATATAATGCTAAGTGCTAGAAGTCAGAGAAAGACAGATACTATATGATCTCACTTATATGTGGAATTTCAGAAATAAAACAGATGAACATGGGGGAAGGCAAGGAAAAAGGAGATAAAATAGAGAGGGAGGGATCCCTGGGTGGTTCAGTGGTTTGGCTCCTGCCTTTGGCCCAGGACATGATCCTGGAGTCCCGGGATCGAGTCCCACATCGGGCTCCCTGCGAGGAGCCTGCTTCTCCCTCTGCCTGTGTCTCTGCCTCTCTCTCTCTGTCTCTCATGAATAAATAAATAAAATCTTATAAAATAAAATAAAATAAAATAAAATAAAATAAAATAAAATAAAACAAAACAGAGAGGGAGGCAAATCATAAGAGAACCTTAACTACAGAGAACAAATTGAGGGTTACTATAGGGGAGGTGGGAGGGTGAGAGAATGGGTTAAATGGATGATGGGCATTAAGGAGGCCACTTGTGATGAGCACTGGGTGTTGTATGTAAGTGAAGAATCACTAAATTATACTCCTAAAACCAAATATCATGCTATATGTTAACTAGAATAAAAAAATAAAACCAAACATGTTTTTAAGCAGTGGTTTTTTATACAATGGACATTTAAAGACCTAATTTAAACCAAGATGTTCTAGATCCAATAACCTTTACACAATAGTCTATTCTTCAGACTATTACCATATTCATGAAAGTACTTTGCATACACAAGATTTAGATGTCAGGAAAGGATTTTTACTGAAGATTCAATTGTGTGAGATCTGGGGAACTGTTTCTTAGAATCAGATTCTAAATTTGTAAAATGAGAGGGCTGAATTAGAGTTTTTCAAACTTTTTTTTTTTGGCAACAATAGCAGCAAAAATCCTTAACCTAATGGAAGATGCAGAAAATAGAAAACCTAAAACTCCTATAAGTTGGATTCATAAATGGGATTTCTAGTCATTTCATAAGTTGATACAATTTACTTATTAAAAAGCCAGAAAATGATAACAAAACTAGTTTGATTAATACAACCTTCATCATACAGTTTTCCTTATCATTGTATTGGATAGCACAGCAGTAAATCAGGTTCAGACATATGAAATAAGTCTACAATTATATATGATCAGATACAGGTTCAAATATAGATAAAACCACAACTTAATAATCAATTAATCTGATGACACAAACTAGTGCTTTGATCTTTACTTTTAAATTTATGCTATTTGAGGGTTGTCTCAGTGGCTGAGCATCTGCCTTCGGCTCAGGGCATGATCCCTGGGATCCTGGAATTGAGTCCTGTCAGGGTCCCTGTGGGGATCCTGCTTCTCCCTCTGCCTATGTTTCTGCCTCTGTGTCTCTCATGAACTAAAATATTTTTAAAGAAATAAATTTATATTATTTGGATGTTTTCTTTTGTAAAAAAGACTTTAAAATTAAATTCAAGTCAAAAATCAAACTCATGAATTAAACTTAAATAAAAATTCACAGCATCACAGTTCCCCTATGGTTTGTGGAAAATACAACCTATAAATGCCTTAAGAATAGATATGGAGAGCCCTTCTCACACTAAAATTCCCTGATTCTATAGAATACATATTACAGATGTCCTCTCAATGTTTGGCAACTACCTACGAATTCACATCTATTAAGTCTAGACCAGTGAGATCCAACAGAAACAGCTGATCCATATATGTAACTTTAAATTTTAAAGTTTTAAAGTCTCTAAAGGAAATGTAAATGTCTTTCCTTCTATTTAGAGCTCCTTATAACACTATTATTTTTAAGGAGGTTGTCAGTACATTAGTGTAACTGATCTTCACGACAAGACTGTCACTTTTCAGGCCAAGAGTGTGAAGATAAGAAATTCAGGAGCTTGAATTTAGGTTCTGATTCACTCCAGTTCTCTATATACATTACTCCCACTGTTTCACACTGCTCCTTCAACTAAGTCACATCATTATGGACAAGCACTAAAAATGGAAGACACAAATCCAAAAACAGATATACAAACAAAATTGGGGAAAGCACCTTATGGAATAGAACCTGTTTACTAATTCTCTTTTTCAAAATTTAACATAGTTCTGATAAAGCTCTGATTAGCAGTACTCTGGCAAGGTTACCATGTTCCAAAAGACTGAATCAAATTAAGCATCTATGCCCTGGTTTTCCTTCTTTTTTCTCTATTCAGATTGATTTCTAGGTCTTTTAGGACACTGATGCAGTAGAAATAAGACAGTATTTTTTTAATCTGCATATTTCAAACACAGCTTCCATTTTAACATTCCTCACCCAAGGGCTTTTGTGTCCCATAGGAAACATATGACGAGGTCTACAGATAGATTTTCTTGTCATAACTGGGCTGGGGTGGGGGCAGGAATAGCTACTGACATGTAGCAGGTAGAGCCCAGAGATGCTGCTAAATATCAGGGTATAGAGAGAAGCCCATCTCCCCACCCACCCACAAAAAACTTTTGTTCTGTTGTCCAGTCCAAATTGTCAATAGTGTGAAGGCTAAGAAACACTGCTTTACTGAAAGCAAAGGCAAATACCAGGGAGGTTAAGAGAACATTTTTTTTTTTTTTTTTTTTTTTTTTGCTAAAGAAGGCTTTCAAGAGACAAAACCTAAAGGCTACAAAAACAAGTTAATGCATAAAGTCGTAGGGAAAAGAAATGAAGCTAGGACAAAATTAAAATCCATATAATCTACCACATGCAAGATTTGCTCAGGTCAAGCATCTTCAATCATACTTGACTCCACTTTTTTGTACCCTACACACAATCCACCAGGAGAGCCTACGGGGTTTATCCTCAGAGCACATAATTCTGATGGCTTCTTCCATCTCTGCTGATACATCCCTGGCCCAAACTACCATCTTTTCATCTGTAATACCAGATTCCTAACTGATCTTCCTGCTTCTGTCCTCAGAACCTCACTAACCTTCCTTCTAACCTCACTAACCCACCACAACCCTTAGTCCTATAATCATAATGACCTTTTTTAAAATCTAAGACATAACATGCACTTCTATGCTTGAACACATCCGTAGCTCCTAATTACACACAGTGTGAAACCTAAAGCTGTCACAATGGCTTAGGGAGTCCTACAAGATCTAACCACTGCCCTCACTGCCACTGCCCCAACACATACACATGTTTTTCTATTATCTTATTCCTACTACACTCATTATGCTGTAGCTACAGTGCCTTTCCATTTCTCAAACTTCCTGCATCTGGGTTTTGGGCTTATTTCCCTCCAAGCACAGCTTGCTTCCTTACCACCTTCAAGTTTTTGTCAGATGTTTTCTTTCAGGTGAAGCATTTCCTGACCAGGACCCTTATACTCCTACAAATTAATGAGGAACTTATTATGGACTGAGTCTTTGTGCCCTCCCCCACAAAGTCATACATTGAAACTATCTCCCAGTGTGGTGGTATTAGAAGGTAGGGTCTTTGGGAGTTAATTAGGATTAGAGGAGGGCATGAAGATGAAACCCTCAGGATTGTGATTAGTGCACCTATTAGAGTCACAAAAGAACTTCTCTCTGCTCTATGCCATACAGGGATACCTTGAGAACACAGTCATCTAAAATCTGTAAACCAGCAAGTAGGCTCTCACCAGATCTGCAAACACCTTGATCTTGGACTTCCAACCATGCAGGATCATGAGAAATTTCTGTTGTTTACAGTCCAACTAGTATAAGGCATTTTGTCAGAGCAGCCCAAGCTAAAACAAACACCAAAGGGTGTTTATATAGCTTCTTTCAATGTTTACTATATTAGAAAAACATTTCTTAAATACTCATTTCCTCACACCAGTGAAAATGGTTAGAACTAACAAGGCAGCAAAGGGCAGATGTCAGCGAGGATCTGGAGAAAGGAGAACCCTCATACGCTGTTGGTAAGAATGCAAACTGGTGCAACAACTCTGGAAGACAGTATGGAGGTTCCTCAAGAAGTTGAAAATAGAGCTACCCTAGGACCCAGCAATTGCACTACTGGGTTTTTACCCCAACGGTACAAATGTAGTGATCTGAAGGGGCACCTGCATCCCAATGTTTACAGCAATATCCACAACAGCCAAACTTTAGAAAGAGCCCAGATGTCGATCAACAGAGGAATGGATAAAGGTATGGCGTGTGTGTATATACACACACACACAGGACTACTACTCAGCCATCAAAAAAATGAAAGCTTGCCATTTGCAAAGACATGGATGGAACTAGAGGACATTATCCTTAGTGAAATAAGTCAATCAGTGAAAGAACTATTATATGATCTCACTCGTGGAATTTAAGAAACAAAACAGAGGAGCATAGGGGAAGAGAGGAAAGAAGATGATAAAATCTGAGAGGGAGACAAACCATAAGAGACTCCTTCTAATCATAAGAAACAAACTGAGGGTGGCCAAGGGATGGGGGTGGAGGGTAGGGTAATTGGGTGATGGACATTAAGGAGGGCATATGATGTCATGAGCACTGGGTGTTTTATAAGACTGATGAATCACCGACCTCTACCTCTGAAACCAATAATACATTATGTTAATAGAAATAAATTTTAAAAAATAAAGAGGCAGAAGACATGAGGAAAAAGATTCATTTCAAAATCATAATAAAGGGATCCCTGGGTGGCTCAGCGGTTTAGTGCCTGCCTTCGTCCCAGGGCATGATCCTGGAGTCCCGGGATCGAGTCCGCATCAGGTTCCCTGCATGGAGCCTGCTTCTCCCTCTGCCTATGTCTCTGCTTCTCTCTCTCTCTGTCTCTGTCTCTCATGAATAAATAAATAAATCTTTAAAAAACAAAAAAAAATCATAATAAACCCATCAAATAGGTTTTCATGAAAGATATTTTTCAAAACCAAGAACAGAAGAGGGACATGGTTTTTACAATTTTTGCAAATCTCAATGTCTGCTTGATAGAAAATAGCTGGATTCTCTGAGCTGCCTCAACATTGTGTTTCAATAGGCTATTCTGGGTAAAGTAGGTGAATAAAATCTGGCCACACACAGATATGTAATTAGAGAAGAGAGTAGTATTTTAGTAGCTTTAGTAGCTTTTTCACAGAACTGAAGATACTCTTCTCTAATAATCACAAAAACTCAATAAGGGATAGTTTCTTGGACATTATTTACAACATGGAAACATTAAACCCTATAAATGAACTTTTTGTACTCCTAAGATCTCTTGGGATTTGAATGGAGTTTTAAAATATGAATGATTTGCTTGACAATACTAGTTCAGAATTATGCAGAACTTCCATATACTGACATATTGCATTACCCAATATCTCAAAAATCAAATATCACAACCAACCTCATCAGACAACACAAGTATTGAGAAGCTCTAAAGCTTGAAGGGACCGGCACAAGTTTTCCAACTTTATAATTTTGGCTTTAAAGCGTGAATTTAATCATAAATAAATACAGTCTGTTTTCCTTAAAGTATCAAGCTTCCTTCACTCACTTGAGTAAAGGTCTACAAAATACTCAATCTGAATAACCATAGTTTGTCTCCTGAGGTGGAACCTCCTAATGGTTGTGTAACTGATCAGCAATAAAAAGGTACAAAGTATTGATAACCACCACATCATAGATGAATCTCCAAATTACTCTGGTCTACTTCTCCCTCTCTCTCTCTCTGCCCTTTTCCCTATCCGCCATGCTTGTGGTCTCTCATGTTCTCTCAAATAAATCAAATCTTCATTTAAAAAAAATTAATGTGAGCATTCAGTAATAGTTGCTTCAGAACTTGTATTTTATACAGATTTGAAATATTACCAGTAAACTTAATTTTTCTTGTTAAAAAATTATTCTGAAGGAAAGCAAACTAAGAATGTATACTGCATTCCATTCATATGAAATTCTAGAAAACGCAAACTAATCTATAATGAGGGAAAGCAGACCAGAGTTGCCTGGGGAAGAGCCAGAACAAACTTTTTTGGGTGTGATGGGTAGTTTATTATCCTAATTACAATGGTTTCATGAGTGTGTACAGGCTTCAGTGTCATCAAATTGTACACCTCATGTGCAGTTTGTTGTACCTGAATTGTATTTCAGTAAGCCTATAAAACACACCACCCAACCTAAATGGTTATATAGGTGGAAGAGATTACAGAACACTTTGATTCTTTCAATTGCTACCGAAAAGAAAAAGAAAAGAAAGAAAAGAAAAGAAAAGAAAAGAAAAGAAAAGAAAAGAAAAGAAAAGAAAAGAAAAGAAAAGAAAAGAGAGAAAAGGAAAAGAAAAGAAACAATAGATCTACCATCAGTGACTGATGCAGGTCTTAGGAATCCTGTAGAGTTAGGGGGTTGGAGGGTGGGTCAGAGTAATAGGGGGACAACACTAACAATATCCTACACATGTACATGAATACATGCTCGGTAGGCACACAGATGAAGGTATGAAGGGTAAAGGAGGAGACAGCCAAGGAAGGGCAGAAGCGGGATTAACCTGACCTTCCGTTTAGCTGACCCTCTACAAAGTGTTTGCATTTCTTCTTCAAAATCCCAGAAGGTTCCTTCCACAGTAGACATTGCTGCTAGAACCATCGGGCTACAGGTGTCCCAGCGATTCATTGCATCTGTATCTTTGGGGTAAATCCCCAGCAGTGCAATTGCTGGGTCGTAGGGCAGGTCTATTTTTAACTCTTTGAGGAACTTCCACACTGTGGAAGGAGCTTCGGTGTCCATCGAAAGGTGAATGGAGGGGATCCCTGGGTGGCTCAGGTTTAGCGCCTGCCCTTGCCCCAGGGCGGGATCCTGGAGTCCCAGGATGGAGTCCCACATCAGGCTCCCGGCATGGAGCCTGCCTTTCCCTCTCTCTCTCTCTCTCTCATAAATAAATCTTTAAAAAAAAAAAAAGATGGATAAAGAAGATGTGGTTTATGTATACAATGGAATATTCCTCAGCCATTAGAAACGACAAATACCCACCATTTGCTTCGACGTGGATGGAACTGGAGGGTATTATGCTGAGTGAAGTAAGTCAATCGGAGAAGGACAAACATTATATGTTCTCATTCATTCGGGGAATATAAATAATAGTGAAAGGGAACATAAGGGAAGGGAGAAGAAATGTGTGGGAAATATCAGAAAGGGAGACAGAACATAAAGACTCCTAACTCTGGGAAACGAACTAGGGGTGGTGGAAGGGAAGGATGGGCGGGGGGTGGGGGTGACTGGGTGATGGGCCCTGAGGGGGGCACTTGACGGGATGAGCACTGGGTGTTACTCTGTATGTTGGCAAATTGAACACCAATAAAAAAAATAAATTTATATTAAAAAAAAATCCCTGAATGTCAAAAGTTACTTCCGAATATGTATTAAAGCAGGACACCAATGACATGACTCAGCCAAATAAATAAATAAATAAATAAATAAATAAATAAATAAATAATTCTTCAGAAGAGCACTTGCAGTCTGTGCCCTTCCATCACCACAAGGAAAGACGCCTGGCCATAGTCTCGGCCATCAGGGAAGCGACCCTGGGGGATGCCTCCCTGCAAACGGCATTTGTGGGGGTGGGGGTGGGGGTGGGGTCGGGGGGCGGGGCGCAGGGGTGCTGAGCGGCTGACACCGTTGGCGGCCAGGTGGGCCCACTCGCCTGGGCGCCCCCTCTGGGACCAAGGCCACAACGGGTCAAGGAACAAAGCTGGGGGGGGGGGGCACCCAAAACAATACAGCCTAGCGCAGGCTAACTGCCATACAGACCTACAGAGAAGCAGTGGCCAGGCCGTTCTTCCCGAAGCTTCTAGAAGAGCGCCAGGACCCAAGATGGCAGCAAACCTGAGACTCGGTCACCCGCACCCCACCCCACCCCACCCCCGCCTTTTCTGGCCTAGGGTGCATGCGCAGAGCGTGGAGGCTGCGAGGGGGCGGGAGGAGCGCGAGGCTCACGGGTGCGCGCGGTTCCTGCGGCCCCAGGGCGAGGGCGGAGGGTGCGTGGGGCCCAGGGAGTGCGATGCCCAATCTGAGCTCCAAATTCCACGCGGACAATCTCACAGCTTTGTCCACCCGAGTTAGGCTCAAGCCTGCATTTGACCTGGATGAGAGCCTTGGGGGTGGGGGGGGGGGGGAGGTCCTCTGTGTAGGGCGTAGGGTGGTGCAAAGAATGATGATTTGTCATGAGAGTATGGCACATTGGGGTGGGGTCACCCGACTTCTCTGGTTGTGCAAGGATGGCAGAGCACGCGAACAGACACACCACGTGGCTTTCCCACGGTGGAAACCCAGGAGCCCGGAATGAATTTACAGATTAGAGAAAGCAATGGCTAGTTACTGAGCACCTGTTCATAACATACTTATGTATATTATTGCATTTAATTACATTTCTCTGTTTTGGAGAGACTTGAATTGGATCTCTGGTTAGATACTAGTAATTTATTATGTGACTTTCCTAATCTCAATAAATGTATTGGGGTTATGCAGGGGAAAGTCCTTGCTTGTAGTAAATAAACAACAAAGTATTGGGGGTGATTGGGTATGATGTCAGTAATATACTTTCAAATTATTGGAGGTGGCATGTTCTTTCTACTACTCTTGTACCTTTTCTGCAAATGTGAAATTATCCCAAAAGAAAAAGAAAACCTTAATTTAAAAAATTATGCTAGCTTCATAAAATGAGCTGTGTGACTCTATTTTTCTATATTCTGTAGCAGTTTATATTACACAATGATTAACAGTTCCTTGAAAGAGTAGAAACTGATCTATAAAGTCATCTAGACACAGGTATTTGGAGGAAGACAAAATCTTTGACTTTGTCATGCAGATCAACTGTTCTATTCCTTGAATTAATTTTGTCAGTTTATTTTTTCTATCAATTTATCCATTTCCCCTAGGTCTTCTAATTTATTAAAGTATGAACTTAATATTATAAGCATATTATTTTAAAATATATGTCTTTCATTTTTCCAGAGATGACATACATATGGTCAACAGACAAGTGAAAAGATGCTCATCATTACTTATATCAGGGAAATGCAAATCAAAACTACAATGAGATTATCACCTCATATCTGTCAGAATGGCTAAAATTAGCAACACAAGGAACAACAGGTGTTGGCAAGGATGTGGAGAAAAAGAAACCATCTTGCATTGTTGGTGGGAATGCAAACTGGTGCACCCACTGTGGAAAACAGTATGGAGGTTCTTCAAAAAGTTACACTACTGAGTATTTTCCCAAAGAATACAAAAACCCTAATTCAAAGGAATACATGCACACCTATGTTTATAGCAGCATTATTTACAATAGCCAAGATATGGAAGCAGCCCAGGTGTCCATCAGTTGATGATTGGACAAAGAAGATACGGATATTACTGAGCCATTTAGAAAAAAAGAGAAAGAAAGAAATCTTGCCATTTGTAATGACATGGATGGAGCTAGAGATTATAGTGCAAGGTGAAAAGTCTGTCAGAAGAGGACAAATATCATATAATTTCACTCATGTGGAATTTAGAAAAACAAAGCAAACAAAGGGGGGGAGAAGAGAGTAGAACCAAGAAACAGACCCTTAACTATAGAGAATTGATGGTTACCAGAGGGGAGGTGGGTGGGGGATGTAAATAGTTGATGGGGATGAAAGAGGGCACTTGCTGTGATGAGAACAGGGTGATGTGTGGAAGTGCTGAATCACTATATTGTACACCTGAAACTGATATAACATTGTGTTAACTAACTGGAATTAAAATGAAAACTCTAAAAAAGAGAGAAAAAATAATACAGTAAAATCTATGTCTGTGACCATTCCCTCCTTTATTCTGTATTTGTTTATTTATATCTTCTCTTTTTTTTCCTTGACAGATCTTATTAATCTTTGTTGGTTTTACTTGTTCTAATTGTTCTCTGATTCATGTATCTTTCCTATATCTGTATCCTTTCCTTTTAAGTTTGTTTGTTCTGTTATTTAGCTTTGAGTTTGTTATTTACTTTGAGTTTGTTCTGTTATTTACTTTAGCTTCTTGCATTGGAAGTTTACTGTCTTTATTTTTTATTTATTTATTTATTTATTTATTTATTTATTTATTTATTTATTTTTAAGTAGGCTCCATGCCTAACGAGAGACCTGAATTCTTTTTTTTAATAATAAATTTATTTTTTATTGGTGTTCAATTTGCCAACATACAGAATAACACCCAGTGCTCATCCCATCAAGTTCACCAGAGAGCAAGACCTGAACTCAGATCTAGAGTCAGAGGCAGAACAGAGGGAGCTACCCAGGCACCTCCTACTGTCTTTACTTTTAACCTGTCATTTCCTAAAAAAATGTACTTAAGCTATAGAATTTTCCTGTAACAATTGCTTTAGTTATATCCCTTAAGTTTTTATGGCATTATTCAATTATCATTCAGTTTTAAATTTTTCTAATTCCTATTGAGATTTATTTTGTAGTCTGTGGGTCAAAGATCATTTTTATTAACTTCCACACATGTGAAGTGTTTTGTTATCTTTTTTATATTAATTTGTAACTTGTATTAATTGCACTGTAGTCAGAGAATATGGTATGTGTAATACTGAGTATTTAAAATTTCTTGATACCTGCTTCATGACCTAGTGTCTGGTCTTTTTTGAAAACATATACCCATCACAACAAGTTGTTAATTTTTCCAAGTATCAGGTACAGAAAGTGATTTTTGTCAGCTTTTTGTAAATCTGCCAATTTTTGCTTTCTACATTTTGATTATATTTTATAAAGTACACAAAATTCTGATGAATTTACCATTTTATCCATTTGTAATAATCTTCTTCAAGTCCAAAAAGGTTTGCTTTAAAGTCTATTTTGTGTGGTATTGATCTAGCTATGCCAGCTTTCATTTAGTTGGTATTTGCCTTAGTTTATCTTTTCCTGCCCTTTTTCCTATTAATCTTCTGTGTCTTTATAAGTGTCTTTTGTAAGTAACATGTTGTTCAAAGTTTGTTTTTTTGTTTGTTTATTCAATGTTTATTTATTCAGACATAGAAGCTTCTTTTTACCTTTGGTCTGTTGACATTGATTGTGGTTTCTAATATTTTGTGATTCATTCCTATCATTTTAAGTGTTAAGTTTTTGATACTTTTTCTAGGTTTCTCCGTTATTGTTTGCTTTGAGAGGGACTGGAAATTTCTTTTTAACTCCTCCTTCTCTACCCCACCCCCATCTGCCACTTTCTTCTTTACCACTTGGGAAGTTATTCTCTCTGTTACCATCTTTTAGAGATCACCCTACAATTTGTAACGCTTATTGAATTCTGAAGGAATTCTGAAGTTAATCAGTGTGTTTACCCTCCTCTTAGACAATACAGAGACCTGGGAGCATTTTAACTTCAATTATCACCTTCCCCTTTCTAACTTAACTGCTGGGAGGAATTTCTGTGAACATCTGATGGACCATCTGTCGCCTATACTTAAATTACTCCTACTCATCCTTCATTTCTCAGCTATAATGCCACTTCCCCTGAAAAGACTTCCCTAGAGTCTGGGTCAGTAGTCATCAAACTGGAACCCTGCACTTAGAAATACCCAAAGACTTCCCAAAAGGGTGATAGCATAATAGTTTTAAAGGATTCAACTTCCAAACCCTCACATTTCATGTGTAGTGTTTCCTAATCTGATCTGCCTGAGAACCAAGCTACCCACAAGCCTGAAGCATATAGTTAGTCCTCCTTTTCTCCTTCCCTTTCATCACTGCCCTGTCCCTACTTTGTGAAATAAAAGTATGTCTCTATTACCTCTATTTACCATTATACTTGATTTAGCCCTGGAGTATAAATCCCCCTCAAACACCAAACAAATAGTCAATGGTTCAAAATATTAGCAACAGTGAAACTTTTAGCTGTGCCTTTCCCTGTATTATTCAAATTTTTCTGAAAAGCAAAGCATTAGAAATGGAGTGTTTTGGTGCATGTCAGGTTGTTAATAGACATAATATAGAGTTAAAGGAGAGTAGAGTTGCCAGATTTAGTAAGTAAAAATACAGAAACCTAGTTACATTAGAATTTCCGATAAATCTTTTTCAATATACGGATTCCCCAGAAATACACTGAAAAATTATTAGACCCTGAAATTCAAATTTAACTGTACATCCTGTGTTTTATCTGACAACCCTAGCTAATATTAAAAACAATATTCATTTTTTTCTTTCATCTCTTTGACCTTTTGAAAAATACAGTGTTCCCAAGGGGGGGTTCTATTAGCACAAACCCAAACTAAAAAATGTAAGTAAGAACTTTTAAAGCAGAGATACTTTAACCAGGCTACAAACTCATGGCAAGGGTCTTTTCCTTATTTAGCAATATATCTTATAATTAGAATAATTATCAGAGCGATGCTTATTAATATGTTGATTTGAAATGAAAAGTAAAGTCAAACTTGTTCTGTTGAAAAATGAGTCATATTTGGCTAAACAATTAGGTTACATGTGGGAATTTTCATATGTTGAATTCAGCAAATCTTCAATTCCAGGGTTTTATAGAAACTAATACATTATAAAAGTAAATGTTATCAAACAAATAATAATTATTATTATAAATTAGCTTCATGTTAAAAGTTCATTGATCTTAAGTACACTTAAGATGAATGCACACTATATACGCTATATCTCTATGAAAAAAGAAAAAAGTTTTAAAAAGGAATGTTGAAATTAGCAGTGTATTTTCTAAATATATCTGCTGTCACTTCAAAGTGAAAGAAGAACACATATAATTTGGTAATTTATGATAAGGCCTTTTGCTAAGCTTCCCCAAAATTCAGAAAGTAGATAATTCTGAAGGTTGGGTAGGAAATTTTTTTTTTCAAGTCAAGTGGTCTCAAATTTTAGCACTAACAACAAAAAGAAGAAAAAGCAGGAGTGGAAGGATCTAGTCAAGTCCTCAATCAATCATTATAGATATGAGAGCTTTAAGAATGCAAGAGCAATAAGGTTTAAGAACCACTAACACCAAGTTAGTTTCTCATAGCAACCTGGACTTTTTCCTTCGCTTATCATAATATGTAAATATATATTCATTCACATGACTATTTGATGTCTGCTTATCCTACAACATCATGTCTCATAGAAGCAATACTGAGCACATTGCTTTTCCTCAGTGAACCTTGAGTGAAAGATTAAATGGGCAAATGCATGGGCAGCCCGGGTGGCTCAGCGGTTTAACGCCACCTTCAGCCCAGAGCGTGATCCTGGAGATCCAGGATCAAGTCCTACATCGGGTTCCCTGCATGGAACCTGTTTCTCCCTCGGCCTATGTCTCTGCCTCTCTCTCTGAGTCTCTCATGAGTGAATAAATAAATAAATAAATAAATAAATAAATAAATAGGCAAATGCATCACCATGCAGGTGGTATTTGCAATCTCAGGAGTGGATGAGATTACCCAGAAGATGGAACTCTGGAAAACAGAAGTAGATTGCAACTCCTTTTAGGGCCACATGGGTGTCATCTACATTTGCAGCTCTCCCTTCTCCTTCCCTCCTTTGTCCCTAATAGGGATATGGTGTCTTACACATAGGAACAATACAAAAGTAAAACTGACCCTGCTTTGTCAAACCAATCTAAGATCCGGAGTAGATAACCACTGTTAAGAGTGTTCTTTGCAATGAAACAATTACCCTAGAAGACTGACGTTGGACAAATCTCTTGATCTCTTTGAGCTTTATTGTCTTCACCATCCTATGGGAGAAACAGATGTTAAATACATAAAATATAGGTGGCTCCCACCTCCCCTTCAAGGAAGCTGCACACGATCCCCCCTGAGAACCAGCCATTTAAACATTAATTGTTTTTCTATCATTCATTTTAGCCAATCACCTCTGAATGCATCATACACTCATACCATGTGTTATATTTGTGGATAAGATTTTTTTCCTCCAGTTTTAATTTTCTCCAATATCCCAGAGTCAGGTCCATTTTTTCTATGTTTCTGCTACTCACTTTCTATCACTTTAACTCCAAATGAATTAATAGTGATGACTTGTTCCGATTGTTCAGTTAGACTGGGTTTTTTGTAGGTGCCACCAGGAGGCAGCACGAACTTAGTGATGATCTCACATCCTGAGTCACTCTGTCACTTCCTAAAGGAAGTGGTCTTTTCTACCTAAGATACAATTAAACCTGACTTTATGTTTGTTTGGTTTTGGTTTTGGGGAGGTTGAGGGGGTTGTTTATATTTTATTTAAATTAAATTTGCCAACATATAGTATAACACCCAGTTCTCATCTCATCATGTGCCCTCTTTAAGGCCCATCATCCAGTTACCTACCCCATCCCCTCACCCACCTCCTCTTCTGCAGAATTAGGAGTCTCTCATGGTTTATCTTCCTCTCTAATTTTTCACTACTCAGTTTCCTACCTTTCCCTTATGGTCCCTTTCACTATTTCTTACATTCTTACATTCCTTACATTTCTTACGTTCTTACACTTATATCATATGAGTGGAACCATATGATAATTGTGTTTCTCTGATTGACTTACTTCACTCAGCATAATACTCTCCAGTTCCATCCACGTCAATGGAAATGGTAGGTATTTGTCCTTTCTGATGGCTGAGTAATATTCCATTGTGAGTGTGTGTGTGTGTGTATGTGTGTTGAAGGACAACCTGACCTTTTTTTTAAATAATACCCAGCGTTATGAGGACATGGGAGAGGCGACACTGCTATTTACTTGCATTTGAAGCGTTCCTTGACAATTTGACAACTCCATAGTTAAAACCTTTAAATTGTCAATATCCTTTGCTCTGGCATTCTCATTTCCCACAACCTCTCTCCCACCCCCTGTCATTTCATCTAAGGACATTATTGTGGCTGGGAGCAAAGATTTAGCAATAGGGACATTCAGTATAGCACTGCTTAAAATAACATAAACTAGAAACAATGTAAAGATCCATCAATAAGAGATTAAGATCATATAATAGATTACTATATGGCTGTTAAAGATGATATTGTTGAAATGTTTTCCAAGTATATGAGATATATATATATATATATATATATATTACAAGATGTGGTACATGGGATAATTGTAAATGGTATGTGGAAGGACACTGTTTCCATTTCCCTATATATGCTCCCATTTCCCTGAAACCATCCTGGACAGTTAGAAGGCTAAGACTTTCCACACAAGCCCACACACTTCTTTTCCCTCTCATCCTTAGGAGCTCTCTGTCCTGTTCCTGTTTCAAGGCCCAGGATTCATCCTGTCATCCTGGCCCCCACATCCTTCTTTTTCATCCAGCCCTTCCTCAGTCCAGCAACCAGCTTCACCCTCCTTGCCTTCAAGTCCCTTTTCATATTTCCTGAACTGCCCAGCTCTGTCCCTTCTCCTAAGCTCCAGGAGGTGGCACTGAAGTAAGCCTTGAAGGATGGGGAGGAGTTGGCCTGGCAGAGACAGAGGACATGTAGGTATGTCAGAACACCATAGACTAGAGCAAAAAAGGAAAAACATAGCATGAAATGCACAGAGAACTAAAATCAGATCAGTGGCACACAAGAGTAAATTGAGAAGCTTGTTCAGAGATCCAGTCAGGGGTAGCAAGGACTTGATTACAGAGAACAGAGCATGATATTCTATAGAGTTTGAACCTCACCCTGAAACTAAGTTTAAGGAGTGATGAAGTCAAACCACAAAGCTTTGTGGAAAATGGATTTGTGGGGAAAGAGGTTTTTGCAGTAACATATATGAGACATGATAAGGGCTTGAGCTAGAGCAGAGGTAGGAAATACAGGGAAGAGGGGTCAGATTTGAGATTATGTAGAACATCAAATTAATAGGACCTTGAGACTATGGACTACAGATCTGCTGTGGGTTAGATAAGGACCAGAGTCATATCTGTCTCACTCACGGCTGGTATCTCCTGCACCTAATACAGAATTAGGTGCAGGATACTCAACACATATTTCTTAATGAAGGAGTAATGTCTGAAATGAGCTAAGCTGGCATTACTGTATATATAGCAAACTCATTCCTAAGACACCATTAATTTTATACCACTCATTTCATGGTACCTTTTGGAAGGTGGGTAGGTATCAGAAGAACCAAAATGCAAAATGACTGCAGGTCTTACCACTGATGGAGTTTATTTCTCCTTCCCTTAAATGTTGGCTGGCCTTTTGGTTTGATTCACTTCAGCCAACAGAATTCTTGATACCAGAAGGATCAAAATGAGAAAGAAAAAAATCTCTAATTGAATAATCAGCATAAATTTAAATAATTACTGATGATACATCTGTGAAATAATATGTAATTGAGAATTCCTCAAAATAAAAGTAGAATACTATTTAAACAAATTTAATGATAATGTAGAAGTAAAATTGTTGGCTATGTCAACATAATTTAGAAGAGAGGCATACATAAGAATGAAGTAAAATCAATGAAAAGAATTATCTTGGGATAATGAGACTATAATATTGATTAGCCTCAGACAAAGAAAAAAATATAAGTACAAATAGTTTTTTATCTATTTAAAATATAAAATTACAGACCATAACTATAGGCAATATTAAGGAATAAAATAAAATAAAATCCAGTTATATGAGACTTACAAAATACAAACCCAAGGAGCACCATATACAAAGATTGAAATTGAAGGGATAAAATACATATACCTTGTGAATCACAAGGCCAGCCCAGATTCAAGAGGGAGAGAAATAAACTCTTCCACTTGATGGCCAGATCTTCAGAGTCAATTTGCAAAGTGTGTGATTCAGGAAGGTATAAAGATGAGAGATATTTTTGCAATTAATCTACCACGAAAATTCTATCGTTCCATCTATCTATTCTATCTAATTCTAATCTATCATGAAAATTCTAATTAAGACCAGTAAGAAAAATGCAAGAAAAATCAGGAAAATGAGAAAAAAACCCAGAAGTATGGAACATAAACAAATAGCAGAGCAGCCTGTGGGGCTCAGCGGGTTAGCGCCACCTTCAGCCCAGGGCCTAATCCTGGAGTCTCGGGATTGAGTCTCACGTCAGGCTCCCTGCATGGAGCCTGCTTCTCCCTCTCCCTGTCTCTGCTCCCCCCCCCCACCCCGTCTCTGTGTGTCTCTCATGAATAAATAAATAAAATATTTAAAAAAAGAAAACAAAAGTCGATTATATGCAGAAGACAATTATATGATGTTTAAGAGAAACTCCCTTCAAATATAAAAACACAGGTTAAAGTAAGGTGATGGAAAAATATGCACTATACCTACACAATCCAAAGAAAGCTAATGTGGCATAGGAATAACAGAGAAACCAGATTTTGAGCAAGGAACATTACAAGGGGTAAAGAAGTTAATTGCATAATGATATGAGTCAATTCATTAAAAGGACATAACATTCTTTAATGTGTATCCAAATAATAACAGTTTCAAAATATCTGAAGCAAAATCTGTTAAGAGATAAAAGGACAAATGGACAAATTCATAATTTTAGTTGGAGATTTTAACAGTAATAGACAAAGTGAAAAGAAAATCAGTAAAGGTATAGAGCACCTGACCATTATCATCAATCAACTTGACCTATTTGCCATTTATAAAAATTCCACCTAGCAACAGCAGAATGCATCATCTTTTCAAGTGCACACAAAACATTTACCAACATAAGCTATATTCTGGATCACAAACCAAGCTCTATAAATTTAAAAGAATAAATCCCAAAAAGTATGTTATGACCACAGTAGAGTTAAATTAAAAATCAACAAAAAGATATTTGGGAAAGTTCTAAGTATTTGGAAATTAAACACACATTTCTAAATAACTGAGGGCTAAAGAAATTATGGGGAAAATTAGAAAGTACATTGAATTAAATGAAAATTACCAAGCAGCATATCAAAATGCATGAGTCACTACCACTGCAGTGCTTTGAGGGGAATTTATATTATTAAATGCTCTTGATTTAATGTTATAAAATTTTACTTTAAGATCATAAAAAAGTGAATTAAATGAATTAAACTCATAGGCATTAGGAAGGAAATAATAAACATCAGAGCAGGAGTCAATAAAATAGAAAAAAAATAACAAAGAACAACCGGTGAAACCAAAACCTGGTTCATTGGAAAGACCAATTAAAAGTGACAAAACTCAGATCAAAAGTCTGACTCTTGATCAGTCAAACTGATCAAACATGAAAGAAGGAAGACACAAATAAGAAATGAGAGAGAGGACAACACTACAGATGCTACATATTTTAAAATAAAGGAATATTATGAGCAATTTATGCCATTTAGATAAAATTGACAAATTCCTTGAAAGACAAACTACCAAAGATCATTCAAGAGAAAATGATAGCCTGGCTAGCTCCAGACCATTTAAATAAGTTGCATTTGTAGATTAAAAACCTGCCCCAAAAGAAATTTCAAAATTCAAAAATATAAAGAGGAGAATATGCTTCACAACTTGTTTTTTGAGGTAAGCATTACCCTCGTACCCAAAACAGATAAAGCCATTAGAAAAAAACTACAAACCAAAATCCCTCAAAAACATGAATGCAAAATCCTTAACAAAACATTAACATAGCAAGTCCAGAAATACATAAAGGAAAAATGCCTCATGGGATTTTTCATTAGAATGCAAAGTTGATTTAACATTTAAAAATCTGTCAATGTAATTCACCAAAGTAATAAATTAAAGTAGAAAAACCATATAATTATTTTAATAAAGGCAGAGAATCCATTTGACAAAATTCATCTCCTGTTCATGATGAAAATTCCAAACTAGGAATAGAGAGAAACTTCTTCAACTTGTAAAAAGCATCTATAGCTAGTATCATACTTGATGATAAAAGACTGAATGTGTTCCTCATAAGGTCAAGAAAAAGGGTGGTGATTCTAATAAGAATTTTTAAAATCAAGTTTGGTAGGCATCAGAACACAGTGTCAATATAAAAAAGTCAATTCTGTATATTAGCATTGAACAATTAGAATTTGAAATTTTATTTTTTTTAATATTTTATTTATTTATTCATGAGAGACACACAGAAAGAGGCCGAGACACAGGCAGAGGGAGAAGCAGGCTCCATGCAGGGAGCCCAATGTGGGACTCGATCCCGGGACTCCGGGATCACGCCCTGGGCGGAAATTGGCGCTAAACCGCTGAGCCACCCAGGGATTCCCCAGAATTTGAAATTTTAAATAGGATTTATGATAGCATCAATAATATTAAATACTTAGAGATAAATTTAACAAAATATATGCAATACCTAGATACTGGAAATTATGAACTGTTTCTGAAAAAAAAATTAAAGATCTAAATAAGTGATGAGATAGTCCATGGTTCTGATTTTGTTAAGATGCCATTTCTCCTCAAATTGATCTATAGATTTAACACAATCCCAGCCAAACTCACAATAGGCTTAAAAAAATAAATAAAATTGGAAGGTTTATCTTACCAGATTATAAGATTGAAACTATAAAGTTACCTAATCAAGACAGTGATTGATGTAGATACATGGATCAATGGAACAAAAGAGAGTCATTTTTGAAAATGGACAATTACTTAGCATTAAAAACAAACTACTGCCAACATGTAACAACATGGATATATCACAACAGCATTATCCTAAATGAAATAGGAACACGTGAAATTTTAGAAAAAGTAGAACTATAACAACAGAAAGCAGATGAGTAATTGACAGGGCTCATGAGTAGATGGCAAGGAATGGACTGTAAAATGGCATGAGAGAATTTTGGGGGCAATAGAAATGTTGTTGATTGTGTTTGTGGTGACACCACTGTATGCATTTGTCAAAACTCATTGAATTGTATATTTAAAACTAATGAATCTTACAGTATATGAATTGTACTTCAATAAAATTAACAAAAATTAAAGATAGAACCTTTTAGACCTTCAAAACAATAAAGAACCAGAAGTAACAGTAGAAAAAACAATAAATTCCTATAAATAGATCCATTAATAAATACCTATCTTTGAAAAAAATAATCATATGACAGATCTCTTGCAGAACCAATCAAGAAAAAAAAAACAAGAAAAGGCACATAGAGACTATTACAGGGAAGGGAGATCTGAACTACAGGTAAAGTGAAATGGATGGATTCCTGTCCAGCAGTGAAAATAAATGAACTGAATCTACATATACCTAAATATCTTGAAAATATAACTTTGAATTAAAATAAGCTGCAAAACGCTCTATCCAATATCGTACATTTGTGTAAACATTAAGCAAACAATAGTAGGCATTATTTATGCATACTTACACATACAGAAAAACTTTAATTTTTCAATTAAAATTTTTATTATAAATGCTCATTTAGTACATGAGAATTAGAATGCTAAATTATCAGCTTCAAAATATTGGTTTCCCCTGGCAGGAAGAAAGCCTGAAGGAATGGGTGGTAGGTGCAAGGGGAACTTTAGCTATATCTTTAATGTTTAATTTCATTTATGTCCCAGAGAAAATAATAAAGACAGAACTGAAGGCAAAAGAGAAAAAAAAAGCAAAATGTCATGAACTTTCAGGCATTTTTTAATATATTTTTTATTGGAGTTCGATTTGCCAACATGTAACACCCAGTGCTCATCCCGTCGAGTGCCCCCTTCAGTGCCCGACACCTAGTCACTCCATCCCCCCAAACACCCCCCTTCCACTACTCCTTGGATCTTTCAGGCATTATGGGGAGTACATATAGGTATCTGTTATATTATTTTCTGTACTTTTGATATGTTTGAAATGTTTTACAATTTAACATCATTTTTGAAATTGAATAAAGCCAGCCAGACTTTAAACTTCACACCACAAAGTGTACTATCTGGGAATCGTATTCCTAAGGAATCTCACAACTGATACAGCTTCCAGATTTACAAACAAAAGTCAATACATATTAGTTCTCTCAGAAAACTTCCTCAGAGGTATTAACAAACTGAGGATCAGGTCAGTGATTTCTTAATTACACTTCGGCACTGATTTTTTGAAAGATGCCAGTCAACCCTAGTGATCCATCAGATAATGGCAGCATGTCAGCAAACAGATACTGCTGCGTGATCAAATTATCAGATTAAATTATCACTGAGGGCAAGTGAGTGCCCTGTGATACCGCCCTTGCAAGTGAGGTCAGAGATTTATCTCTGCTCAGAAAGAATTCAGTGTGATTAAAATCCAGCCTGTAATGGACTGTACCATGTCCTTCCCCTATCTTAACACTGATCCCTTGGAATCATCGTCACCTGTCTGGATGCTTGGCTCACAGTAGGCACACAATAAATAATTGCTGGCTGACTGATTAGCCTCCAGGAAATGAAATCCCATAAATAGGAAGATTGTGCCTACTTATCCCTGGCTCCTAATATGGTGCACCTAGCATGAGGTAGGAACCAGCAAACATATTGAATGGGTAAAGGTAAAGCCAAAGGTGCTGCTACTTCCATGAAAATTTCCCAGCTCTCTCCAGCCAGAAGGATCTCTTCCTTTCAAATGTTACCCTCTTAGAATGTTTAACACCTATTCTCAGGTACTTGTGTTTAGGTCTCATTTTCCATTACTACCTTTATTTTTTTTTTAAGATTTTATTCATTTATTCATGGGAGACAGAGAGAGAGAGAGAGAGAGAGAGGCAGAGACACAGGCAGAGGAAGAAGCAGGCTCCATGCAGGGAGCCCGAGGTGGGACTTGATCACACCCTGGGCCAAAGGCAGGCACTAAACCCCTGAGCCACCTGGGCTGCCCCCATTACTACCTTTAGGCTTAAGATCAAGGACTGTTCCTTTCTTGTCATTTATTACAGAATGATGGGAAATGGAAAAAACAAAAAGTCTTAAAGCTAAAATTAATTTTTATATTTTATTTTTCTAAGTTCAGCAGAACCATAATGATTTCAAAGTGTGCAACTTCAAACCACTCAAAATGAAATCCCACTTCCATGTATTTAGTTGGTAGCAGAGCAATGGGCGATGACATTTGCCACACCACCTACAGGGCCAGTGTGCCTGTTTGCTCAGCTATTTCCCATTAAACACCAGCAAAGACAGCTGCCAAACATGTTCTAGGTCAGTTGTTCTGTTTGTAAACTGTAAGTATACAATAATTAACAAGATGTAATCATTTGCAAACTGGATTTACACAGAATGAAAGAATTTTTTAAAAGGAGAGAAATTAAGGTAAGTCTTAGGTACTTAATGACCCCATTAATTGAGAGGGAATTGAAGAAATTAAACAGACACAGTAATGGCCTTGGAGCCATTAATCTATTCTGGGAGTACTCCTAATGTTTACCAGGTGATTTTTGTCTGAATTAAGAGCTGAAAGTCAGTCTACTTTCTCACAATAATTCTTGGATCTGGTCAATCAGAAGAATCACTTGGAAAGCTCTTGAACAATATAGATCCCTGGATTCTCTTCATACATCCTTCATCAGAATCTCAGGGGTAGAGCTCATGCGCATGGATTTTTTAAGAGCCTAACAGGTGATTCTTTAGAAGTGCTAGCCAGGTTTGGACGTTATTGTGCAGGATGTTTTCTCGAACTAGACACTGCTGACATTTTTAGATAGTTAATTGTTGTGGATGCTGTCCCGTGCATTATAGGATATTTAGCATCATACCTGGCCTCTACCCAGCAGATACCAGTAGCACCCTCCCTTCTGCAAGTTGTAAAAAAATAAATAAATAAATAAATAACAAAAAACAAAATATCTCCAGACATTGCCAAATTTCTCTGGGGGCTGAAATCACCATCCATTTAAGAACCACTGCTTTACATTAGAAATGACAAATACCCACCATTTGCTTTGACGTGGATGTAACTGGAGGGTATTATGCTGAGTGAAATAAGTCAATCAGAGAAGGACAAACATTCTATGGTATCATTCATTTGGGGAATATAAATAATAGTGAAAGGGAATAGAGGGGAAGGGAGAAGAAATGGGTAGGAAATATCAGAAAGGGAGACAGAACATGAGATACTCCTAACTCTGGGAAATGAACTAGGGGTGGTGGAAGGGGAGGAGGGCGGGGGGTGGGGGTGACTGGGTGGGGGACACTGAGGGGGGCACTTGACAGGATGAGCACTGGGTGTTATTCTGTATGTTGGCAAATTGGACACCAATAAAAAATAAATTTATTATTTAAAAAAAAAAAGAACCACTGCTTTAGAACAACCCTAATAGAACTTTCTGCAATGAAGGAAATGTCCAACATTGTAGCCACAAGTCACATGTGGTTATTGAGTACTTGAAGTGTGGCTAGTACAATTAAGGACTTGAATTTTAATGTTATTTTATTTTAACGAATTTGATTGTAAAAGCCACATATAACTAATGGCTATCATATTGGGCAACACAGTTTTACAAGATTCAGATCTGACTCCAGGCAGTGAAATCTATACAATGTCTTCCCTAAATACTTTGAGACATGTCATGTAGAAATAATTTACAAGAATAGAAAATCTAGGGCAGCCCGGGGGGCTCGGCAGTTTAGCGCTGCCTCCAGTCCAAGGCCTGACCCTGGAGACCCCGGATCGAGTCCCACATCAGGCTCCCTGCATGGAGTCTGCTTCTCCCTCTGCCTGTGTCTCTGCCTCTCTCTCTCTGTCTCTCTGTCTCTCATGAATAAATAAATAAAATCTTTTAAAAAAAAATAGAAAATCTACCTACCTCCCTGTCTGAGTCAGAAAATCTCTTGGGAAGTTATGACTAATGGAAACTTTACTTGCAGCTTTTCTAAGTGTTCTCTAGGAAATACTTTTTATTACTACCCTTTATATCCAGATTGTGATACTTAAAGCAATCTAACTAGGGATAACCCCCTTCAGTCCCAATCTTGATCTAATTTTATTGTCAGTCCTTAACATTTTCTTAGGGAAAAAATCCCATTGCTGTCTGGTTTTTGTCAATTCTTAGCAGGTTAAACATAAAGTTACCATATGTCCCAGCAATTCCACTCCTAGATGTATACCCAAGGAAGATGAAGACATATGTCCATACAAACACTTAAACATGAATGTTCATAGCTGCATTGTTTTTTGCAGTTTTATTGAGGTATAATTGACATACAGCACTGTAGAAGTTTAAGGTATATGGCACAATGATTTGACTTACATAAAAGGTGAAATGATTACCACAATAAGTTTACTTAACATCTATCATTTCATATAAATACAAAAAAAAAGAAAAAAAGAAATTTATTTTCCTTATAATGGGAACTCAGCATTTATTCTAACAATTTCCATATATACCATATATCAGTATTAATCACAGTCATTAAGTTGTACATTACATTCATAGCACTTATTTATCCTATAACTAAAGTTTATACCTTTTGACCACTTTTATCCAATCCCTTCTCCACCTCTGGTAAGCAACACATTTATTTTCTTTTCCTTTGTTTTTCAGATTCCACATATATATGAGATCATATAGAATTTATCTTTCTCTGTCTGACTTATTTTTCTTAGCATAATACCTTGAGGTTCACTCATGTTATTGCAAATGGCTGGATTTCCTTTGTTATAGCTGCCATATGTACACCATATCTTCATTACCCATTCATATGTCCATGGACAGTCAGATTGCTTCCATATATTGGCTTTTGTAGATAACACTGCATAGCTGCATTATTCATAATAGCCAAAAAGTGTAAATAATCAGTCTAACAACTGATGAATGAATAAATAAATGTATATCTATCAATGGAATATTGCTTGGCAATAATAAAGAATGTAGCCTTGATATATTCTACAACAGGATGAACCTTAAAACTATGCTAAATTAAATAAACCAGTCACAGAAGACCACATATCATATGAGTCCATTCATATGAAAGGTTTATAACAAGCAAATCAATAAAGGCAGGCAGTAGTTTAGCAGCTGTCTAGGGGTGGAGTGAAATGAGGATGTATTATAGCTAACGGTTACGGGGTTTCTTTTTGGTGGGATAAAAATGTTCTAAAATTAGATGTGATGCTGGCTATACAATTCTGTGATTATACTAAATCTATTGAATTATACACTTTAATAGGGTGAATTGTATGGTTTGGGAATTGTATGTCAACAGAGTTGTTAAAACCTCTGTTGGTATAATTCACTCTATAAGCAGATCTAACAAGAAAATCTGCATGATAACATCAACTGGTGCATAATACTTATTACAAACTGGAAGTAGTTTTTGATAATGTTATTATCTTATTCCAAAATAGTCTCTCCACTGGTTACTAGCACTCTCATTTCCAAGATAATTGAAGTGACCCTGCATTACCTCCAAACTCAGGCTGAAAAATGTTAAGCCTGGCCCTTACTCAACAACAAATTCTTCTACTCTACGAGCCCCACTGCAGGACAGTGAATTCATTCAGAGGATATTCTGCATAACCCCAGCCTGCAACTAAAACAACCCAATCTTGTAATTTCTGAGGCCCTCTCTAGTCCATAGGAATAATGGATTCATGAACATTACCAATGAGAAAAGATAAAGGGATAAGAGATATCCTAGTCTAATTTTGTCACAAGTCAGTTCAGTCAGACCCTGTACTGGATTAAAGTACTAAGTCATGGAAGATAAACAGCTCTGTCAGGTAATTCTAAGAGGACATTTACTTTTAGGGCTTTGAGTTCTCTAAGTAACCCCAGATAAAGCCTGGTCTTTGACTCTCAGCTCATCTGATTCAGAACACTTTACAAGAAATAAAACATTTCAAAAAAAAAAGAAATGAAATGAAACATTTCTAGGTTTTCCATTATAAAGCAAGAGCTGGTACTAAAAATGACTGCCAGACTTATGCAGCTTGAGCATGGACCACTCAGGAGGCCTCCTGGAAGTGTGCAGAAGAGGAAGGGAAAACAGAAAATATCAAATGAGGTAAAATTTTTCATCATATCAACCAAAAAGAAAAAGAAAAATGCCTAACTAAGGCAATTTTGCTTTTATTGTCCAGAAGAAAGAATGTCGAGGGAAATTAAACAGTTTGTCTAAGTAGTTAGGTAGAGAATGATGTCCAGAGAAGTAGGGGCTCAGATTGTAAGGCAGGAAAGAATAGGCTGCTGCTGCTTCTTTTTTGTTTTTGTTTTTGTTTTTTTTAAGAATAGGCTTCTTAAAGGAAAGTTGTGTAGGGAGGAATATTAATTCAATGACTCATTCAGTAGACAAGGCTGAAGATCTTAGGTTACAAAGCAGTGACATGTTTCTGACCTCTCTTCCATTCACTGAGGATACAGATGAACAAATACTTAGAGCATTTATGAGAAAAGCTAAGTCCTTAGGAATGGTTCTGGGAAGACTCTGAATTATTGGGAGGACAAGTGTCATCTTCAAGACAAAATGCATTAACTGTACTCTGAATTTCTTATAACTAGATAGAGTGCCAGCCTTCCCTGGCCCTCATCATCTGGCTTGGTAATTACATCCCTCTTCTGTGTTGCTGGATATACTCTTAATATACCGCTTCAAATTATGTAAGATTGTTATTTTTTTTTTCAGCCGTTAGAAAGGACAAATACCCACCTTTTGCTTCAATGTTGATGGAACTGGAGGGTATTATGCTATGTGAAGTAAGTCAACCAGAGAAGGACAATCATTATATGGTTTCACTCATACAGGGAATATAAGAAATAGTGAAAAAGATCAGAGGGGAAAGGAGAGAAAATGAGTGGGAAGAATTAGAGGGTGACAAACCATGAGAGACTCCTAACTCTGGGAAGTAAACAAGGGGTAGTGGAAGGGGAAGCAGGCAGGGGGCTGGGGTGACTGGGTGACAGGCACTGAGGAGGGCACTTGATGGGATGAGCACTGGGTGTTATACTATATGTTGGCAAATCGAGCTTCAATTTAAAAAAAATATATATATATATATACATATATATATGATTGTTACTTTTTATCTTCTTTCATCACAACACAGTAAATTTCATAAGAACCAGGACATTGGGGCAGCCTGTGTGGCTCAGCAGTTTAGTGCCGCCTTCAGTCCAGGGCCTAATCCTGGAGACAGGGATCCAGTCCCACGTCAGGCTCCCTGCATGGAGCCTGCTTCTCCCTCTACCTGTGTCTCTGCCTCTCTCTCTCTCTGTGTGTGTCTCTCATAAATAAATAAATAAAATCTTTAAAAAATAAAAAAAGAGCCAAGACATTGGCATCAGTGTGGTTCTCAGTTTTCATGGGTGTCTTCACAGAGTTTCTAAGGTTGGCATACTTTCCCACCACTGGTTGTGTTTCATTTTCAGGTATTCCATAGGCCACTTGGCTCCTTCCCAGGTTAGGTAATTCAAAGATTACCATACCCTGGACTCTGCTGTAAGACCTGTGGTAAGTCAGATTGTAATGTAATGCTAAATTCCATTCGTATTTGGGCTCGGCTCCAAAATTGATGCCTTATTCAAAATTGTGCCCTGGAGTGGATTTAGTGACATTGCTTTGGCTTCAAGTCAAACATTTTTTCAAAAAACATTGTCACATGGACTTGGGACATTTGAACTGCACTTACCCAGTCTGGAACCCTGGGAGCTTTACATGTTATTTCAGCCATCTATGTGAGATGATAAAGAAACAAATTGTTTAGTGACAGTTATGAAAGAATTCAAGCACCATCCCTGTTGCCTATCTTCATGGAAGGGGGCGTGGTGGGGGCAGGGTAATATAGCCATTGAAGAGTCTGATGTGTATCTCCAACCACGTATCCACATCCAAGATATGGACTCAGAAATTTAATTATGGTCCTTGCATGTTCCAAGTCATTAAACCTAATCCCAAATTTTGTCCCTTTTTTTTTTTAACCCCTCTGAGTTGAACTTTTGAATTGCAAAATGACAATGGATTGTCTGGAATAAGAAGTGTGATTCCAACAAATCTTTCAGTTATGATCTTTCCATTTATCCCACTTAAGTAAAAGGTATAACAGACACAGTTTCTTTTTTCTGGACTGCCTGTGTCAATGCAGACTCTATGTCAGATTGAAAAAGAGAGAGAGAGAGAGATAAATAAGGTCCATGGGTGTCCCCCCATGCGGCGCCAACTTGTTTGAGCCAGGCATTATCTCCAGAGCTGTAAGAAGACTTTTGGAACTCCACCTGCCTCTCCTGCCAAGGCTTCTGGGATTAGAGACCAGAAGACAGAAATGCTCTGTTCTTTATTTCAGGGAGCACACATAGATGAACTTTGGAGTGAAGAAATCGTATTTGTTGAAACCTTTGCTCAGAGTTATAAATCTATGTGCCGCGTGGCAGGGATGTCTCTAACTCTGGAACAAAGAACAAAGACCATTTTAGTTAGTCACACTGAGGAAAATACTGAAGACGTAGAAACCACAGGAGTGTTCATAATATCCCCCTGCCTCCTCCCCTCCTTGAAGACCACCTGCTTTCCCTTTAACTCAAGTAGAAATCTCTCGGCACATTCCAGCTCCAAATCTAGGGTTTTGAAATAATAAAGCTAGTATCAGAAACATTCCCCAGACTCTTACAGATACATTTTTAATGATGATGAATTTAGATCTTTCATAAAGCCATAAAACCTCAACGTAGCCAATAGCCTGGAAGTCATGGTGTTTCACTTCATCATAGAAGTGAGGGAGTAACTAAGAACCAACATCACAAAACCCCTCAGAGGCCCCCCCCCCCGACTCCTACTACACCTAGAAGGATTCTTTAAAACATTTATCTGATTCATAAATATAATATATTTTCACTGTATAAGAATTTTTTAAGTCATATAAATTCCAGTTAGTTAACATAGAGTATAATATTAATTTCAGGCAAACAATACAGTGAAAAAGGAAAATACTTTCATAATCCACCACAATACATTTTGTTCACCATGCTCTGTTGTGATTAAAGAAAAACCAATATGCTAAATCTTACAGAATAAGAAAGAAAACTGGATTTCTACTTATGATGTTTAAATTCTGAATTTTGCAACTTACAACATAAAACATCAAAGCATACTTGGACAGGGATCTTCTTTGAAACAAGAGGAGATTACAATAGGTGTGAAAAATTGTGAAATCAAGCCATCTTCAAGGGAGTGTGCATAGCATGATATTCTCTATACAGATCCTGGCAGTGCCAGGAAAACCTTGCACTCATAACTGGCCAAATACTGCAGGGTGCAGCCCATAACCAGTAGAGGGATTCCAGAGGTGTGTGCTATTACCCCTGAGTTCTTATCACAGACACTGAAATTCAAGCAATTAAATTAGAGAGAAAGCAATCTAAAGTGGGTGAAAACAGAATGATTAAGGTTTGTGGATTTGTGTTGATCTTGCACTGATTAGGGCTTCCTACAGAAGATGCCAACTTCCCTGCAGAAGTAAAGAGGCAGATCTATGGAGGGTATTTCCTAATATCATGTGAAGTTATCCAGGCTTAGAAGGAAGGGAGGTCTGGCAACAAGCAAGATGAGCTAGTGCTAAACCAGGTTCTGTTGTCCTTAATTCCATGTGTTTATTGAGGTGATATTTGGTCTGGAGTATTCTTTAATTGTCCTGTAAATGCTGCAGACCCTGTAAAGTCAGATCTACTTACAAATAATGGCTCCATGGATCTGGAATTGACGGCTACATACCCTTGCCTTGTTCATCTTCCTTTCCATTGCATTCTTCAATTTCCAACTCTAAAATGTAAAAGAAAAATAATTGACACCTCTCCTGGCCTTGTCATCTGCACAGTTACAGAGTTGGTTGGATGGGGTCACCACCAAGATCCCCTGCTCTACATTTTAGTTCTCCTCTGCTCAGTGGTCCTAAAGATTGAGTGTCCTGCATCAGGCAGGAGCAGTGTGATTACTACTCCATGTCAACAGTGCTGGCCTGTTGGAAAAGCTGTGCTATTTACTGTTTTAAACCAGCTACCTTGTCCCTTCTTTATGTTACAGCACTGACAACCCATAAGCCCACTAAGACTGTTCCCTTTAATCTAAGGACAAAACTGCATCTCCTTCAAACCTCAATGAGGAACAGAGTGAAACCAAATCAACAGTGGTGTAGAAAGACAACTGCCCCAGTAGTAGCTCAAGACCCCTAGTGAGTCAGGTCACATCAGACTACTCCTCTGAGGCTCTGGCCAGCTCAGGGTCTGAAATGGACTTGAGTGAGGGAGTCTGAATTCTCCAGAGATCCAGAATGAAGGGGTCAAGAAAACAAAGATCTATCCCCAAACGCCAAAGAACACCATTCCTGAGTAGTACAGATGCATTTGGTAGAATCTTTGCTATAGAATCAGAAAACTCACTCATAGAAACTACATGAGGACATTCTGTTTATCCCCCTGCTTTCAAATAATTAGCAAGGATTCATTGAATCACTTCCTATACCCTTAAGCATGTACTGGGATGGAATCCAACCCATAGCATTTTTCAGGACTTTAATTATCTCAAAGTATCCTTTGGTAATCTTTTTCAACATCTCACCAACATCAGCTACCCAGTTAATATCTAACCTAAATCCTTCCTGCCACTTATTGAAGCCATTTATTTTCTTTAATACCTTAGGACATATGGGAGAATAGCAGATAACCTTTTTTTGGAATCTATTCTCAGCGTGTGAGCTTTCCTTTTGCCTTGATTCCAGTGAACAGAGCATGCAGGGAAGAATCTCAAAGAACATAGACTGATTAATTCTCCAAATAATAAAAAGAATCAGGAATAAAGTTGTTGTGTTTGATTTTTTCTGTATATTAGCTTTGTGATCTTGGGTGATCCTGCAACACCTCTGAATTCTAATTTCTGCTTTTGTAATATAAATATAATACCTAAACCAAAGATCATTATAAAGGTTCTAAAGGCTAATATATGCAAAAAAAAACCTGTCAACTGTGAAGTACAATAAAGATGCTAGATAGAGTAATAATTATTCACATGTCATGAGGATTAAGTATGAAGAATAATGGTTAAATAATATTCGGAGGATGTGGAGAAAAGGGAAGCCTTGTGTATTGCTGATGAGGATGGGAAATGGTGCAACACTGGAAAATAACACAACACACAATTAAACACAGAATTACCATATGATCCAATAATTCTGCTACTGAGTATATGCCCCAAAGAACTCAGTGCAGGGATTCAAACAGACATTTGTACACAAAGATTTATTGCAGCATTATTCACAGTAGTCAAAAGTGGAAACAACCCAAATGTCCACCATGAATGAATGAACAAGCAAAATGTACTATATGCATATAATGGAATAATATTCAGACTTAAAAAGAAATGAAGTTCTAGGGCACCTGGGTGGCTCAGTCAGTTAAGTATCTGCCTTCAGCTCAGGTCACAAATTTAGGGTTCTGGGATGGAGCCCCACATCAGGTTCCTTGCTCAGTAGGGAGTTTGTTTCTCCCTCTCCCTCTGTCTGTACCCCCACTCATGTTCTCTTTCTTTCTCTCTCTCAAATAAGATCTTTAAAAAAAAAAGAATGAAGTTCTGACACATACTACAACACGAATGAACCCCAAAGACAGTATGCTCAGTGAAATAAGGCAGACACAAAAGGATAAAGATTGTATGACTGGTGTCACTTACATAAGAGTAGTCAAACTCATGGAAACAGAAAGTAGAATGCTGATTGCAGGGGTTGGGGGAGGGGAATAATGGGAAGTTGTTGTTTAATGGGAATAGATTTTCAGTCTGGGATCATGAACAAGTTCTTGAGATGGATGGTGGGGATAGTTGCAAATTAATGTAAATTAATGTCAGTGAATTCTATGCTGAAAAATGGTTAAAATGGTAAGTTTTATGTCATGTATATTTTATCACAATGAAAAAAAAGAAAATGATAGTTGCTACATGGCTCCCACTCAGCAGACGATATGGGGGATACAAATATAAAAGAAAAGATTGGATTGACTGGACAATATATAAAACAATCCAGCCTAATGGACAGCACTCTGTGAGCAGAGGCTGCTCTGAGAGAAGGGAGGAGGTGGTAGTGAGTGTGCAGGATCAGAATGACCACAGAATGCCGGCTTCATGGATGCACAGACCTAGACTGGGTATAGGTCTCTGAATGGACATAATCAAAACCTTAATTATTTTCAGGCCTAGGAAGTATTTTTGAGCAATAACCCCTCCTCTTTGAAAGCACCCATTTTCCTCCTGTTTCTGCATAAAATCCAGGAATCTCATGCAATACTGTGTTGTGCCTTCATGCCCAGAGAACTAGAGATTAGGATCTTCAACACCCATTTGAATTGCAGGGATTACGGGATGGGAATAATTTGGGACTGGGAGGGACGGCACAGAGAAAATCAAAAGGCTAGGTACTGATTGACAAATTACCTGGGGTCAACTGAGATAAGCAGCAGTAAACCATTAATGTCTGCATTCTCCTCTCTATGGTGCTAAAGACTAAATGTCCTGCATCAAGCAAGAACAGTGTGATCATTACTCCAGGTCAATAAGGCTGGGCTATTTACGGTCTTAAACAAGCTGCGGAGGTACTATCTTGGTGCTATAAGCACAAACTTTTTGGTGTACCAAAAAAGATGAAGCGCTTGTTTGGTAATGGCAGAAAAAGGGTATGGTTGTGGATTGTATAGAGAGTGGGGACATCAGGCTGAGTGATGTAATGGGAAGGAGGGTGGGCTTTAGTGACAGACATAAGGTCAAATGCCAATTCTGTTACGTACTACCTTGTGAATTTGAAAATTATTTCACCCACTTAGCTTCTCATATATATGGCATAATAATATTATATCACTGGGTTTGTAATGAGATGGTGACAGTTTATATAATGTCTCTTAAACATAAAGGGCCCTTTAATAATGAGAAGAAAATCAAGGGGGAAAAAGGGTTTTTAGAGAGGGTAGCTATGATTGCTTCTAGATTATAATAAAAATAGCTGAAGTGCACAGAATTAACATTGTCCCCAGGACTGCCCTAAGAACTTACATTTTGAACTCTTAATCCTTGGGAAACTCCTATGAGGTAGGGACCGCAGTTTACATTTGAGGAAAGAGAAGCAGAGAAAGAATAAGAAACCTGTCAAGTGTCACAGAGCTAATAAATGTTGGCACCAGAGTCCATATTCTAAACTGCAAAAATATAGACCAAAATGATATTTGGTAGCCCCCTAAAGAACAAATTCACTATGCATAAAAATATGTAGCTTTGGTTTTAATAATAAGATGATCAAAGGAGACAAAAGAAATGCACCTTTAAATCTCCATAGCAAATCATAGAAAGGTTATTTTATGGTCATACTAAGTTTCTTTTCAGCAAGGAATTCTAAAGATAAAGATAAGAAAGAAACATATATCACCATGTCATATAAATAAGAGACTTCATTTTTATATATAGCCATTAAAATATTTAAAGACATAAATACGATGATTTTCATTGCTCAAGACTTTCATATTTTTGATAATTTTAGAATTCAAGTTTTAATATAACTATATTCAATATGTACACTTTCCCCAATTAGTATTGAAAAAGAAGTAGATTGCCTACAAAGAGACTTGCATGAGTAAAACCATACCTCAAACATACCAAACATATTATAGAGGAATGTGAGGTTGCTCCGGCTCTTTACTCATTACCCTTATATGAGTTACAGAAAGAAAAGTGTGGGCCAGAACACTTCAAAATCCATGGAGAAATGGAAAGATATTCTGCTGGTCAGTGATTGGCATAAAACACACAATGTCAGATCTAATTACAGAAGTCACTTAACAGGGGATCCCCAGGTGGCTCAGCGGCTTAGCGCCTGCCTTTGGCCCAGGGCGTGATCCTGGAGTCCCGGGATTGAGTCCCATATCAGGCTCCCTGCATGGAGCCTGTTTCTCCCTCTGCCTGTGTCTCTGCCTCTCTCTCTGTCCCTCATGAATAAATAAATAAAATCTTTAAAAAAAAAAAAAAGAAGTCACTTAAGAAATAAGTTTATGAATTAACAGATCACTTAGCAAATAATAAAAGAATATTATGAATCAGTACTTGTGGAATATAGGAAACTTCATAGCCCTGAGTGCCTTTCTAATGAAACAAACAAAAAATTAATAGCACTCAAGATATTAGAAAAAGAACATAAAATAAAACCAAGGAAAGTAAAAGGGAAGACTTTATAAAAATAAAAGCAAAAATAAATAAATTAGAAAATGTTAATATTTTTAAAACAAAATTCAATGTAATTGTGATTTATCACATTGGGAGATTTAAGCAGCAGGTCTCTATGGTACTCAGTGTCTTCTCTATCATTAAGTAGTTGTCAAATATTTTCAGATAAAACTGAATACCCACTCCTGATTAAAACAATAACACTTAGCCAAGAATGGAAGGAAACTTTCCTAACTTGATATGGCATATCTACCAGAAACTCAAATCACCTGTCTTATTTGGGCAGATACCAAAGAAGCTTATTTCCCACTTAGGTGTTAGTCCAAGGCAAGTATTTCCTGTCAGCAGGAAGCTCTTCTCCACAAGGCTTTGTGCATACTCAGATCTTCTGACCCCATCTCCTAGAACCTCATCACCTTTATCCAAGCTTCAAAAAGAATGATGAAGAAGTACAAATGAGAACTTTTTATGGGCCTTGCATGAATATTGTTCACATTGCACTAGAGACAACTTAGTCACCTGGACCTACAGTGAGGGAGGCAGGGAGATGGATTCTAGCTATCTGTCCAAAGAGAACGTTGGAAAATTGTTTCAGTGGGCAGTGCTCTCTGCCACAGTCAGCTTCGCTGGCTTCATGAATCTACACATGCCCTTCTTCACACTCACCTGCTCACTAAGAGAAAGGACCCCAAATCCCAGGCAGGTACTGCATTCATCTCAAGGTTCAAGAACTCTGAGTATTGTACAGTCCAATCCATCAAATATCAATTTGGTTCATTATGGGGTTGGTTGATGACCTATACACTAAAAAATATTAACCATCCTGCACACCCACCCACCTAAGACAAGTTAACAGAGCAGGGAAGGACATTACCAATAAAAACTTTCATTTTAGAAAGGAGGGAATGGAACACACACCAAATCTCACACCAAACACAAAATTAAAACCCTGATGGATCCATATCTACACATGAAGTATCTAATCACAAAAGATTGAACCATGATGTATTAAAAGGCACTATAATAAAAATAGATTTTAATTATGTATTAGGAAGATATCCTGAGCATGACGCAACATCTAGAAATCTTAATGTAAAAAATGGACAGATCTGTCTTTGTAAAAATGTAAAATTTCTGTATCTCAGAAGTTACCTTAAACAAAATTAAAAGGCATATATAACAAATATTTTCAACATAGGTAACAATTGTGTACTATCTCTAATACCAGTGAGAAAAAGGCAAACAACCCAACATAAGAGTAGAAGCTTTGCCTTCCAAATAGGAAACCAACTGCAGTGGTAATGTTCTCTCCTTCCCCAACCTTCTCTATCCTTCTTCTCTAAGCCTTAAGTTTCTTTTTTGAGTATGAGAATATACATCTTAGTAAATTCAAAGAGACATTTTTAGCTAATAAAAATTATGAAAAAAGTCCTGAGAATCTAAAAATACACAGGATAAGTTTGAAGAGGTTAACTGTAGCCTGGAATTTGTACTGGGGCCTTTTGGAAAGTATGTCACAGAAGAAAGCAGCATCACCAAGGTTATTTCATGCCTTCAAGTGGTAGAAGCCAGGCGCTATGAGGAGGGATCCAATGCACCATGACAGGAAATAAGCTGGGATACCCACCCATGTGTAGCTCACTCCCCTCCTCCACATCCATTCAAGTCTATCCTTGGGTAGGAGCCAAGCTGATGGGGAGCAGAGCCTGAAAATCCCCAAGATGGAACGACTTCACCCAGAATATTGGCTTCTAAGATATCTCACCCAGCATACATCCCATCTTTTTCACATTCTCCCTGAAACCATTGTAGTGCACAGACCTCAATAGCTACTTCTACACCTCTCTGAGGCTGTCTGTGGGACTAGGATAGTGTCCAAACAGGGGATCCAAACCACAAAGATGAGCCCATAGGGAAAATCACCAATATCTGGCATGAAGCCACCATGAGAAATAGATAACAACCCAACAGAAGAATTATGAAAAATTAATAGAATGATAAGAAATTGACTTTACAACAAATTTAGTGTCTTCAGGTATAGCATGATGTCACCATCAGGAGCTGTCTGTTATAAAATGAACCAAACACAAACCTTAGAAATATAAAACATAATTACTGAAATAAAAAATTCAGTAGATAGGAACAAAAGAATGGGGCCAGCAGAGAAGGAAATTAGATATCTGGAAGACAGCCTAGGAATGAAGCAAGAGGTGAAAAAAAGGTGAAAACTTAAGAGACATGGAGGAAAGTTCTATAAATCATAGCATCTAATAGAGAATAATGAGGATAGAAGAGAGATAAACTCAGGAAATAACAAAATAGAATTTCTTCTCACAGTTGAAAAAGCATAAATCCTCAGACTGAAACGGTCCACCAAATATAGAGCAGGATTAAAATAAATAAACACACACACACACACACACACACACACACAAAGGCAATGTACAAAGGTAGTGACAGTTCAGAACATTAAATATACAGTCAATATGCTAGGCATGAGAATAGCTACAAGGATAAAGAGAAGCTGTGGAAGCTTCCAGAGAGGGTGAGAAAATGACTATTCACAGTAATTCTAATCAGATTTGGCATTAGGTGTTTCATCAACAGTGCTGGGTGAAAAAAAAAGACATTGGACAATATCTTTACTTTGTTGAAAGCAAAGAAGTTCAAATCTAAATTTCTATATTCAGACATATTATAATTGAAATGTGAGAATGACATAGATTTTTTTCAAATACCCAGAAAGTCAGAGTTTTAACAACTCAATAGATGCTGTCAGAAAACTAAGAGAACTATAAGAGAATATACAAAGAAAATGAATCCAAGACTTAACAACCAGCTGCAGTTAGCAGAAAAATAATACAACTACTTTTTTCTATGGGATATAATTAAAAGATTATTTTAAAAACAAAATTTTGGTGCCAAAATTTCAGATTACATCAACATGGGATGTGGAACATGGAAGCAGCGATTCTGATGAAGAATTCAGGAAAATAAAAGCATTCGAAGATTCATCAAAAATGATCAGTAGAAAGTGAGTAACCTCAGAAGCATTAGAAAAATATAAATTTAACAACTTAGGATAAAAAGTTAAGCATAACCTCTAGAAGCATAAAAAAAAAAATGTGTGTTGTTTTCAAACTAGTAAAGGAAAAGAACAAAGGAAATCCCAGTAAGCCATAAAAAGGCTAAAGGGGAAACAAGAGAAAGGATGGTAAATTGAAACACAAAATGACATGGCAGGAATAGGTCTAAATACATCCAAATAATGATAAACACAAATTGGGTAAGTTTGTTTTATAAAAGGTAAAATAGGTTTGATTTTAAGAATCCAGCCATGTGCAGCTTACTAGAGAAAGCCAAAGCTGTGATTACTCCAAGTTTGAAAACGTATTCCCAGAAACTATTAACAAAAAGGTACTAACAGCACTATCAATATTACTCAAAACAGAATTGAAACTCAGAAAGATTACAAGTTTTAACAAGGACATTTCACATTGTTAAATAATTCATCATGAAGATATAATAATCATGAACTTAAATGTTCCTATCATCATTTGGAGTACATGAAAAATTGGTAAAATCACAAAAGGAAATTAGCAAATCCACATCTGAGAGGTCTAGTAAAGTCTCCCAGTACGATGGGACAACAGAGTACTTAAATAATATAATTAACAAGCTTATGCTAATAGATATGCATACAATTCATACTCAACAAAGAATATATAATTTGCTCATTTACTCAGTTAAAATTTGCAAAAAATTGGTCCTACAGAGAGCCACTAAGAAAATTACAATAAATTTTTTAAAAGATATATAGAAATACATAGACCACTTCAATGAACATAGTATATTAACACTAAATTTTTTTTAAAGTTAAATCCAGGGGTACCTGGGTGGCTCAGTAGTTGAGCATCTGCCTTCGGCTCAGGTCGTGATCCCAGGGTCCTGGGATTGAGTCCCACATCAAGCCCCCCGTGAGGAGGCTGCTTCTCCCTCTCCCAGTGTCTCTGCCTCTCTCTCTATGTCTCTCATGAATAAAATATTTATAAATAAATAAATAAATAAATAATAAAGTTGAATCCTGGCATCTAGATATTTTAAGTCACTTCCAAATAGTTCATTGCTTAAGACAATGTCAAAATTGAAATTTCAAATTATTTAAAAATTAATAAAAATAAAAGCACCCCATATAAGAATCTAAATGTTTTGTTCATGGACAGATATATATGGCTTCAAATGCATTATACTTTAACCTAAGAAGCTAGGAAATAACTCAAATAAACCCATAGAAAGTAGAAAGAAAAAATAAAAAACTATAAAAGCAGAAATGGGTAATATAGCAAACAACTCCATCTCTTCTGCCTCCTACCTCATTTCTTCTCCTTATAGCAAAACTCTCCAAAATAATCATCTAACTCTCACTGTCTCCAGTTGCTGTCCTCCATTTTTATAAATCCTTCCAACCAAGCTTCCATCTTCAACACTCCACTAAAATTTATCTTGTGAAGACCACCACTTGTACATTTCAACTTTAATTTTATCTGACCCATCAGTAGGTTGATCATGTACTTTTGAGAGTAAAGGGCAGTGTTGTTAATTATTATGCCTGAAAATAGGCATAAACTGGGGCATATGGTCACCCCACCTATCAGCAGCATTTAGTGAGGATCAGTACATGGCATAGAGTACATAAAAAAAAATATTTATTGAATAGATGGTATTTATCAACTCCTCAAACTCCCCTTTTTTTTGTTTTGTTGTTAATTGAATATTATAAAAATCTTTTGCAAGATCAATCAAGGAAAAATGCAAAGCCACAAAAAACACATTAGCAATGAGTGAAAGTCATAGAAACACATATGTCAAAGAGAAAAGGAACTTATGAGAATATAACAACTGTATACCAATCCATTGAAAAATCTAGATGAAATGAATACATTTCCTATCATACGAATGATTAAATTTGACCTAAGGTGGAAGAGAAAACCTGAATAAATCAATCACTGTTTTAAAAAAAATATTTCCAAGGGGTGTCTCGGTGGCACAGTCAGTTAAGCATCTGACTCTTGGTTTCAGCTTAGATCATAATCTCAGGGTCATGTGGTCAAGCCCAGGGTCAGGCTCCACACTCAGCAGGGAATCTGCCTGAGACTCTCTCTCTGTCTCTGTGTGTGTGTGTGTGTGTGTGTGTGTGTGTGTGTCCCTCCCTCCTGCTCTTTCTCTCTCTCTCAAATAAATAAATATTTTTAATATAAAAAATAAACTTAAAAAATATTTCTCAGCTGCACCATGGGGGAATTAAGAAAGCTGCTGGGGCCAGTAAGAAGCTCCTTAGGGGAAAGTTACATAGTAATTTAAATTAGAAAATTACATAGTAGAAAGAATACAGTTTTCGTAATCAAAGAAACCAGGTTCAGCTTCATATTTCCTGATTTCGAACTGTATTATAAAGTTATGTAATCAAAAATAGTATAGTATTTGCATGAAAAGAGGCACATAGATCAAGAAAACAAAGAACCCAGAAATAAACTCATGCATATAGTAAGGTCAATTAATTAATAAGAAAGAAGCCAAGAATATACAATAAGGAAGGGAGAGTCTCTTCAACAAATGGTGCTGAAAAAACTGGACAACCTCATGCAAAAGAATGAAACTGGATCCCTATCTTACACCACATACAAAAATCAACTAAAATGAATTAAAGGCTTAAGTTGAAGATCTGAAACCATAAAACTCTTAAAAGAAAACATCAGTGGACATTGATCTTGGCAATGATCTTTTGGATTTGATGCCAAAAGCAAAGTGAAAATAAACAAGTGGCACTACATCAGACTTGAAAGCTTCTGTACAGCAAAAGAAACAATCAAAAAATAAAAAGTCAATTCAAATGATGTATATGATAAAGTGTTAATGTCCAAAATATATAAAGAACTTCCACTCAATGACATAAAGCAAATAATTTGATTTAAAAATAGGCAGAGGAACTGAATAGGTATTTTCCGAAAGAAGACATACAAATAGCCAATAGATACATGAAAAGGTGTGCAATGTCACTAATCATTAGGGAAATGCAAATTAAAAGCACAATAAATAACATTACACCTGTTAGAATGGCTCTTCTCGAAAAGAGATAACAAGTGTTGGCGAGGATGTGGGTACCCTTTAGCATTGTTGGTGAGAATGTAACCTGGTGTGGCTACTATGGATAACATCATGGAAGACCCTGAAAAAATTAAAAATAGAACTTCCACGTGATCCAGCATTCCCATTTCTGGGTATATATCCAAAGGAAATGTAAGTTAAATAGGATATCTAAGAGATATCTGCATTTTCATATTCATTACAGCATTATTCACAGTTACAAAGATATAGAAACAACCTAAGTGTCCATCAGCAAAAGAATGGATAAAGAGGGAAAAAAAAAGAATGGATAAAGAAGATGTGGGATGGATAGATAGATGGATATGGGATGTGGAATATATATATATATATAAAGGGATTTTATTCAGCCATGAGAAAGAAAGAAATCCTGCCATTTACAGCAACATGGATGGCATAATGTTAAGTGAATTAAGTTATAGAGAGAAAGACAATACTGCATGGCATCATTTGTATGTGGAATCTAAAGAGAAAGTCAAATTCATTGGAACATAAAGTAGAAAAGTGGTTGCCAGGCCTACGGGGTTGGGGAGGGTGGAAAGAATAGGGGGAGGCTGGTAAAAGGGTACAAACTTTTAACTATAAAATGAGTAGGGATCTGTGGTACCTGGCTGGCTCAGTTGGTAGAGCATGCAACTCTTCTTTTTTTAAGATTTTATTTATTCATGAGAGACAGCGAGAGAGGCAGGAACATAGGCAGAGGGAGAAGCAGGCTTCCCACAATGAGCCCATGATGGGGCACCCAGGAATCACGCTGTGAGCCAAAGATAGATGCTCAACCACTGAGCCACCCAGGTGTCCCAAACATGCAACTCTTGATCTCAGGGTTGTGAGTTCAAGCCCCATGTTGGGTGTAGAGATTACTTAAAAACAAAATCTATAAATAAGTTAAATAAATAAATAAGTAGAGTACAGATCTAATGTATAGCATAGTGAGTATACTTGGTAACACTGTATTTTATAATTAAAATTTGCTAAGAGAATAGAAGTTGAATGTTCTTACCAAATATATACATATATACATTACTATAAAATATATACATGACATTACTATATATATATATATATATTATATATATATAACATAAAAATATGTAAGGTGATGGATGTGTTAACTAAATGGGAGAGATCTTTTCACAATGTATACACATATATCAAATCATGACAATGTATACTTTAAATGTCTTCTAATTTTACATCAATTATAACTCAATAAGTCTGAAAGAGAGAGAGAGAAAGAGACCAGGTTCAAGTACTGGCTTGGCCTCTTCCTACCTATGCTAACCTTGACATGTCACCTATCTTAGTAGAGGCTACCCATCCAAGATAGCCTTCAGCACCATGACATTACCCTACTGCCTCAGGCTGATGCCACTACTTACCAAGAAAGCAATGGGCAAAAAATGATCCAGGGGGGATCCTGGCTTCATCAATGTGTATTCCTTCAGTTGTATTTTTATTTTGTATTTTGAGGCTCATATTCTGCGGGGCTCTGCCTCTAAGTTCCTCACCCAGTAGGCAGACTTTAATCAAAACTTAATAATGTATTAGAGACATACTACTCTAAAGCATTCCATACTATTCCAAAGCAATCTCAGCATCCCTAATATCACCTCTGATCTAGAACCCCCTCAGGACAATGTGAGCAATAAGACAAGTAAACCTAGAATGTTCCTCCCTCCAGCTCTCGCTAAAAGTTGCACATGATGCCTTCCCTTGCCAAGGCACCATTGCCTGTCTATACCAGTACCGAACGCCCTTCTGTTTCCCAAAGAATCCTCACATAGATGAATATATGCTGATATGGAAGCATCAAAGCCAATATTTTAATGGTTTCAGAAGCTGTCCTCATTTTCAACCATTAGCTCAAAAAAGGAAGCAATGAGCTCAAGACCTTAAAGTGAGATAAACCTATAAGGAATTTTTTAAAGGGTTGGAGTTATTTACAAGGGTTAGTAAATGTATGAAAACTGTTAGTGAGAAAATAAACTGATGCAACTTCCTTGGAGTGGAGGGCAATTTGATGCTGTCATCATTTACCAGCTGTGTGATGCTGAGTTTTATTTTCCTTCCTGGCAAAATGGAGCTCTAATACCTACCTTCCGGTTTTGTTTCAAAGATTAAATGTGACAGAGGGTCCCACACATAGTTTGTACTTAACAAGTATTACCTCCTGCCTTAATCATCTTGGGCTGCCTTAACACAATGCCACAGACTGGGCAACTTAAACAACAGAAATATATTTCTCATAGTTCTGGAGGCTGGAAGTCAAGATCAAGGTGCCAGGAAGATAATTCATTCATAGTCTTCTTTTCTTGGGAAGGAGGGAAAGAGAAAAATGGCAGGTGGTGGGGGGCATAGATTAAAAGAGAGTAGGAAGGAGAAGTACTGAAAGAGAGAGAGAGATGGAGGGAGAGAGAGAGACAGGGAGAGAGGAAAGAGATTACTCTCGGTGTCTCTTTTTATAAGGGCACTAGTCTCATCATGAAGACCCCATCCTCAGATCTCATCCAACCCTAAATATCTCCAAAAGGCCCCACCTCTAAATATTATCCCTTTGGGGGTTAGAGCTTCAACAAATGAATCTGGAGGGGACACAAACATTTCATCTGTCACATCATAATGTGAGTAATCAGCATTTTAAAAAAGGGAAAGATATTTGCTCAGACTTTGATTTCTATTGAGACAGATGCTAAGAAATCTATTCCAGGATATCAGGTTTAAGCTGGGGTTTTATTTTTAAGTTGGAGAATATATTCTAGGGTTTTCTTTTTCATGCCCCAAGGCAGGAGCAGTATCATCCTACCATGCACATAGCAGGTTTATTATCCCTCTCAGAAGGTATGAGAAGCAACTGTTTCCTCTGATCCATTACAGAAACAATAAAAAGTTCAGGAATGGGGAGCTCGGGGAACGGGGCCACAAAGCCTAGTGGGCTTTGGCCATAATATAGTTCCTATAATGCTTAACTAAAATTTGTCTTAGACTTTCTTGGCAAACTATCCAGGAGGTGGAAACACACTAGTGATCTTTCACACACCTGCCTTTATTCTGGTCTGAATTTAGTCACCTTAGTAATAATGAGAATTTTCCATTAGAATGACTTACTTTAATCCCCAAATTCTAACTTTAAACCTTGCTAGGCTAAGCAAAAAAAAAAAAAAAAAAAGCCAGACACAAAAGAGTACCTGCTGTGTTTCCATTAATATGAAGTTCTAAAACAGGTAAAACTAATCTTTGATGCTAGAAATCAGGACTGTGGTTCCCTCAAGAAGGGCAGGAATTGAATTAGAAGGGTCACCAGGGAATTTTCTGGAGTAATGGAAATATTCTATAGCTTGAGGGCTTACACATTTGTCAAATCTCACCAAGTTGCCCTTAAGATCTGCTCATTTCACTGTAAATAAAACCTCAGTTATAAAAAGTGACTATATGAATTTCGGCTCTTTTGTATCAAGTGGAATGTAATTATGAGAATTATGTGCATTTTTCCTTAGAAAGATCTGTCAGAAATCTTGATTCACATTTTTATATAGTCTTCAGTAGCAAACAGGAGTATGGATTGGGATAGAAGCCATGTGTTCCTCAGGTATTCTCTCTGCATTTCTGTAGCCATCCATAGAACAGCAGTTCTCACTGGGAAGAGAGGGACAGTGGAAATTAACACTTTTTAGTGGGGTATATCAGAGTTACCAGGCTGTTTTTCTAGTATAGGTATGGGCTATCTCCCAACTTTACCCCCAAAGATTCTCTTGTGATGTTCCCCCTTAAGAACCACTCCAAAGTGTGCCACTCTTATTAATATTGTACCCCTCAGGGATGTTGAGTAAAAGCTCTTGATTCTATGCAGTTGGGTCATTCAGGTAGACCAACCTCTGCCTCTCTTTCTTACTGCCATCTACCAACTTCCCAAGTATTCTTCTTCATTAACTGACAATGATAGGACCTGCATCTTTTTTTATTTTTGCAATTTTAAAGCACTTTAATTAATATAATACAGGGTTTCTTTTTTCTTTTCTCTTCCCAAAATCTATTACTAAATTGTATGTCTTTTTTTATTGGAGTTCAATTTGCCAACATATAGCATAACACCCAGTGCTCATCCCATCAAGTGCCCCCTCAGTGCCTGTCACCCAGTGACCCCCATCCCCCACCTACCTCCCTTTCCACCACCCCTAGTTCGTTTCCCAGAGTTAGGAGTCTCATGTTCTGTCTCCCTTTCTGATATTTCCCATTCATTTTCTCTCCTTTCCCCTTTATTCCCTTTCACTATATTTTATATTCCCCAAATGAATGAGACAATATAATGTTTGTCCTTCTCTGATTGACTTATTTCACTCAGCATAATACCCTCCAGTTTCATCCATGTCAAAGCAAATGGTGGGTATTTGTCATTTCTAATGGCTAAGGAATATTCCATTGTATACATAGACCACATCTTCTTTATCCATTCATCTTTCAATGGACACCGAGGCTCCTTCCACAGTTTGGCTATTGTGGACATTGCTGCTATAAACATCGGGGTGCAGGTGTCCTGGCGTTTCATTGCATCTGTATCTTTGGGGTAAATCCCCAACAGTGCAATTGCTGGGTCGTAGGGCAGGTCTATTTTTAACTCTTTCTCTCTACCCCACTTACTATCATAATTCTGAGTGATATCAAGATTCATATAAATGAGCCATCCAGAAACACAGACTTGGACCTCTATAATTTCAGTGGCTGTAACTTCTACTCTACTTGGCTAAGTCATGCCTAGAAACTATCATCTGGAGCTGCACCAGATCAGAAATTCCAAATTCCATTATTCCACAATGGGCCTTAATATCTATGTTATTTTTCTACTTCCTTTGTACCTTCATTCCCATTAAACCTACTTTTCGACTGCAGAGACCTCCAGCTCTTTAAACCCACAATTTTTTTCCGAGTCTATGAAGACCTTCTGAAGGTCTCTTGCTAACCTAATCTGTAATATATAATTGATTGTCTCAATTATTCTTGACCAGTATCTTTGACACATTTTGTTAATATGCTTTCCCTGCTACAGCAACTATATAGTAAATCTCTAGCCTAAGATCAATGCAACATTACTGCTTATATATCTCATTATTCTTGTGTACACATGTCCCTTAGTAACACCTGGTGACCCTTTTACTTGCTCTTTAGACTGCTTTCCAACCTCCTCAAGAATTATTCCAAACATTTGCCATTCTCCCCAAAACCCTCAGCAGATCACCTAGGCTCCTATATCATGGAGAAATTGAAATCACTAAGCTCACTCTCCATTAGCTTCTTGCTTTCAGACAGCAGTTTTAATGTATTTTCTAGCTCACATTCTTATTCATATCTGTACCCTTGACTCCTTTCCCAAAGTCTAAGAACACAAGGTAAACCCAAGGTATCTCAAGGTCAGTGCCAACACTTAACTCACCCCCTTCTCCTCTGACACTTTATCAATCATCTTATTTTTGTTCAAATATTAATCTCTTTCTTCCTACCTCTTCCTCTCTTCAGCCTATAAACATGCTCATGTCAGGCCCATGTCAAAAACAAATCATCTGGATCCCATGACTTATTCTAGCTACAATTTATCTTATCATCACCATATTATTAAGATTATATTTTTGGGCAGCCCCGGGTGGCTCAACAGTTTAGCGCTGCCTTCAGCCCAGGGCCTGATCTTGGAGACCAGGGATTGAGTCCCACGTTGGGCTCCCTGCATGGAGCCTGCTTCTCCCTCTGCCTGTATCTCTGCCTGTATCTCTCTCTCTCTCTCTCTGTCTCATGAATAAATAAATTAAAATCTTTTTTTAAAAAAGATTATATTTTCTTAGTATAACAATGGTTTTAATTGGTAAATCTTTTGAGTATTTTAAATCTCAATTTCACTGGACCACAGAGAAACTTTAACTGATCACCCTAAAATAAACACTCAAAAATTGTAAGAACTAATAAACAAGGTTAGCAAGGTTGCAGGACACAAGGTCTACATGCAAAAATCAATTAGTTTATATATATATCACCTTACACTTGTCACAATGGCTAAAATCAAAAAGACAAGAAATAATGAGGTTGCTGGGGATGTGAGAAAAAGGAACCCTTGCACTCTGTGGGTAGGAATATAAATCAGTGCAGCCACTGTGGAAAACAATGTGGAGGTTCTTCAAAAAATTAAAAATAAAAATACAGTATGATCCAATAATTTCATTACAGAATACTTACCCAAAGAAAATGAAAACACTAATTTGACAAGATATATGCATCACTATTTTATTGTGGTATTATTTATAATAGCCAAGATATAGAAGCAACCTAAGTGTCCATCGATAGATGAACAGATAAAGATGTGGCACACACACACACACACACATACACACACATAAACAATGGACTATTACACATCCATAAAAAAGGATGAGATCTTGCCATTTGAGACAACACAGATTGACCTAGAGGATATTATGCTAAGTGAAATAAGTCAGACAGAGAAAGAAAAATACCATATTGTGTCACTCAAATATGGAATCTAAAAAAACAAAACGAATGAATAAACAAAAAAAAGGCAGAATCAGACCTATAAATATAGAGAACTTATGGTCCTGAGGGAAGGGGTGGGGACACTGGGAAATACCAACTTCCAGTTATGGAATTAATAAGCCATGGGAATAAAAGGCATAGCACAGGAAATAAAGTCAGTGATATTATAATAGCATTGTATGGTGACAGATGGTAGCTACACTTGTGGGAAGCATAGCATAATGTTTAGAGATGTTGAATCACTATGTTATACGCCTGAAACTAATGTAATATTGTGTATTAACTATACTCAAATAAAACAATTGAAATAAAAAACAATTATTCTATTTCTATACATGAGCAATGTGAAATCCAAAAAATGAAAATTAGAAAACAATCCCAATTATAGTAGTATTAAAAGAATAAAATATTTAGGAATAAATTTAACAAAAGAGGTATGATATTTGTACACACAAAATTGTAAAATACCATTGTAAGAAATCAGAGAAGACTTAAATAAATGGAAAGATATCAGATATTTAAGAATTGGAAGACACTATTATTAAGGTAGCAAAGTCCCCAAATTGATCTAAAGATTCAATGCAGTCCATTTCAAAACCCCAGCTGGCTTCTTTCAGAAAATGACAAGATGACGCTAAAATGCATATGGAAATGCAAAGAAAGCAGAATAACCAAAACAAACTTAAAAAAGAATAGTAGATTCGGGGGACTTACGGTTCCTAATTTCAAAACTTACTACAAAGCTACTGTAAACAAGATACTGGCACAAGAGTAGACATATAAATAGACAGTAGAATGAAAGTCCAGAAATAAACTCTTACATTTATAGTCAATCGACTTTTGACAAGGATGTCAAAAGATTCAATATGGAAAGAATAGTCTTTTCAATAAATGGTGCTGGTATAACTGCATATGCAAATGCAAAAAAATGAAGTTGGAACTTCGGGTTTCAGCCTTACATGTAGATAGCTTGTAAATCATCAGTCCTAATCTTACATGAAAAAAACTGAACAAACTAAAAATTGATGACTTGTCTTGGACTCATGATATTGTGGGGGCAAAGAGCTACCCTGAAATCTGAACATTTAATGGAATCCAGGGGCACTTGGTGGCTCAGTTGGTTAAGAATCCCATTCTTGATCTCAGCTCAAGTCTTGATCTCAGGGTCATGAGTTCAAGCCCCATGTTGGGCTCCACAGTGCAGAAGGAGCCTACTTAAAAAGAAATAATGGAATCCTAAGAGTCACTGAAATCTGCTTAGGTGAAGAACTGGAGTCATACATTGATAGGAACACTTTTTGCGGTAATTTCAACAAATTGTTAGAGCTGAGTATGGACTAGTATGAGAGAAAGAGACTCCTGGAGTCTGTGCTCTTTAGGGTCTCTTTTGCTTTCATGGGCTTTACTTCTCAGAACCCCATCAGGTTCTCACAGTGAAGAGCCAAGAAAGATAAGCTCATAGCTCTGACATGTGATGAAGAATTTTTTTTTTCGAAATAAAGCCAGAATTTCTTCCATAACAAAGTCCTATTCTACAGAAGAAAGATTTTGCCAGAGTCTTATTTTACCTGAGAGAAGTACACTGCCTTGATTCCAGCTCCCTCTACTTTCATGTCTTACTTAAGGGGTGGAGGGAATCCAAGAAACACTTGTGAAGGACACAACCCAGGTACCTAAAACACTGATATTTAACCATACAATTACAGAATGCTACCCCTTACCAACACCTCACCACCACAAAAACAGACTCTGTCTAAGGAAGAGAAATTCTAGGACAACAAGGGGAGACAAAAACAAATACACCATAGAAATTTGAAGCTTCTGTCACCTACAGCTACAGCAAAATTAAACACAGCCCAACTCATATCATAGAAGACCTACTCGGCTTCATTTATTTTAATCATTCCTAAATTTACTCACTCTATTATAAACTCTTTTATTGAACATGTGATTGGTTACATGGCAAAAGACACCTAACCCTCTAATATTTTTCACATTATATAAATAACTATATTATTATATCATTTACATCTCTGCCTATCTTATTGCCCCAATTGTTGAAGTCCTTAAGGACAACATCTGTGTTTCACTTTTCTGTACCTTCTGTGGGTAGCCTGAGTGCTAAGTGAGTGAGTGTGTGGATAAATGAATGAATCAATAAGCATAAGATTTTATTTGCAGTGACCAGGGAATCCTTGGGGAGGAGGTACTGCAGTTCTAATTATTATTGCTCTAATAGAATTTCCTTGGTCTTAGACATCTGCCTCCAGGGAAGGAGTGTGGTACAATGGGGAATGGTCTAGAAAAAGGAAATCTGCTTTCTAGACTTGGATGTACCATGAGGTAGCTATGTGGCCTTGGAGAGCTCAACTCTGGGCTTTTTGCAGATCTGTAAAATAAACACTCCTTTCAGTTCTATCATTCCAAGATTCTTGAAGCCAGTGGTCCCTATTAAAGTGGGAAAAAAATCACTGAAGTAAACTCTGAGTGTAGAAAATGAGTATTCTTTTTCTTATACCCTCTAATAGCTACGACTTCTTAAATGCCTGCTATATTCAGGCACTGTTTTAACTGCATCACCTATATTAACTTATTTAGTTTATTCCTATGAAATAAAACTACTTTATCCCTCCTTCATGTGTGAGGTACAGAAAGGTTATGTGACTTACATAGCTGGTGGCAGAATGAACTTCAGCTCCAGGCAATCTGGCTCCAATAGGTGTGTTCTTGATCCTAATGTTTCTCCTATGCCCAAGGGTAGCACCAGTCTTCTGCCCTTGGAACCAATGGCCTCTTCCATCACCATATGGTTCATTTGAAAGATTAAACTCTTGCCTCCCTGGAAAGTGATAATTCAGAATGATGTTGTGAAAAGACACCCTTCCCAGTAGAGCAAAGACATATTTGCTAACGCCCTCATTTGGGGCAAGGGCCTTTGTTTTATTTGACATTACCAGCCCTGGATTGGGAAATCAACCTGCGGAGAAGCTTTTGAACTGACTTTTGGACAGAATGCTGTTATTTTCCCAAAACCCTATCAAACATGAGGTTGAAAGGGGAGTCCTTTCATTGCAACATCACCTATCTTCCTCCTGCTGACAGGGTTCTGTTTGCTTCAATGTCAAAGAAGGCTTCCTTTATGGGTTCTTCCACAGGAACTGGATTTAGGAAGCTACCATAACACTGCTTCCTCCCATTCCTCAGCTCAGTCCAGCAGTATATCATCTATGAGAGACTTGCTTAAATGGTTAAACAGCCTTTTAAAATGGGGTTAGGAAGAATAAGTAAACAGGAACTTTCCATCACATGAAACATGTACTTTGAATCCAACAAAGTATACAAAGTAACAGGTAAGATAAAGGTAAATCTAGAACTAACAAAGATTGGGATCAACATTCAGTGTTGCTGGACCTTCTTCCTGTTATTCCAGCCACATATTTCCACCTCATTCTTCTTTCTGGTCCTTCTCTTTGCTCCCCTTATTTCTTCTCCCCACCTGTCCTTTCCCATAACACTGTATTATTGTCACATTTCCCCCTTCTAGGTCACTGAGGAAAAGAGCCTCATATGAGTGCATATAAAAAACCCTGAATATCCATATATGGATAGCATATGCCTGCACTTTGAGTTTTTTCATCTTTGTAATCATTCATGCATACATTCAACAGATGATGATTCATCGCCGGTTCAGTCTTAACTTTCTTACCCTACCTCCTCATACCTTAGGACAGTGTTTCCCCAAGGACAGTGGACTTAGCTAGGGAGGCCCAAGGTAGCAGAAATTGGGGCATATTCTCAATAGTTTACCACTGGTCATGGATTCAGCGTTTGGTAGAAGCCAGGTCTACAAATTACAGCCTTGAAAACAAAAACAAAAACAGATGTTTGGAAAAACTAGCAGAAACAAAGATCTTCCTGTCTGGTGCTTTTAATGTCTTTCTGGAACTTTCTTTTGGAGCTCTGGAAAAAACTCAAGTACAGGGAGGAATCAAACAGTGTCCCTCTGTCAGTATCTGTTATCTGTTCACTAAAGAAGCCATACAAGCTTGGGAAACTTTTCCAGTGCCACCCTATCATCCAATGACTCATAGAATATCATAGACATGAGATTATACATGAAGTATATAAGAGTATATATGAGGTATATATAAGTATATACCTCATAAGAGGTATGGCTTTTGACCAACCTTATTATACTGTTTATCAGTATTTATTGAGCACCTTCTAGGCATTCAGCCTGATGTTAGGTGCATTTCTGCCCCTTTGGGCTCTTAGAACTAAGTTGGAGATACTAGACAGATGCAAATCAGATAATGGACACAGCAATATAAAGTAGAAACAGTCCATGATCTGGAATCTTAAGTCTGGATATGGCTCTCAACTTTACCACTTGTTAGCTGTGAAATACAGTTAAACCTACTTCAGAACTGTTGCGTGTGCTTTGTATGTTACGTAAACTATGTATGAAGAGAAAATATTTTTCTGGTTTTTAGAAAAGAATGTGAAGCAGGGTAGGATTCCTTGTCAGGTTACTACAATCCCATGACATAAGCTAGTGTTTTGCAAACAAAAAGTAACCACCCATTGGTGGATCATGAAATCAATTAAATGGGTGGTGACCAGCATTTTTTTTTTTTTAATGAAATAGACCAGAACAGAAAATATCAGAGTACACCACATATAGTAAGGGTAATTTTTGTTTCAGGCACTTTTATCTTGATTACATATATTTATGTATACTGTATTGTGATGGGGAAAGAATTTCTTAGTATGGGTCACTTTCAAAAAGTTTGCAAAATGCTGAGAAGACTGCATGCCCTCTCCATTCCGGTGTCCATAAAATTATTTGGATTCATCCTTGTTACCCCTCTAATGACCACTCGTTAGATTTCTAACTCAATCAATCTAGTAATTATTGATTTCTGTACTTGCTCAGCCCCATGGAGCAGTACCTATAGAGATCCTGTGCTCAAGGATCTAACCAGGAAGGAGAATGACTAAAAACAACTGGAGACAAATGAGAACATTTAAATGCCGCATGGGTAATAATTCCTCTTCAGTAACAGTAACAGGAGGTCACAGAAGAGGAGAGGGAGCTCAGATATTAGGGGAGATTTCCAAGAGGTCCACTGAAAGCAAACCCTAGAGAAAGAGACTTGGCTCACAGAAAAACAAAAGAGAAGTAACTAGAGTAGAGGACAGAGCCTGAGACAAGTGGAGGAGAGCAGTCTTTCTGAAAAGTCGGCCTGAGCTACCATGTGTAGCCATTCTCCCCCTCGTGAGTCCTTGCTTGCCTGGTTGACCCCAACTACCAGCTCTCACCAAGCATAGCTTGGGTCTTCTCCCCCTTAGATCATCTTCCTTCAGCTCTGACCCTGGCCAGTCACTAGTTACTATGTGTGGTGACAAATTCCCTGTCAAGACAATTGGCTTCGGACCTGTGTCTCAGTGTCTGCTTCTCTGACTCATTTCAGAGGTTTCTTGATGACACAGGAAGAGTTAACTGTACTATTTATTGGAGGACAATGATATTCTAATATTCTAATATCATAAAAAAAAGAGCCAGAAACAGGATCAGCCTGACAAAAGTGATCTTACTGATGACTTGCCCAGTGCAGTCAAATTGGGGTTGCTGTTGCTTGCATTTGTTACCAGCACCCATATTGCTACCCAGCCATCCTCGTCTTCTCAGAATCCTTCTCTCCTGAACACAGAGACAAGAGGCAGTGGTGAGAGAGCACTAGACCTCAGACATGAGAACACTGAGTTTCCAGGAGGTTTACTACTGGTGCTCTGGAGCTCCATGTGGATGAAAGCACCAACTCCAACCCCTAGTAAATTATTTATTCCCAAAGTATCTGAAAATCTACTCCAGGTGTACTAGAAAGTTTTGAGATACAGAGATGAATTAAGTATGAATCTGATCCTGTAGCTGTCACAATAAGTATCTTAACTAAGGAGTTGTTGGGGTCCAAGGATGGATTAATAGGGGCTTCAATTATGTGCAAAATTTGCTAGACATTTCTAGGTTTTTATAGTAAAAAGACACTAGCTCTTACCTGCAAAGGGTTCTATGTCCCCTCAAATTTTTTAAATGATTAGTTTTCTCAACTATAGTTTTTATATTTTCTTATATTAAGAATAGTAGTCCTGTAACCATGAATCAAAAGCAGCGGAGGGTGCTTTTGAGTAACACTGGCTTCTATCTGATTTACTACCCCAACATCTATTCATTAAGTTGGTCAGTTATCAGACTGTAGTGACAGGGTATCACAGCCTCCATGGAAATACATATCTTGTATAAGATTAAAAGTGCTTTAACCAAACCTAAGGTCTGACTCTCATTTTCTGCAAATATAGTATGATATGTCACTAATCCCTGTGACATTTATGCAAGCATTTTAGTTTGTCTCCTACTGTAGCGGCATGTTCAAAACAAGTAAACTGAAGGTAATCAATTTATTGTGCAATGTAGACAACCCCACTATTTCTATCATCATTGTGAAGAGTATGGACTGCCTCATGGTGGAGTCTGTCACTAAGATTGCTGCTATTGAGACTATGGAGACAAATTACTAGGTGGGCTGTATCATATCCAGCAAGGCCATGATGTTTCTTCTTGAGTTGGCTCATTGCAATTCAGAGTCCCATTTGGCTAATTGTTATTTGATGTCATTGTGTATATACAAATTTGATTTTGAAAATTTGAACCTAAGCAAATCTAAAATTTATTCTTTGAAAGTGGATATTTCTTTTTGCTTTTGTTGTGGGTGAGGCATTTATTTTTCTTTATTTTTTTTCTTTTGCTAAGGATCTTGGAGGAAAGTTTACCTGTAGGAAATGTCCTGTAAGTTACTTAAATAACTCTTACACACTTGTATAAGCTAAATCCAGATGTTTTAATCAGAAGATTAATTGTGGCCTAATTTCACAGCTGTAGCTTTCCTAAGTTCAAAGAAGGTTAATTCCATACCTAAATTGGAATGCTTCTTTCTCTTCATAGGAAAATACCTAATTATTTAGAGTAATAAGTTTCTTTCAGATAATTAATACTAGCAAAATTAATTCATTCTCTTTATAAAGCATTGGTCTGACAATGAGTGAAAAATTTAGGCTGTAGAAAACATAAGTTGTCCTCTATTTATTTCTTCCAATATTCCAAATCAGTAACTATCTCTACTATAACGGGGTCATTACCAATAGAATAATAAAAAGGAGGGAAAGTTAACAGTTATATATATGTGTATATATATATAACTTGCTATCAGATAAATTTGATTTTGGAAAGTTGTATAAAAGTTGTATGAAATAAGCTCTGGTTGACTGCTAAAATAATAGAAAATAATGCCAGGCAGCTTCATAACCAGTGAAAATCTAACATGAAAATGTAGAAATATCCACTTAGTTTATGATGCTGCATCTCAAATATACATTTAGCTGATAATGGGAAAGCTGATTAAAGTTGGCCCAGTGACATTTTTCAGATGGCTGAGAAATGAGAAATATATTCTCCCCTTCACAGCTTTATGTCTCATTGGTATGAATTGATACATTATTTTGCTAAAGACATGAGTATGTGGTCCATGTAGCAGGGTGTTTATATTTCTAATTCTAAACTACTCTTTTTTTCCAAATCCCAAAGAATTTTACTAAAATAAAAATTATGTCTTATTACTGAAATCATAAGAATGAATTAAAAACTAGACTCTGTGCTTTTGTTCAGGGTAAAACAATACCTTATAAAATGTACAGCCAGAAGGAATTTCACACAACACAAAGGAAGAACATTTTCTGTGTTAAGTCTGACCAGACAGATAGTAGAAATTACTAAAAACCATCTACTGCACCAAGATAATATGGATTTTTCCTTCTTTATTCAGTAATTTTTTGAGAGTTGTGAATAAAATGTGTGTGTATATGCAAACAGAACTTGTAAAAGTGAACTGAAAACAATTCTGCCAAAGAAATTATCTTTGTTGATCCTTCATTTTTTAAAAGACTTATTTATTTGAGAGAGAAAGTATGACTGGGGGAGGGGCAGAGGAGGAGGGAGGAAAAGATGCCTGCTGAGCATGGAGCCTAATGCAGGGCTCTATCCCAGGACCCTGAGATCATGACCTGAGCAGAAATCAAGAGTCAGATGCTTAACTGACTGAGGTACCCAGGTACCCCTCCTTACTGATCTTTTAAAACACATGCCTACTTTCTTAAAATGTCCAATGTCCTTTTCAAATCCAACTGCACCTCCAGAAGCATTCCTATTAACACTGTGTTTTAATTCAAAAGGTGATCTTTCAATGGAACAATGGAAACTACCTTGGAGGGAAAACAGTCTTATTTGACACATCTCATAGGCAATTGAGATTTGGAATGGAGACAAATTGTGAATGGCAGATGAAAAATAATAAGTTATGAATCTCCATCAATCAAGATGTGTGATTGAATATTGGCCACCAAATATAAAGATAGCTCCTTCCCACACTCAAGATAGAAGAGATTTGTTCAACAATTCATTCATTTATTCATTCATTGAACAAACACATCATGTTTGAAATGGTTTCAGAATGGACAGATGCCAAGGGGATTTCTCAGAGCCCTTACTGTCTCCAGGAAAGTTTATTTATGTCACCTTACAGTCTCATCAAAGCTCTAAAGAGCTTTATCAGCTATAACTGGGAAGAGGGGTTCATTTCTCGGTTTGTTTAGTCAATAAAATTTTTTTGAACATTTTCTAACTTCCAAGTACTTTGTGTGACTCATAGGTCTACAATCTTTTTCTAAAAGAAAAGATTCATGTCTTCTTGCCTCAAAATATATATATTTTATATATATATGATATGTATCATATATACATATGATACACACTATAACATATATGTTCTGAGTACTTGATTACAATGAGGCTCACTTGGAGCTCTTGGTCTCTACTCTTGGTCTCCCTAAATGTAAGAGTAAATTCTGAGCAAGGTTTGTACTCTCTTCTCCACCTTCCAGGTCCTACCATCACTATCTTACCCATCATCACTCTTTAAAATTATATTTTATTTATCCTTAATGTATAATACTTAAACCTGATGTAAAATACATTTAATATATAATATTATACACACACACACACATACCTACATATATATACCTATACATATATAGGTTCCTATTGGTTCAGTTTTTCTGAAAAACTCTAATAAAAAGGGCATATGCATATACAAGTGTACATTTGTATGTGTAGCTACATTGTACATAGTTTTACACAGTTCACACACTTATAACCATTATTTTCATCTGCTTTTCACATAACAGTCTATCTTGGAGACTGTTCTATATCAGTGCAAATATAGAACTGCAGTGTTCCATTGTATATTTGTTAAGTAATTTCTTTTTAAGATTTTATTTACTCATTCATTTGAGTGTGTGTGAGAGAGAGGAGGAGCAGAAGAAGAAGGACAAGCAGACTCTGCACTGAACACAAAGCCCAATGCAAGGCTCAATCTCACAATCCAGGGACCATGACCTGAGCTGAAATCAAGAAACAGATGATTAACTGACTGAGCCACCCAGACTCCCCTGTTCAGTAATTTATTGAATTAACTTCCTATAGACGGACATTTAATATATTTCTAAACTTTGCTATTAAAAACAATATTGTGGGAATATCTTTGTACACATGTCACTTTATAGATATAGGTATATTATACACACCTACAGATACACATTGTGTCTAAGACAAGTGCTTAGAGGTACAATTTCTGGGCCTCAGGATATGTACATCTTGCATTTTGTTTGGTCTTGCCATATTGTTCTCCACAGAAGTTGGGCAGATTTACAGTTCCCCCATCAATAACAGCAAAGTGTGTTTTCAAAACTGCTTTATCTTTGCTAGCCTGACAGATGAAAACAGGGATCTTAGTGTAATTATGATTGTATTTTTCTTATTATAAGAAAGAAAGAGCATCTTCTTATATGTTTAAGAATGATATCCTTTTCTGTGAACTGTTTATATGCTTTGTCATATTTTTGTTGGTGTTGAAAGCATGGCTTTTTGTAACAGTCATTTCTGTGTGCCTAAGGAATAGTCCCAAGATACATAAATGTTTTACTGTTAAACTAGAAGTTGACAACAGTCACTTGGACAAATTATCATTAGAATTTAAAAGTTAGTAAATTAAACTTTATCAGTTACATCTGATAATGTAGATGGAGTGCAAGGACTATTGTGTATTGTGTAGTGATCTATGTCTTATGTTTAATTATAATATGAGGATAAAATACCAGCCAATCCATTCCAAGTTGGGGCAATTTCTGTTCTCCTTAGAATTCTCATAGTTAAATCTATCAAAGAGTATTCTAAGGTTAAATAATTTACAATTAGAACTCAAGGTTTTGTGAATTGCTATGTAAGGAAATACTTTCCCAAATTTCAATATCATTAAAGAGCAAATAATAGTTGATGACAAATGCATCTAGCTTTATCCTAATCTCATCAGTTGTTCTAAAGCTTCTTAAAGCCATGACTCTCCCAGGTACAGCCATTAAAAAGAAGAAGAAGAGGAAGAGGAAGAGGAAGAGGAAGAGGAAGAGGAAGAAGAAGAAGAAGAAGAAGAAGAAGAAGAAGAAGAAGAAGAAGAAGAACTTTTAGACCTTGCATAAGTCTCTTAGTTTCTAAGGATCTTCTTACCTCACTCTAAAGTGTAAGTCAATCAGAGAAAGACAATTATAATATGGTTTTATTCATATGTGGAATATAAGAAACAGTGCAAAGGATCACAGGAGAAAGAAGGGAAAACTGAATGGGAAGTAATCAAAGAGGGAGACAATCTATGAGAGACTCTTAACTATAGGGAACAAACTGAGGGCTTCTGGAGGGGAGGCAGGTGGGGGATGGGGTAATTGGGTGACATGCATTAAAGAGGTCATGTGATGTGATGAGCGCTGGGTGTCATATATAACTGATGAATTACTGAATTCTACATCTGAAACTAATGATTGACTATATGCTGACTAACTGAATTTAAAATTTTTTAAAAGTATAGAGAATTACTAAATAATCTAAAATTCTATGATTCTTTATTCTCTCTTCTTACCCTCTGTAATTCAACATTGATTATTTTACCAAAAAAAAGTCACAAAGCCATGAGTTCCAATTCTAAATTCTTTAACATAAGAATATTCTCCAAAGGACTTAACTGTGAAGGTTTACTTTCCACCCCTGACTGGATTCTACAGACATAGGCAGCCCCATCCACTCCCACCCAGTGTCCAGGAGATTCTAAGGCAACCCAATTTTCAAAACAACCATGAAGGCTTTAACTGCATTGAAAAATGTATAATGCTACCTATGATAGTTTTACAAATTGTATAGGAAAATAATTGTTTTTCATAAATATTAAAAGAAAGGACTGGCTTCCCTGAAAAATAATTTGAGTTTCAAGATTTATGCAGGAATTCCATTGAAAACATAAAGGTACCAGATAAGAAGCTCAAACAGATTTTTAGAAAACTGAGAAGTTAGAGCTACTTCTTCAAATACTTTTCAAATAATTCCAGTTACTTCAAAAAAACTACGTAGTAAAGAAAATATCATGGACATATTTAATAAAACACAAGTATCACAAAAAGTATCAACTGGCCATTCAGCTGGCATCCAAAGGAACTATTTGCAAAATTCCTCATAGGACTGGGGCTTTCATCTTAGTGGTTAACCTCTCTCCACCACCTCCTGTGACCTCAGCAGTGGTGCACCCCTCCTAAGGCAATTATAGTAGGTCTTATAGTTTGGCAGTTCTTATAGGTCATACTTCCTTTCTAAGAGTATAAACTAGCAGAAAAGAAGCCCTTTTTATTCACCTTGGGAAAATGTCTGAGGTAGACATATGTGTGCACATCAGAAGATCACAGACATTTGGAAGAAGAAAGGGAACTGAATTGAAAGGATGTATTGACAGACTAGTGATAGAAACTAATACTTACAGACTATTTGCCACGCTCAAGAGCTGGGCCAAGTACTTTATTGGCATTAATCCTTCTAAAAATCACAGAACCTTATCAGGCAGGAATATCTATTATGATTCCCTTTCCACAGATAGGAAAGCAAAAGGGACAAGAAACTAAATATGTCCCTTATCACATAGCCAATAGGTGACAGCAACAGGGTAAGCCCAGGCCTCTGGCTTCAGGAGTATGTGCTCTTAACCACTCTGCTGGTCCACTTCCTAAAAAGAAAAGATACATGAGCTAAGGAAGCACCATACACAGCTTTGAAAAAGTGGTGGGTTTCTGGGTCTGCCCGTGATCAGCTTGTTCTACAAGAGTAATTTCCTCAAGACTATCCAACATGTGGAAGCTCTGCCCTCCTCCTTAGACCATAGGCTACCTTGAACCAAGTCTGGCTAGCCAATGAATTAATCAAACACATAAAATCTTTAGAAAGGGAAGTTACAAATGCTTCAGCATATCAGCACAAACCTATACACACTGATTTCATACATAATGTAAATATCCAGTTCTCTTAACTGGGCCTGTCTCGCAAAATGCTATTTTACTAATTGATTAATTGACTGACTGCTGATGGGAGGAAGCCTTAGTCTTTTAGTTTTTTGAGCCCTGGCTTCATTTGTAGTCAGGTACTTTAACATCTCACTGTCAGCAATTCATAGAACCAATACACAAAATAAGCAAAGATGTAAAAGAACTCAACAACAGGATCAACCAACAGGATCTGATTGACATTTATAGAAAACTACACCTGGGCAGCCCGGGTGGCTCAGTGGTTTAGCGCCGCCTTCAGCCTGGGGCGTGATCCTGGAGGCCTGGGATCCCATGTCAGGCTCCCTGTGGGGAGCCTGCTTCTCCCTCTGCCTGTGTCTCTGCCTCTCTCTCTGTGTCTCTCACGAATTAATGAATAAAATCTTAAAAAAAAAAAAAAAAAAGAAAGAAAGAAAGAAACTACACCCAACTCAGCAAAATAGTATGTTTTCAAGTAACCATGAAATATTCAATATGTTAGACCATACTCTAGGTCATAAACAAACCCCAACAAATTTAAAATAATTGAAATCACACAGCATAACTTCTCTGACCATAATGGAATCAAACTATGGTTGAGTTCAAACTACACAACCAAGTGATATAATGCTACTTTTGCCTCATTTTGATATTTTTATTAAATATAATATTACTATACTTTTCTCCAAAGGCCTTATTGATATCAAAAGTGTCACTTTTTAAATCTCCTAAATAGCCAAATAGATTTCTTCTAGCACTTCCTTGAAGAAGCCTGATATCTCGCATAAATGATTCGTTTCTAATTTATAATTTTTGCACTTAATCTTTTCTTGCCAGAGACACCTTTATTTCTTCCCTACCCAAAATATCCACAGTGTCAAGCATTAATCTGCCCTTCTAGATTAGGCCAAGGTCTCCATTGTCTGCATTGTCTCTGGAGCTAAGTGAATTGCTAGCCTGGAGGTAGAAGGGAGTCCATTGCTCTCTGGGAGCCTGTCTTTAATCCCCTTGAGGTGAGTTTACTCTACTAGAAGAAAATTAGCCCCTGGAGAGCAAAAGTCAACAACCTTTATCATTCTTCTTCCTGGGTTATTTTGCTGTTATTGACAGGCTGTCTTAATGTCCCAGGGAGTTGTTTTCTGGATTTCTTTTACCCTTGGAATAAATGTCCCAGGATTTGATGGCTGTGTGGCCCTCAGAGTGCAGTAGCAATGCTGCCCAGCAGTATGCCTAGAAACATTTTCCAACAATATCCTTCCACTGCAGCAAGTACCATGGCCAAAACCCATCTCAGGAAGCCGTTAGACACAAAGGAAGCCATACTTAGTTCTGTAAGGCAGATACAAGACCACCTGGATCATAGTCCACAGTTAGGTAGTCAGCTAACAGGATCTCCTTGAAGCAAACCCTTCTCAGGAAAAAAAAAAAAAAAAAAAAAAAAACTTCCTTCTCAGGAAACACAGAAAGTATGGGTCTATATCACAGCCCACTATAAGGAGATCATGTACTTCTGTTTGTGATCTCCGTTCAGGCTATTACAGGTTTACTTATGTCTGCCACCACCCCCAAAATTCACATGTCGCTGTGGACTGAATTGTGTTGCCCCAAAATCCATATGTTGAAGCCCTAATCTCTAACATGACAATATTTGCAGCACATTTCTCTCTCTCTTTCTGTTTCTCTCTTCTTCTTCTTCTTTTCTTTCTTCTTTCTTCTTCTTCTTTCTTCTTCTTCTTCTTCTTCTTCTTCTTCTTCTTCTTCTTCTTCTTCTTCTTCTTCTTCTTTTTCTTCTTCTTTCTTCTTCTCTCCCCACCCTATCCCCACCCCCTGCCATGTGAGGACACAGGCTTCCTGTAAGCCAGGAAGAGAGCTCTCATCAGAACTCAACCATGCTGGCATCCTGATCTCAGACTTCCAGCTTCCAGACCGTAAGGAAATAAACTTCCTTTAAGCACCCAGTATTTTATTAAGGCAGTCCAAGCAGACTAAGACGTATGTTGAAGTCCCAATCTCCAGTACCTCAGAGCATGACTGTATTGGAGAAAAAGCCTTAAAGAGGTAATTAAGTGAAAAGGGTGAGCCCTGATACAATATGAGTGGTGTCTTTATAAAGATGAGGAGATTAGGAAACAGACACAGAGGGAGGACCATGTGAAGACACAGGGAAGAGAAGACAGCCATGTACAAGCTAAGGAGAAAGGCCACAAAAGAAACCAATCCTGCCAACACCTTGATCTTGGGCTTCTAGCCTTCAGATTTATGAGAAAATTAATTTCTGTGGCTTAAGCCACCCAGTCTGTGGTACTTTGTTATTGAAGTCCTAGGAAAACTAATACTCAGGCTATTTGGGTAGTCACTGTGGTATATTTCACATGTGCCAGCATCATAGCCCATAAAATAACTCAAAATAATAATTCAGAGATAATGGGAGAACCAAAATGGTGGATATGATACAGAAAATGTGAAGGAGGAGGAGGAATAAATATGACAGACAACCTTAATAAAGTGGAGATGAGGGCTAAGGCTTGATGACCAAAGCAAGGGAGTGAGTGCACTGAGAGGGACCCAAGTGAGGTAAGAGCAGGGGCGGGGGGAGTCCTATACAGGAGTACCCCTTCTCCACCCATGGAATAGAATAATGGTAAGGCAAGGGAGCACTAGGGGTGAAGCAACAGAGGCCAGCTGAGGAGAGCAACAGATGGGGGTCCAGTCATCAGTGGGATGAGCTCACAAGTTGCTCTAGTTATGTGACTCTCCCACCTGTCTGGTACACTCCTTTCAGGAAGGTTCTAGCTTCTTTGAGCAGTAAGGGAGTAAATAGTTCACCTGCCCTCTAACAAGGAGACACAGCACTGTTATTAATGAAGTGAGAACAAAGTAATTACCTGGGTAATTCAGACATCCATCCCCATTTTCAACTAAAATGTTCAGGTAAAAAAAGGTGTAAGAGTCAAGAGGAATAAATTGATTTGAATTTATTACCTCAATTTACCATTTTATATTGGACTTGTCCAAAGTAACTTACAAAGATGACCTTTAGCTGTGCTCATGGGTCAGACAGTGATAGAGAATGTTATCATCAGCCAGTGTTGTACCAAGAGACTCCAGTCTCAAGACCTGGTCTGGAAGGAGAGGACAAAACATTTCATACTGAGTCATCCTCAGAGGTATTTTCTGGGTATGATGCAGTGTCTCACATTCTAGAGTGTGAATTCAGTTGAATGAGCCATGCAAAGACCATTATGTACAGGACAAGTGCGGAAAAAGAACTGAGGTATCTGAGCCAGTTCTTGTGTACCTACTTGGGGAAAATGCATGTAGAAGGGGGGAATTATGTGCGTGTTGGCCATGTCTATGTCTTCCTCTGTGAGATTTCTGTTCATGTCTTTTGCCCATTTCATGATTGGATTGTTTGTTTCTTTGCTGTTGAGTTTAATAAGTTCTTTATAGATCTTGGAAACTAGCCCTTTATCTGATACGTCATTTGCAAATATCTTCTCCCATTCTGTAGGTTGTCTTTGAGTTTTGTTGACTGTATCCTTTGCTGTGCAAAAGCTTCTTATACATAGACATGGCCAACACGCACATGAGAAAATGCTCCGCATCACTTGCCATCAGGGAAATACAAATCAAAACCACAATGAGATACCACCTCACACCAGTGAGAATGGGGCAAATTAACAAGGCAGGAAACCACAAATGTTGGAGAGGATGCGGAGAAAAGGGAACCCTCTTACAGTGTTGGTAGGAATGTGAACTGGGGCAGCCACTCTGGAAAACTGTGTGGAGGTTCCTCAAAGAGTTAAAAATAGACCTGCCCTACGACCCAGCAATTGCACTGCTGGGGATTTACCCCAAAGATGCAGATGCAATGAAACGCTGGACACCTGCACCCCGATGTTTCTAGCAGCAATGTTCATAATAGCCAAACTGTGGAAGGAGCCTCGGTGTCCATTGAAAGATGAATGGATAAAGAAGATGTGGTTTATTTAAAAAATGGAATATTACTCAGCCATGAGAAATCACAAATACCCACCATTTGCTTCGATGTGGATGGAACTAGAGGGTATTATGCTGAGTGAAGTAAGTCAATCGGAGAAGGACAAACATATGGTCTCATTCATTTGGGGAATATAAATAATAGTGAAAGGGAATAGAGGGGAAGGGAGAAGAAATGGGTAGGAAATATCAGAGAAGGAGACAGAGCATGAGAGACTCCTAACTCTGGGAAACGAACTAGGGGTGGTGGAAGGGGAGGAGGGCGGGGGGTGGGGGTGACTGGGTGGCGGGCACTGAGGGGGGCACTTGACGGGATGAGCACTGGGTATTATTCTGTATGTTGGCAAACTGAACACCAATAAAAAATAAATGTATTATTTAAAAAGGGGGGGGATTATAATAAACAGCATTTACATGAAGATTTCATCCCAAGAGGAGTGGCCACAGACCAGCATTCGTGTGCTCTTTCCCAGCACATTGCATCAGAAATCTGAATGTTACCAAAGGCCTACCTTAGGAAACGCCACTGAGCCCCATCTCCTCCTTTGCGAGTGCTACAGGATTTTTATGTTGCTTCTCTGAGGATGCTCCTCTCTGGGAGCATAAAAACTCCTCTCTGGGAGCCAGCTGAAGCTCAAAACCCCATAACTTAACTCTAACAAATGCCACAAAGAGTTCAGGATTTCCTAATCTTCTCATTAAGTGTCAAGATGAAGGAGTCCAAACTACTTGGGACATGAAGTCAGAACACCTGAGTTCAAGTTCTAGCTCAGCTAGTTCTATGCCAGGCAATCCTCAAAAGTCATTTAACTCCAGGGAGCCTCAAATGCCTCACCTGTGATATATAACATAAAACATACAGGATTATTAGAAGCATTAAAAGAAATACTGAATACCAAAGCTCTTAACAAACCTCAAAGAAATGTGGAATTGCAGACACTAGCTGACTACTCTAGAGAGAAGGCAACTTGTGTATGAACTTTTAGCTCTGGCTTATTTGTAAGATCAGTGGTTAAAATATCTATTTTGCAGATTTTTTCTTTCAAATATTAAATGAGGTCATTCATGAAAGTTAACTACCAAAAGGACTGGTACATTTTTGGTATTTGAAAAATATTAGGGTTTTAAAAACATTTATAATGGTATGACTATTGTTCTGTTGCCACTGGGGAGCAGAGAGGTGACCACTCCTCCTTCTCAATGTCTGTCATACTGTTATCATTGGGTCTGTTGGTTTCTTTGTTTGTATATTCCCCATTCTAACTCCCTAAATCTGTTCTCAACTCCTGTTCTTCTACTCACCCCCAAAGTAGCCATTCTAAGGTTTTTTATGTCAGTTCACTTATTTTATTTATTTATTACTGGTTTTGTCTGTTTCCTACTAATACATGTTGAACTTTTTTGGGTGGGAAAAAAAAAAAACTTCATTTCTCTAACCACTAGATACTTTCTGAAGAAAAAGGAAGAATGCCACAGCATTATGGCATTTTGGACTCTACAAGGAGCTTTGGAATTCAGCTTGAGAGGCCAAAATATCTTTTTTCATTCTGAAAAGACAAGGGCTCAGGGCCTGTCCCCTCAGAGATTGTGACTCTCAGTCCTAGATGATTGGTCACTGCTTGGAAAGCACCAGGGAGGAGCAGCACCCTGATAAGGGACTGATCCCGCTCCTTGAGCAATAGGGCTGATGTCATCCTCATGGGGAACAGGTCATGCCCTATTAGTGGGAGGGAGGAGAGGTTACTCAGGGCCATGTACAGGCTTACAGAACTTAGACATTTCTAAAACTAAGGCTCAAAAAGAGTTTTCTATAAATATTAAAACCTCTAAATGGATCATAGACATAAACACAAAATCTAAAACTATAAACTTTTTAGGAGAAAACATAAAATTTGATTTTCTTGACCTAGTTTTAAATGTTTTTTAGGTATGATGCCAAATGACAAGCAACAAAAGAAAAAATAATTAGACTTCATCAGAATTTAAAAATTTTGTGCTTCAAAAAACACCAGCAAAGAAGGGAAAAGAATCCACAGAATGAGAGAAAATATTTGCAAATCCTATACCTGATAAGACACTCATATCCAGAAAATATAAAGAACCCTTGTTGGGGCACCTGGGTGACTCAGTGGTTGAGCATCTGCCTTTGGCTTCTGGTCCTGGGATCGAGTTCTACATCTGGCTCCCCACAGGGAGACTACTTCTCCCTCTGCCTATGTCTCTGCCTCTCTCTGTGTCTCTCATGGATAAAAAAATAAATTTAAAAAAAGAACCCTTGCAACTAAATAACAAAAAGTCAAAACAGCTCAATTAAAAAGTTCAAAACCCAAAGGATTTGAATAGACACTCCTCTAAGGGACATTTCTCAAATTGCCAATAAGAACATGCAAAAAGGCCCAATGTCATTAGCCATCATGGAAATATCAGTTGAGACCACAATGAGATACCTCTTCACACCCACCAGGATGGCTATAATCAAAAAGACAGATAAAAATGTTGACAAGGATGCAGAGAAACTAGAATATTCATACACTGGTGGTGGGAATGTGAAATGGTGCAGCCACTTTGGAAAGTCTGAAGCCTGGATGTTCCTCAAATGATTAAACACAGTTACCATATGGTATAAATTTTCTCTTAATAAAGCTGTTAAAGAAGAAGTCCCTTTTGAGGGCAGGTCTCAGAACACTGAAGATGGCCAATATTTTTTAAAGTAACCTTACTAAGGCTGAGTGTCACCATTTAAAAAAAAAGAAAGGCAGGGGTCCCCAGATACTAAATGGCACATGTTTCTACCAACTTTCTGTTTGGAGACCAAGAAATCAAAATAGACCGTGTTGTGGGGCTGGCCTGACCCCACACTGCCACCCTCTATGCTAATAGAGAGGAAGGAGGTAAGGTGAAACCATCAGGCAATCTGGTAATTTCTTGGTTTTGACTTCAGAATATCAGTAAGGGGGGCACTTGGGTGGCTCAGTCAGTTAGGCATCTGCCTTGGCTAGGGTCATGATCCCAGGAACCTGAGATCGAGCCCCCATCATGATCTCTGTTGACTGGGGAGCCTGCTTCCCCTTCACCCTCTGCCTGCCACTCCCCTTGTTTGTACTGTCTATCATATAACTAAAATATTTTTTAAAAAAGGTAAGACCTGTCAGAGAAACTTCTATTCCCAGACTAGCATCTTTTTCAGCTTTCCCTGCAGTTTTCCCTTCCAGTGTGATCTGGAAGATGGACAGAAACAGGAGAGACCTGATGGGGCACCTGGGTGGCTCAGCTGGTTAAGCATCTGTCTCTTGATTTCAGCTCAGGTCATGATCCCAGAGTTGTAAGGTGCAGCCCCATGTTGGCTCTGTGCTCAGCATGGAGTCTGTTTGTCCCTCTCCCTCTGGTCCTCCTGCTGTTTGCTCTCTTTCTTCTCTTTCTCTCTAAAATAAATAAATACAATTTTTAGAAGAAAAAAAAAAAGACCTGATGCAAAGGACCATCTGTCTACCTGCAGATGAACAGGCCAGGAAGCTTCCTTTTTAGGGACTTTCAATTGCTATGCTGACTGGAACATTATCTAATTTCACAAAATTGCACCATTTAGGCAGTCTGCTAATGGGTGCCCAGGGATTCTCTGACTGATGGGACACCTATATTGGGAAACAAGTAGGATTCAATGACCTTAATGGCCCTTTGAGGTCCCAAATCTCTGATTTTATATAATTAGTTACAAAGGAATATTTATTCTGAACCCAAATCCACAAAAAAAAAAAAAAATAAGCTTTTCACTTTTAACGAGCAGTAGATTACAAGGAAACACACCAATATCAAGGAGTCATCTTCATAAAACAGTCTCCATGCAATTTTATGTAGTCAACATAGAGTTAATGCAATTAGAGTAGGATGAATAATCTAGATTTATAATCTAGGAGACCCAAGTTCTTGCCCTGCCTCTACCCTTGTCTTGGACACTACAACCACCACCACATGCTGTCTGGGCCTACGTTTCTCTACGTATTTAGAATCAATCTCTTAAGATCTTTTTGTCTAACACTCTATGAATCCCTGCTCCTCCATGTCCCTTTACAGATCTGCACAAGGAAAACTCAGCCCAATACTCATGGCCTTCTACACAACCAATTTAATGCCAAATATATACTGTGCATTTTATATAGTAACTCTCAGTTAAATCAGAGATGGAATTAGCCAGAAAGCTCAGTCCCTGGCTGGGTCACAGCGAACCATGCTCCCTCCTGATCCCCCAGCCCACTGTCTCTCCAGCCTTCTCCATGGATTCGGCTAGCTGGCTGGATTACAGACTCTCGAGCATATCACAGGCTCTGCTTCTCACCACGGCTCTTCCAGTGGTGCCACCAAGTCCAATTACCCAAATCAAGCCCATCATCCAAGATGCAGCTCAAGTCAGGACCTCTGAGACCCACACCGGCCCAGTGCACTCTGCATAGACCACACGTTGGGCACTCTATTTACACTGGCTACTAGCTGTGATATGTATTCACGCCCTTCTCATCTCTAAGTTCTCAGAGCACAGAGTGCTTACAGCCTCCCTAAAATACTTGAGAACCAGTAGTTGTGTGGGAATGGTGAGGTTTGTTTAGCCAACCAGCCATCTGTTAACCATCAGCACTGGTCTCAGCTTTTTGAGAGTAGTGTATTCCAGTCCTTAGTGCTGTGAGAACATAAAACTGAAGGAAAAAAAAGTCAGTAAAGAGTAGTTGACAAAAGTCAGCAAAAAGCCTTTCAAAGAAAAGCTATGGTATATCTAAGAAAGCTTATCTGAGGTCAAGGCAAAGACAAAGACTAAAGTTACACACAAGGAAAAGCTCCCTGAGGGTTCCCCAGTACCCCCAAGAAGGCATGCCCTCTCCTTATCTGGAAATCTGTTTAAAATAAGTAGAGTGGTCTATTTCTTAGACGAAAGAATGCAAGTTTTTATGGAGGTACGTGACTCCCAGAAAACCCATCCTTCTCAATGATTCCAAATCCTCAGCCCCAGCCCCATGGTTATTACCATGAGGTTGGAGCCCAGTGTGATTTATAAATTGTTGTTTTTTTTTTTTAAGTTGCAAAGTCTTCATAGAATCAAACTAGTCAGAGCTGTGGTGGGCCTAAGAGGTCACCTAGTCCTGTCCACTCATCACACAGGTGAGTGATGGACACTCAGAGTTTTGGAGACTGTCCCATGATGGTGCTTCATAGCAGCAATTCTCTCTCATACAGATTCAAACCCACCACACATTCTAAATTAAGACTGAGGGTCCCTGGAGTGCAGGGGAGTGGGGGGATGAGGTAACTGGGTGTTGGGCATTAAAGAAGGTACGTGATATAATGAGCACTGGGTGTTATATGCAATGGATGAATAACTAAACTCTCTACCTTTGAAACTAATGATAACACTGTATGTTGATTAACTGAATTTAAATATAATAAAATTTGGGCAGCCTGAGTGGCTCAGAGGTTTAGCGCTGCCTTCAGCCCGGGGTGTGATCCTGGAGACCCCGGATCGAGCCCATGTCGGGCTCCCTGCATGGACCTGCTTCTCCCTCTGCCTGTGTCTCTGCCTCTCTCTCTGTGTGTGTCTCTCATGAATAAATAAATAAAATCTTTTAAAAAAATGAATAAATATAATAAAATTTTTTTAAAGATATAGACACACACAGGCAGCACCCAGGAGTAAAAATGAAGTGCATGTATAAAAAAATACCTGTCTCACAAGTACCATCTCACATTATAACCATAGTCAGTATACCCAGGCTATCATCTGCCCAGCCTAATACAAGGTGTTGGTGAGCAAGAGGGACGAGGGATACAAAGGTGGAAACCACACACAATTTTTGCCCTCCTAGCTTATCTCTCTAGTTGGCAAGGTAATATGTAAACACATGAAAAATTAAATCATATTACCAGAGAAAAATTAAAGTTCAGGGCAGCAGTAGAAGGTTTGTATGAAGGCCGTTCATGACCAGTTGTTCTAAAAGAAACTGAGAAGAGATAAGGGCCAGAAGCCTTGAGGTCCACCTGGGCTGGACCCAGAGAAAGGTTCCTTGAAGTAGGTGGGGCCACAGCCTGCCCTGGAAGGTGAATGGATGAGACGTGCATAATCAAGGAAATGGTACTTCACACGCATAGAACCTCACTGCACATAGACCAGCGCTGACTTCTGGGTTCCCTCCCTTGGTAAAAACTGCTGCTCCACACTCTGACCTTATCTCTTGGATAGCAGAATGAGGGAGTAAGAAAATTTCTTTTTTGCTTCCTCACAGGAGATTAATCATTTATCATCAGTAATGCTTTTATTTGGTTGACACTGGCCCTCCATCCACCTAATTGCACCATTTTTTTTCTCGACATTTCTCATTTGTGTGTGTGTGCGTGTGTGGTGTGTGTGTACACGGTATGTGCGCACTTACATGTACAGACGACATTGGGCATGGGTGGTTCCATCCACAATGCTTGAGGTTTACTTTCCAGCTTCTGGGCATCGTTTACAATTACGATGCAGTCATGGGCAGAAAAGAGATAGGCTAATTAGTCATTGTCAGTACTGCTCCCTATTTGCCAGATGAGTTTTTTGAACAGCATAGCTGGCAATAATTTGTATCAGATTGTATTTCCTTGTTTTATGTCACTGAGACGATTTATTTGGCATCATGGTCACTGTATATAAATATCCTGGAAGCAATGGGGTATAAATGAATGGCACGGATTCATTCATTAGTATTCAGCAAATTCCATACTGAACATCTATATCAGTATGTGAACTGCACTGAACCCAAAATATCAGGCTTCTGAGGGGCCTTTAATAACTTCCATAGTTCCCTGAATTTGGCCAGGACCCTTCTGGTCACCTGCAGATAAACACAAGGCAGAGTTTCACTTCTAGAGACGGCATCTGGAATATTCAACATTATCTAATTCCTTGAAATCCCACTGGTCAGATGGCTTTCTAATGGGGACCCAGAGCCGTGTTGACTCAGACTGATGGTTCACCCAATGGGACTTTGCATCCACGAGCTGATAAATCACAACTACTGGCTGGGATTAATCTTCATGACACCAGAATGCATCTCTGCTAGAGTCACTAGTCTGCCTGCTATAGGAAGGCCCCCATTTGCCTCAGAAAAGGCAGTGGTTTCAAATACTCAGAAATGTAAGGAATCATCAAGAGACGAATGGATGCTCAGCCACATCTATGCACAGCCCTCCTGGATGCTCTGTTCTGCTTCTGCTTTTCCTTAGCTCTGATTTCCTATTTTTGTTCAATTTATCTCTGCCTCTGTATACAGCAGGGTTAACTAGTTCAGTAGGTACGCTACAAAATACTTCCGCTCTAATACACACATAACAAGTAAATTACTTTCTTTTTCTTTTTTTGGGGGGGGGAAGGGGGACAGGTGTCATGCTATCAGTGCAATTATTTACATAATTGTTTCATTTACAAAAATACCTCGGAGGAAGGTAGATATTTTTAATCCTATTTTAGGGATGACTGCACAGAAGCTTAGGAAGGTAGAGTCACTTGCTCAAGGTTACAAACTTCCCAAGAAAGCCAGGACTATAGCTCTGGTCTTTTTGAGTCTAATATTCACACTGGTTTCCTTTATACCAGAGAACCTCTCTGGATGAGTATCTTTTTCTGTTCAATGAGTAGCTTATACCTTAAGATTTCCTGAATCTTAATTCTATTTGATGTCTCCATGAAAACTAGTCGATATCCTTGGAACTTAGAAGTTGTTGAGGAGAAATGTTTTACTCAAAAGAAAGGGATGAAGGGTGATACCTGTGGTCACAAGTAACACTATGTTTTCAAATAGCTTTTGACAAAGGGTCTAAATGGATTTGAAATTTAAGAAGTTTCTTTGCATTAATCCTCCCAGTATTGCTGTGAGTGTACTCAGGTCAACTCAACGATTCAACATTGGCCCCGTGGTGCTCCTGTCCTGGACCCTGTCAGGGGAGGAAGACCAGCAGAGGGTGACTTTTGAGAGGAAATGAGGGAAACAGAGAAGCTGACCCCCATACTTCCAAGTCTTGGGCTTTCTCTTTTAGAGATGGTGACAGCTCAGAAGCATCCAGAGACCCCCTCAGTTTTCCCTGCATCCAAGTTGCCATATTCATTTTTGATACCCCCATCACAAAAACTATGCTCTCTGTTGACTGACAATAGCACAGAGACCTCATTCCTCATCTCCTTTTGGTTCTGAATACCTAAAATTTTCACCCATTCACTTTAAATTGAACATGCATGTCCCAAAATAGGAACAGCAGCTCCTCCTGCGGGAAGTCAGTCCTAAAGCCATTCTAATAAAATGCTCAGAGAACTGGGGCTCGGGGGTGGATACTTTCTCCAGACCTTTCACAATTCAGTGATGCAGGTAAGGCCAACCAGTGTGGATGCAAAGCAGCTGATCACCGCGGGGAGTTCAGGCACCCCAGGAGTTCCTGGCTAAAGAGAAATGTGGATGCAAGTGCCAGGAACAAGGCAAATGTAGAAGGTGTCCCCGTTGAGAGACCGGGAAGGAACCCTTCTGGAACCTTCCTCCTCACCCCCAGAAGACCCGAACACAGGAACTTTATTCCACCCGGATACAGAAGCACCAGCCTGTGACAAATAAGCACTGGCCTGTGCAATAGGCGTTTTTGTACATCGGGTAGTCGCCGTCCCCTCTTCATCACTGGGGGCTCCTCGCCCCTGCCCTGCACCCCTGCTCGGGGCTCCGCACCCCACCCCTGCCCTGGACCTCTCCAGCAGTTGCTGTAACACCTCACCCCGTTAGCACTCCCGAGGCCTACCTTCGATGCCTGCCTGCAGCTTCCTGTCTATGGCATCTGTCACCAGGCAGACTGGAGGTGCCTGGCGACAGGCCAGTGCCGGATGTGGCTCCGTCCCATCTCTCACACTCTGGACGGCCACTGGGTCAGTAAAGTCAATGAAGCTGCAATGTCTGCGCTGTGCGGGATTCCCCACAGCTGGGGGGGGGAGGGGTGCTTGGCAAATGTCCCCCGTAGAGGAAGGGGGGGTCTGTGGAGTGTGGAGGAGGCCCTGGCTGTTGCGGAGGAGCATGCGGTGTCCAGGTGTCCATGCACCACGCGGCGGCCCCCACCGTCCTCCCGTTCCTGGACGCAACCCAGGAGCTGGGGCAGGCAGAGAAAGGCCTCCTCTCCCCAGTTTCCCACGATGACGGGGGAGGGGCACCTCGCTGGGGTTTCCTGACCATGTGGACCATGTGGACCATGTGGACCATGTGGGCGCTCTGCTCGGCCGGGCCTGGGACTGGTCCAGGACCCCCAGCCAGTGCCCCTCTGCTCCCTCCGGGCGGGCGGGCGTGCAGGCCGCGACCCCAGGCCAGGGGCGCCATCCGGGCGAGGGGTGAGGGGTGAGGGGTGAGGGCCCCTCCCACCCCACAGTCCCCCAGACCCGAACAGAACGGAAAAGGTCTCAACCGAGCGGCTGTTAAGGGCCGGTTCTGGAAACGGCTACAAAGGCGGAGGGGAGCGGCGGTGCGGGTGCCGTGGGGTGCGCGGGCACCTCGGGGGGCCCCCCCGGCCCCAGCCTCCGCGGGCGGGGCTCCGGGCGCCCCCACGGCCTGGCGGCCCGCGCTCGCCCCCTCGCCGGCCCCTCCTCGAGCTGCGAAAGCAAACAGCCGGCTGCCCTTTGGACCTTTTGCAACTGGCCTGCGCGCCCCGAGCCGGGCGCTGCGCCCCGGGCGGCCTGGTATAAAGCGGGCGCGGGCGCGGGCGGCGCATTCCCTCCTCGTGCGGGGCGGCCGCCTGCGGGTGCGGCCCCTGAGCCTCCCGCGAGCCGTCCGGCCAGCCGCCCCCGCGCCCCCGGCGCCCCCCGAGCCCCCCGTCGGCATGGGCCGGCCCGGGCCCGCGCTGCTGCTGCTGCCTCTGCTGCTGGCCGCCCCCCGCGCCTGGGCTCGTGAGTGCGGGGCGCTGAGCCCGGGGGGCGGGGGGCTGAGCCTGGGGGGCGCTGAGCCTGGGGGGGGGCGCTGAGCCCCGGGGGGTGGGGGTGGACGCCCCGCGGCCCGGCCCCCCGGAACCGCCTTCCCTGCAGAGCGCCAGGTGCCCGCCCTCCGCGGCGCCCTCCCCGCCCCGGGAGACCCTGGGCCCGCGGGGAGACGCGGGAAGCCCACGCGCCCTTTCCCCTTTTCTTGCAGAAGACGAGGTGCCGGAGAGTGCGAGCCCCGGCTGCGCAAGTAAGGCCCTTCCCGCCGCGCTGGGAGGGCGCCCCCGCCCCCGCCCCGGCCCGGCCCGGCCCGGCCCGGCCCGGCCCCGGCCCCCGCCCTCCTCCCGCCCGCGGGCGCCGCGATGGTCTGATGGTGTGCACCCCTCTGAGCCCCAAGAGGCCAGTCCCCTGAGACTCTGCCCACCCCCCGGGGATCTCGACTCTCTTCTCCCTGCATTAATGTTCAGTCCCTAGAGCTTGGCCTGGGGGCAGGGTAGGGAAGGGACTGTCACCCAGTGGGCCCAGGGACACTTTAAAGAGACATCACATTACCGTCTGTTTATCCGTGGCTAATCATTGATTCGAAGCACATGAGGGTGAGGAAATGCTGACTTTAACCTTTGCGCACAAATCCAGACCCCGCTCCTAAGTATTTACCTGACCTCCACGGGTCAAGGAGCCGGCCGTCTGGTGGTACCCAGTGTCCTGAGAGCGGGAGGCCGTGGCCTCTGGTGGGGCAGCACTGCCATCGCGTGGCCGTCTGGCGTCACTGCACCGGTGCTCGGGCCCCAAATGTTCTTTTTTTTTTTTCTTTTTTTTCCTCAAACTGTTCGACAAATTCTCAAGCACGGTGAGAAACTCCGGAAATTCCTTCTCGGAATTTTTCTTAAGACAGTCAGCTACCCCGAAAACTTAATGAACCTCGCCTCAGGGATTTGGTAGAACCAAAAAAAAAAAAAAAAAAAAGGAGCCACAGAATCGTGGTATTTTCGAGCGGAACAGGTGTTAGAGGTATTTGCTTTACGAGGCCAACTGTTAATCCACCGTCTCTCCATAGACTTTCTGGGCTCCACTGTTTACCACTCCCCTCCTTGCACCCCATGATACATTCAAAAATTACTGGCAAATTTAAACATCCTCAACAAACCATAGCGGAGAAGTTAAATCTGTAAAGGGAAATTAAGGATAGTGCAAAGTCAATTAAAAATAATTGGGAAAAAATTTTTTTTAGAAATAATAATTGGAGTGACACCTGAGTGGCTCAGTAGTTAAGCATCTGCCTTCAGCTCAGGTCGTGATCCTGGGGTCCTGGGATCGAGTCCCACATCGGGGTCCCCGCAGGGAGCCTGCTTCTCCCTCTGCTTATGTCTCTGCCTCTCTGTCTCTCATGAATAAATAAAATCTTTTTAAAGTAATGACAATAACAATTGGAGTTTAGTTACCACTTTTTATGGTCTTTGTCACTACCCCTCGCTTCCTAGAATAGACTATCCTTGGGGGAGTTATCTGCTATGTAGCTGACTTATTTGTCCCCATTTTAGAAGGTGCAACTCGCTTCAAGCACCTCAGGAAGTATGTATACAACTATGAGGCTGAGAGTTCCAGCAGTATCCCTGGGACCACTGATTCAAGAAGTGCCACCAGGATCAACTGCAAGGTATGAGGGGAGAGGAAGAGCCACTAAAGGAAGCTGGGGCTTCTGGCCTTGCAAACCCAGGTCACAGCAGGACTGCTATAATCACAAAGCAAGGAACTGTCCCTACGTTTGAAAGTTAGCCACTCTGCTGAGTTTTCTGCTACAAAAAATTTTGCCAGCCAGATTTATTTTTCCATTAGCTTCCAAGATGTAACTGGAATACATGATCTAAAATATCAGCATTGTAGAACGGTAGATTTAACAAGATGAGAGAAACACAATGGGTGGTAAGCCAAGGGAGATGGGCATCTCAGGAAAGCATTCTGGGGTGCAGTGTTTATATTTGCAGCCAAACAGAAGAAAAAAAAAGAAAGAAAGAAAAATTTAAATATGTAGTTTGTTCTCAAATAAAACTTTATCTATTGCTGGAATGATTGTACTCACGTGCATGTTCATAAGGGATGGATCTAAGGGCCACTACTGGGGGTCATGTGGGAAAGAGAAGTCAAGCTGGGAAACTGACCTCTTCTTTCTAGGGCCCCATAGTCTATGTTAAATGAGGTAGCCATTGACCACATGTGGCTATTTCAATTGAGTAAAACTTAAAATTCAGCTTCTTGATCATACCAGCCACATTTCAAGTGCCCATGGCTAATGACTCTCATATCAGACAGGGCAAATGTAGAAGATTTCAGTTTTTGCAGAAAGTTCCTGAACAGTGTTAGATAACCACTAGGGATCTCCATAAGCTCCTGCAATACATGAAGCTCTGAATAGGCCCCAATAGTTACAGACAGTTGGATTGGTTGGGTTGTTTGGTGACATGAAGGAGACATTTGCTGTTGAAACCAATGATAGCCTTCTTCCTGCTTCCCGTTGTTCTTCCTCTAGCTCCTAGACTGCATTCCGTCTAACCAGTGGTCCCCAACTGTATTTCCTTTGGTGTCCTGATTAGGGAGTAAGCCTTGGGCTGTGAGGGGTCTCCTGTTCTTGAGGGACGGTCTTCATGTACTGCTACCCTCTTCCCAGGTTGAGCTGGAGGTCCCTCAGCTCTGCAACTTCATCGTCAGGACAAGCCAGTGTACCCTGAAGGAGGGGAATGGCTTCAACCCAAAGGGCAGGCCCTCCCTGCATAAGACCAAGAACTCTGAGGAGTTTGCCGCCGCCATGTCCAAGTAAGGCGTGGGCCTGTGTAACCTTCTGAGCTCTGGGAATCACTGGATGTGTTGTGCATGTGTGTGCGCATGTGCGTGTGCACTTGTGCACATGTGCACGTGCACCCAGGGACGGATGAATGCATGTGTTCATGTGAGGCATGTGTGTGAGGATAAGTATTTTATTCTGTATTCATGGTGGGTTAGGGAATTGCTAAGTTGTCACAAAAATCAAAAAAAGAGGGAAGTATTTACCCTCCCCTAGTGAAGTGCCCCTAATTATCATTTAAATGTGTTTCTAAAAATTCCCATGCTTTAAAACTCCTTGAGACAATAAAGCTAAGAAGGTTTATTTAAACAAGTGAACTCTTGTTTAAAGAACTAAACAAGACAGGTAGCCCATGGTCTTCAGGGAGGGTCCAGCAGGACTTGCGGGTGTGGCCTACACATGGGGTGGCAAGGCCCAGCCTCAAAGAGTCCAGCGAGTGCCAGGTCCCCACCCAGGGCCAGTGTTCTGCCAGTGCACAGTGACACGGCCATCCTGGTGTTTACGGCTGGCATGCCTTCTGACTGACCAGTGTCTGTATTGCACCTGTTGTAAATATTATGAACATCACCCCTGCCTCAAGTCCAAATCACAGTTGGTAGTGTCCTAAGAGTGTGCAAATACAGGCAGTAATCGGTTTGTTGATCTGGGAGCATCAGAAACTCAGCCCATCTTTTGATTTGTTAAACATTAGACATGAAAGCAAATCCTCTCTCTGCAGAGTAAGCCTTGGTGCTTGTCTCTCACCAATATTTTACCTGAGACCTGAACATGTATGGGGGACAGGGATGTGGTGACAGGAGGGACTGGTAGTTACTTTGGGGTATTTACCTTTCTCCAAACAAAAGGGATTCCTGCTCTTGACCACCACAAGACTGCCCAGGCCTACACTGCAGTGTCTGGAACTTTCTGCGAGGATGTAGAGCTGTAGGAGATATGTCTGGTCTCCTTCTCCTCCTTCTGACTTAACTAGAGCAGATGCAGCCTTAATTTCCAAAAGGAAGTCCCCAAAGGGAGGTCCCTAAGATCATAGTTGATATAGGCTTCAGACATGGTCTCAGACTATATAAAAGAGTGATTACCCAAATGTATGAAAAGAAGCTCAAATTCACAAATAGTCAGGAAGTGTAATTAATGTTACAACAAGATATTTATCACATTATACCCATAAGATTACAGAAATTTAAAACAGCTAAGAGCCTGTTGCTGGTGGGCCTCTGAGGAAAAGTGTACTCGTATGCATTGCTGGTGGAAATGAGAGCCAACAGTCAATATCTATTATAATTAGAAATACTTACTGCCTTTGACACAGCAATTTCAATATTCTGGGACTCTAGCCCATGAAAAGAAAAGCAGTAATGTGTGAAGATCTATGCATGAGGGTGTTTATTTCAGTGTTGTTCATGTGGGGGAGAAAAAAATCCAGAAAGTGAATCCCATCAAATAGGAGAAGGCCTGAATAAATTGCAACCATAAAATGAGAAAGTTCTATAGCTTTAAAAAAAAAATCTGTTAGAGCTATACTAAATGAGTCAAAGGATTTCTGTGGCATATAATTGAGAAAAGCAAGATAGAAAAAAATGTGGAAAATACAATGTCATCTATATGAAACAAGAAACGAAAGAAATCTTTATGTGCAAATGTTTCCACCCCCACACCTCTAGATGGGATCGCCTGAGTGTGGAGATAGAAATGGAATACCCGGTGGGTTGTTCCGTGAGGAGCATGACAGCAGAGACTGGTGTGGGTGGAAAACAGAGTAGGGATGCATGAGGCAAGAAAAACAGGTAAAGAAGTAAAAGAATGCCAAAAACATACACAAATTTGCATACTTTTGGAAAATGTACATTTATAAAGAAAAGATTGGGAGAGAAAAAAAAACAAGTTGGGGAGGCCACAAAGTTCCGTCACTTACATCCACCAAGCTCACGGTGGAGAAAGGACACTTCTGTGAGCTTATTCTCTCTGCAACAGGTATGAGCTCAGACTGGCCATTCCTGAAGGGAAGCAAGTTTTACTCTACCCGGAGAAGGAAGAGCCTACACATATCCTGAACATCAAGCGGGGCCTCATTTCGGCCCTCCTGGTTCCCCCAGAGACAGAAGCAGATAAACAAGTGTTGTTTCTGGTAAGAATTCAGAAAGTTGGTAACAGTGGCCCTTTGAGCTCCTCTTCACAGATTTGAGCCAGGTCCCACTGTGTACATAAAGTGGGTTCTTGACTACGTGGCTAGTTATGCAGGCGGCCCTGTACTGGGGTGAGGCGGCAAGACCCAAGCCTTTTCTTGTCCCCTAGGCTCAGGAATGGATCTTCCTGAGCAGGCTTACCAGGTTAGCCTGATTTTAAAACAATACTTAAGAGGTCCTGACCACGCTACTCTTGTTTGATTTTTTTTTTTCTGTATCCCCACAAGGTTTAACACAGTAAAACCTGTGTGTATTTTAAACACAGAAAATAATTATATCTGTTGCCAGCCTCTCTTAAGAATGTCAAGTTTCGATCTGAGAAAGAATCCGATTTATTTGAGTCCCATGAATATTTCTTGAGTCTTTACTGTGTTCTGAGTGCTATAGGATACAACACTTGGAGAAAACAGAGATGCATCATGCAGAGACCCTTCCTCAAGGAGTTCTCAGGACCGGGGGAGAGAACCAAAACATAAGGCAGACTAGAATACATGCTGTAAATGAGCAGTAGAGAAAAACCTCTGAGAGCACCGAATACAAGCGCAGAGGTGGCTGGGTCCTAGGAGGCCAGCTGGTGGGCCTCAGAACCAGAATCCCCTGTAACTGGCCTTCTCACTCCACCTCTGGCCAGCCAGGCAGCAGCAACGCCCACACTCTGCCTTGGAGGAAGAAAGTCCCTTCCCAGCCCATGTTGCTCCTGCCTCCCAGACTCCTTTCCCAGCCTCTCTAAAGCACCTACAGCTGTTTTCCCATGTCAGATACACCTGCTGTATCTTCTATTCTCATAGGATACTGTGTATGGAAACTGTTCCAGTGACTTGACTGTTAACGCAAGGAAGGCAAATGTGGCAACAGAAATATCCATTGAAAGGAACCTGGAGAAGTGTGACCACTTCAAGCCCATCAGCACAGGAGTTAGCCCACTTGCTTTGATCAAAGGCATGGTAAGTTTCATGTACACACCGCTCCTTGCACTGAGTATTGTCCTCTTGGTTGTTAAAATTCTGGAATATTAGAGCTGGTAGGGATTTTAGGGAAGAATGAACCCAGCCTCATCTTCATATAGACTATAGCAGGAAACTGCGGACCAGACCAGGAAAGGACTGCCCAAGGCCACACGGCCTGTAGTTAATTGAGCCAAGACTAGAATCAGGGTCCTGACTCCTTGGTCCAGAGCTCTGTCCTTCTTGCTGTCATTCTGTCACTGGAATCAAACCTTCCACCATCACTGGAGAGTAATGACTATCCATTCCTGAGAAGGTTCTGGGGCTTAGCCACCTACTGCTGTTTCCTATAGGAGGGCCGGATGTACCCAGTTCTAGGCATCTGACCTCTGAGGAAGTCCCCTGACCTATGTTCTACCTCCTGTAGAACCTCCTGTGTAGGTGACCCCCTTGTATTAACCTTCTCTGCTATCACTTCTACAGGGGTCATGTAGCACCAGAGCTTGCCCAATGCCTTATAATCTTCTGGGACATGAATCACAGCTTATCTCAATAAACAGGAAGGACTTGTGCAATCACTGCCATACTTGGCAATGTTCTGGTTATTGTCCTTGAAGCCAAAAAGATGGTGTCTGATGACTATAAAGTCCATAATCAGAATAGGCCAAGGCACTTGCTTATGTGTCTTTTTTTTTAATACTTGTGTGCTCAGCCCCACTATGGGCAGCACTGAGGGGCAGAGACAGTGGCAGATGAACCATGGACCTTCCCCTTGTACTTACAGTCTAATCCAGGAACAAGGTTCCTACACTTGCCAATAAAGGACAATAAATGACATACTTGATAAAGATCTAAACTGAGCAGTGCAGACAAGCATTCCTAGGCCTGACCAGGAAGGAGAAAGCACTCTTCACATAATTCACTGGGCAAAGCTGGTGGTAGATCTGCTTAGAAGGAATGGTGGGAGAGCATCAATCAGTCTAGCCTCAAATGTTTATAGAGGATATGGAGCATAAACATGAAAGATACAAAAGACACAAGAGTGAAAGAGAGAGATAAGGACAGGCTTCTAGGCAAAGAAAACTCAAGAAGCAGTGTGTGAAGTGTTAATGTGTGGTGGGTGGGGATGTGGACAATACCAGGTTATATACATTTTGCGCAGGATGAGAGAGGTCCACTGGCATGGAATAAGAAGAGTCTACAGCTTGACTAAGCTTTGGGGATGCTGAGTTATTGCATCCCTTGGTCTAAATGTCAAGTACCAAGTTCCCTTCTTTAACTGAGTTTATCTAGTGGTACAGAACTCCCATCGCCCACCTCCCTCGAAGGCAAATGCCCATGGCAGAAGAATCAGGTTGAAGCCCCAGGAATTGATCAAAATGCTTTTTCCAATCTCATTCACAGGTCCGCCCCTTGTCAACTCTGATTAGCAGCAACCAGTCCTGCCAGTACACTCTGGACCCCAAGAAGAAACATGTGTCAGAAGCCATCTGCAAGGAGCAGCACCTGTTCCTGCCTTTCTCCTATGAGTAGGTCACCCTCTGCACCCTGATTCATCATTTATAGAGTTGATATGAGACAAATGTTTCTCAATGCCCTGTTCTAGGCGAGGCTCTGCCTGGAGGAGCCTATGAGGAGGTACAAAGCAGAGCCCATCCATGTCTCCATTTTCAATCTAACAGGCAATTCAGAAGGAAAATCTTAGGTACACAAAACAATTTGAGACCAACACAATATATCTGAGACCCATATTTTAAGGATTATGGATCAGAAAAAGCCAGGGATCATTGCAGGCTGCCCTGGTTAAAAAGACTTTGTAGAGAACTTATACATCCCAATCCATTTTTTAAACCGAATCCATTAACTAGTGTTTATTGATTAATCGTTCTATTCTTGACGTTCTGCTAAGGGAGATACACAGGAATTTCTAGGCACAGTGTTGGTCCCTACTCTCTGGGCACTCCAGACTGGTAAAAGGTGTAAGGTACAAATGTCTCTCCAATGGAAGGACAGCTAGCATGACCAAGAGGAGGTGGATGGTGTTCATTAGCAGGGGAGGAGGCCAAGGAGGCTGGACTTAATGGTTTGAATGATAGGCAGGATTTGAGTAGAAGTGGAGAGAGAGACATTCGACATGAAAAGAATAATTACACTTTAGGGAGCTGACCATCCATGACATGATGTGCTTTATTTGTTCAGGAATAAGTATGGGATTATGACACAGGTTACACAGACTTTGAAACTTGAAGACACGCCTAAGATCAACAGCCGCTTCTTTGATGAAGGTAAGATTTTATATGCACATAGTTGCCACGGCTGGGAAATCTGCCCAAGACACACCATGTATCACGGCTGGGAAATGTCTGCTGACTGATGAGTCATGTGGGTTTTGACATTCTGGCTATGGGCTGCTCTAATGAGAAAGCACGTCCCTTTCAGAATGTCAAGTGTCAATGCGATAAAGGAAAAGGAGAAGTGTCTCAAAGCTACCTGAGTTTTTAAAAAGATGAAATTGGCCTCTTTTTAATTTGGTAGATCTGACTGTAATAAGCCTAGGACCTGGGCGAGGTGAGACAAGTGGGAGAGGGCTTTTGGGATCAGGAATTGGTCTTTAGAGCAGGAAGAAACCTTAGCAATCTCTAGTCCAATCCTAACCCTGTATTTGTCTTGTATTTAAATCTGTCTTATGCATTCATTGTTCTCAGCAACCTATGATATCAGGTGGTAGACACATGTGTGCTTTTATACCCATTCTACAGAGGGGAAAAAGATACATGGAGAGGCTTGTGATGTATCCAACATCTCTGAATATTGGAAGTAGTGCAAAACCAGCCCTCAGGTCTAATCTAAGCCAGTACTCTATACATTGTACAACATTTCCCCCATTATTCCCTCACATTTCCCACATTAACCTCTGTCCTGGCAGAGGTCAGAGCAGGATGATGGAAGAGATACAGAAGGGTCTTTCCCCCATAAGCTGCTTATAGATCGCATTGGAAAAGATGGCAGGTGAGCATCAATGTGTCTAGCCTCAGCCACAGCCACGTCAGTGGCAGCACTTCCTCTAGTTCCTTCTGGCAAAGAGGTAATCTGATAGCAAAGTCAGACAAGCCTGGATTCAATTGCAGCTCTGCCTCTTACACTGAGATGTCTTTGGCAAGGTGAATTGCTCGTCTCTGGGTCTCAGTTCCCTAATCTTTAAATTGAGGAATAATAGCAACCCATGAGCATAGTATGATGAGTCAGTAAAAACACTGAAGTCAAACACCTAGCATGGAGCCAGATACATAATAGGCATTGAGTATAGCATAGTTTTCTTTTCTTCTCTGCTGATAACTCCCTAATTTCCAGTTTTCAGTAGACCATGAGATGGTTGAAATGTAGGGTTAGGCAAAAATCCCTTTGACACTTTCCGCCTTCCAGGTGCCAAGGAAGTGGGTCTTGCCTTTGAGAGTACCAAATCCACATCACCTCCAAAGCAAGCAGAGGCCATTGTGAAGACTATCCAGGAGCTGCAAACACTGCATGTCTCAGAGCAGAATGCCCAGAGGGCTAACCTCTTCAATAAACTGGTTACTGAGCTGAGAGGTCTCAACAATGAGGCACTCACAACCCTCTTGCCAAAGCTGATGGAGGTGTCCAGGTATTTCTTTAATGGTTACAGCTATATCTCTTGTGTCACCTATGGTAGATGGCTGAACTTTCAAACCCTAGCCAAGCAGAAAATATCAATCCAGTTTTTTCACTAGTCGGTCAGTTAATGTTTGCTGGATAGAGAAATATCAACATATCAACTAACGTGCTTAGAGTTCCATGGGCAACACACACACACACACACACACACACACTGCATTCAAGGCAGACATGCATTTGTGTGTCAAAATGGGAGGAAAATATTTCACACATTTTGATGAGTATCTTCTAATTCTTCATTCTATTGTGAGTACCTTGGAAAGTTTGAGAGAAAAAGAAGTCTATGCCCTCTGGAAGCCTAGGCTAGTGGAAAAAGAACTCAGGCAAACCAAGTAATATTGTGATTTCTCTAGACTTCAAGGCTCTCGCTCTAACTGCTGAGGTCAGAGGAGGGAATAAGGACCAAAATGAGGCCATGCCAGTATTTGCCTGGCACATGCTATGTTCTGAATGAAGGGCAGTAATAACAGTCTTCTTTTGGCGATAAATCTAAGACTTTCCTCCAAGGTTCTTCTCCAGTGGACAGTACTTATAGGGAAGGCTTCCTGTTCATGGGATTTGAGTTGGATTTTGGAAGATGGTCGGATTTGGAGAGTGAACACAAGAAATTGGGATACTCCTGACAGAGGGAGCATCATGGGCCAAGGATATCCGAGCTGCCTGAAGGTGATCTGTGTAACCTTCTCTGCTCTTTCCTTCTCAGCCCCATCACCTTACAAGCCTTGATTCAGTGCGGACAATCCCAGTGTTACACTCACATCCTCCAGTGGCTGAGAAGTGAGAAGGCCAATCCCCTCTTGATAGATGTTGTAACCTACCTGGTGGCCCTGACACCAGAGCCCTCGGCCGAGAGACTGCAGGAGATCTTCAGCACGGCGCAGGAGCAGCAGAGCCGGGCCACTTTATATGCTCTGAGTCACGTGGTCAACAAGTGAGTTTCACACTGGTTCTCCTCCAAGGAGCTAAGACCCCACATCCTTGTATTAAGATGGGACCCCTCCCTCCACTTTCAGACCCCCACCCCCACCCCCGGCATCCTCTTTTGTTTTTCCACTGGCCATTTTGAGAGCAAAGACTTGAGAAATCTGCACACACAAGTTTGTATTTTAAGATAAACCTAGCTATGCTTGCTGAGTCCTAACTCTTATTCTGTAGCTATCATAAGGCAAATCCTGTGGTGACCCAGGACCTGCTGAATATTGCTGATTACCTGTTGGAACAGCTTCAAGACAGCTGCACTGGGAACGAAGATCACACCTACTTGATTCTGAGGGTACTTCCAATCTTCTGTATGATATGCATTGCTTCAGAAGCATTTTCCTGGACGCTCCCTACTTCTCCTTCGGCACTTGATTTGCCTTTGTTTCTTTTCAATGCAGGTCATTGGAAATATGGGCAGAACCATGGAGACAGTAGCCCCAAGACTCACGTCTTCCATCCTGAAATGTATCCAGAGCACAGAGCCATCACTGCTGATTCAGAAGGCTGCCATCCAGGCCCTGCGGAAAATGGAACTTAAAGATGAGGTGAGGTCCAAAGAGGAAGTCTAAATGTAAAAAAGGTTTATTTAGATTAGCGAGGAGGTGGAATAAGATTCTAAATCCCATCATTCTCCTGATTTCTAATTGCCAATTTCAAAAACCCTATTGACTTGACTGCCTGGTAGTATGTGGGCAAGAGAGAAATACTGTACCAAACTGCTACTCTAGCCTCAAAATATGAGATTTTAGCTTCATGCTGTCCCCCTACCAGATCAATCATCCCTCTCAGAAAGACATGCCTGATTTCCCCCAGTCTTCCCAAAGTGGGATAGTAAACCTGCCCCTACTTTGGGTGAAAATGACTTCAGAGCTTTGGAAAATGCCTTATTTAATCACCCCAAACTCTTACTGTCCCTTTCTACCTTTATTCTCACATTGAAATAATTTATGTTAAAATAAGTTTATTTCCACTTATAGTAGCAGATCTTCCTCAAGTCATCACTTGAGTACATTAATGCAGTTGAATGCAACATGCATATGATAGGAATCTTCTGAGACCCTTCCTTGAGATGGTTGTTCTGAGGGACTCCGGCAAGAAGATTCCATACCAGCATGTGAAAAGTTATTAGAAAGATGTTTGACTTGCACGTAGTAAACCATCAGCAAAGCACATCAGTGTTTGCCAGCCACATCTGTGTTCTGATCAAAGGACAGTGCGAACAGCCTCGTTTTTTGGCTATAGGTCCGGGAAGTCCTTCTTCAGGTTTTCCTCGATGATGCCTCTCCAGGGGAAAAGCGACTGGCTGCCTATCTCATGCTGATGAGAAGCCCTTCCCAGTCAGATATAAACCAAATCACCCAGCTTCTGCCACGGGAACAGAATGAGCAAGTGAAGAACTTTGTGGCTTCCCACATCGCCAACATCTTAAACTCAGAAGAATTGTATATCAAAGAGTAAGTAAGAGTCATTTTCCCCTGTCTGCCACAAAGGGAAAGAATCCTAAATCTCATTCCTAAAGGCCACTGCCTGCCCTTTACGGAGTGTTCTTTCTTCTGGGCAACATTCACGAAAAAGTGTAACAAAATTGAGCCACGCTCTTGGGCAAAGGAAATCCAGACCATTTGGTAGTAACTGTAATCCATATTTCCTTGGGGTGAGAAAGACAATGGATTTTTAACAGGATATGTATGCTAAAAATCCACTCCTTCTTTCGATTTTCCATCTAGCTTGAAAAAGTTAGTAGAAGGAGCTCTGAAAGGATCTCAGCTCCCAACCATCATGGACTTCTCAAAATTTTCCCGGAACTATCACCTATCCAAATCTGTTTCCCTTCCATCGCTTGACCCCATCTCGGGCAAAATTGAGGGAAATCTTATATTTGATCCAAATAATTACCTTCCTAAAGAAAGCATGCTGAAAACAACCCTCACCGTCTTTGGACTTGCTCCTGCTGACCTCTTTGAGGTATGTATGAGATGAAAAAGAAGAGGCTTACATCCTTTCTCCTGTTCTGTATGTACAACACCGTAAATAGCAAGTCAAGAGAGCCGTGAGTCAGCCTGGGGAGGAAATCCAATCAGGCAGTTGGTTCATACCATCAGTTTGAGCGTTTCTTTCCTCTCACCTTCTTTCCTTCCAGCTAATGGTTACTCAAAGTGGGACTCTGTAGTATTGATGGAAATGGAGATGTCTCAGGGAAGCCCTGAAAACCAAAATCCAACAAAATGCATAGGCTGTGCAATCAGACTGATCTGGTTCAAACCCCAAATTCATTCCCAGTCTGAATCTTTTGTTTGTTTATCCTCTCTGACCTTAGTGACTTCTGGAAAAGGATAAATAATAAATTCTACCTTTTAAGATTCTAGTAAGATCTAAATAAAACAACTCCCATGGTTGCTAATCTCAGCTCATACCCCATATTATTCATTAAATGCTTGTTTAATTGAATGGACATAAAGAGAGGAATTGGAGACTGACATACAACAAAGAAAGCTGATGGCATTTTCTTGCCTGATTCTCTTTCTCAGATTGGTTTGGAAGGAAAAGGCTTTGAGCCCACACTGGAAGCTCTTTTTGGAAAGCAAGGCTTTTTCCCAGACAGTGTCAACAAAGCTCTGTACTGGGTTGATGACCAAGTTCCTGATCATGTCTCCAAGGTCTTAGTTGACCACTTTGGCTACACCAAAGATGGTAAACGTGAGCAGGTATGTTTTTGTTAATAAAAGCTTCAGATCTCAGGACAAAAACATTTTTCTCCAAGCCTAGAAGTCATCGAGCAGCTATCTAGCTGAAGTGATAATTATGGCTATTATTAACCAGTCCTGTGGGGGTAAGGACTAGTGTCCTCTGCAGTTATAAGCCTCCTGGAGATTCAACATACCCAAGAGCCAGACTCATTCAAGGCCCTGTTACATAATTATTAACAGTGTAAACTAGGAGGCATGGGTTTGAATTCTGACTCTACTATCTTCAAACTGTGCACACATGGGAAATTTCCTTGATATTATATCTGTTTCTACATCTCCAGAGTGCTAATAATCCATACTTCACCAGGTTACTTAAAGAATAAATAGAATAAAGTATGTAAAATGCTAAGCAGAGTGCCTGACTGGTACTGATTATTCAATAAGCAGATATTATAATTTTTGAATTCATATTTTCATTAACTGCTTTCTTTGGCTCTTATTCATATCAGTGTGCTAGCTAGTGGGAGCAAAATCTCCTTTGAAGCTAGCATAAGCCCCCACTTCAGGAGTAGAAAATAGATTGTATAATCTGGAGCTGCTTTTTCTTTAATTTTTTGCTACCCTAAGTGTTATTTAGTCATTGGCTCACATCAGAGTTTAGATGTAGCCCCACTGGGATCTACTGAATCAGAACCTGCATCTTAATGACATTCCCTAAGTTGACTTGTATGTACACTTCAGATTGAGAAGCAGGGCAATAATTTACTCCTAGATGCTCATGATGGCCCCACCTACACCTTCTAATTTACTTACCTCCACTGGAGGCTGAAGGCCTTTGCTCTGTTTGTGTCTGTCAATCACTCTTCTTTCACATATCTAAACATCAGTCTATGGAGTTCTTCTTATATCAAAGAAGGACTTGTCTAGGATAGGGCATTTTTCAAGCTTTGGTCAATTTATATAGCAGGTACATTTTCTCCAGATACCCATAGTATTCGTCCCTCATCAAAGGCAAAAAGGGCAATCAGGGGAGGGGTGAGGGACAATCTTCCACTCCTGGTGAGCCCTAGGAATTCTGGTATCCTGAAGGACAGAGGTCCTCCTTAATATGCCTACATCCAAGTCAAGAATAGCATGGAAGCACCTGCTATCCCTGATAAGACCTCAGGTTCTTTTTTCATCTCAATTTGGAGTTATCTATCTTTCAGTAAAAGGTGGGAGTGATTTCAGTGGCTTCCCTACATCCCCACCTGTGTACTTCTGTTTAGCCCGTAATGGCTGAAGCAGATGGGCCCCACATCAAGACTCTAAAGGTGTTTGACAATGCTGACATCTCATTAGAAATTTTGTCATTAAAAATCCTAGGATATGGTCAATGGAATTATGCTCAATGTTGAGAGGTTGATCAAAGATTTGAAATCCAAAGAATTCCCAGAAGCCAGAGCCTACCTCCACATCCTGGGAGAGGAGCTTGGCTTTGTCAGGCTCCATGACCTCCAGCTCCTGGGAAAGATGCTGCTGAATGGTGTTCACACTCTTGCTGGTATCCCCCAGATGGTAAGTGGGTCAGGCCCCATCACAGACAATGAGATTAGCCCATGCTTTTCTTAGATCTCCCAGATTCCTTAAGATCTGTCCCACAAACCAGAGAAAGTACTTGTGCTTCTTCCAAAGAAGCAGGTTTGCCTTGAATTTCAGAGAGGAAGATTCTTGGATTGCAAAGAATTGGTAACATTTAGAAATTAGACCATTCATAATGTGAGATATATCTTTTAAAGGTATTCATTTATTTATCTGGAAAATAATATTAAGTGTATCTCCCTCTATGCTACAAGTTCCCTAGATCTATGCTACAATGATTATGAAAGGATGTATTTGACAAACCATAGTGTACTATCTAAATATGAGCTATAGTTTTCATCATTATTAATTTATTAATAAGGGAGAAAATATCTAAATATATTCCCTGATATTTGATTAATAATAATGTTGGCTTTAAGAAACCAGATTTCAAGTTATTTTCTAGAAATGTCATTTAAAAAACCCAAAAGCAATGCATAGTAATATGTACATCATCTCGATAGCTCATTAGTTTAAAAAAAATGGTTTTGGGGTGTCCAGGTAGCTCAGTCGATTAAGCAGCTGACTCTTAGTTTCAGCTCAGGTCCTAGAGTTGAGCCCTGAGTCAGGTTCTGGCATTCAACAGTGAGTCTGCTTGTCCCTCTCCCTCTGCCCCTCCCCCCTTTCTAAAATAATCCTTAAAAAAAGTGATTTTATCATAATAGATTATGCTTAAGTAAACCCTCATTTCCATTTAGACTCCAAATAACTAGAATTAAGCCATGCCATTCAGGGCGACGTATAGCTCATAAAGCTCTGAGGCACAGCAATATTCTTAAGTGACTGAACCACTAGTTCAAAATGACATGGTATCTGTCTAGAGCAATTTCTTAAATCCCAATCTGTTGAAACCAATAATCATTGATTTTTATCAAATACTCAGCTAGTCAAAATATCCTAGTCTGTTCCTTTCTAGATAGAGAATAACTATTGTCTCATATGTGGGAGGGTACATTTCACAAATTCTGCTTTGATGAGGCTTTCTTATAGCTACTGTCCCCTGTTGATCTACAGATTGGAGAGGCCATCAGAAAAGGCCTAAAGAATGACTTATTTCTTCACTACATCTTCATGGACAATGCCTTTGAACTCCCCACTGGACTTGGGTTACAATTGCAAGTCTCCTCCTCTGGAGTCATCACTCCTGGAATGAAGGCCGGAATGAAGGTGGAAATGGCCAATGTAAGACCCTGCTCACTTTCTCATTCCTTAGATTGTTCATTTCCTCCATGGTGAGTTTCTTGTACAATTTTAAAATGTGTGCAGTTCAAGACGAAGTACATCATCATCATCTCCTTACTCATTTTTATGGAAAAGCTGTAGGATTCCACTAGGAGGCGCCACGTGGCTAGCTCCTAGCAAGCAATAAGGAGACACTAATTCTCAATAAATGAAGATTCCTTTTTTTCATCCTGTTATGCTTAAAGTTAACTTGGGCACTTCCTAGTGCTGGGTCTCAACGTGGTCTGGTTCTGGGGAACTGGGAACATGGCTTTTCTTCCTCCTAAGATATCACAGTAATGTTTCCTGAGCTGTGAGTGATCCAGAGATGTTTGCCCAGGGATGGGGAAGGGTGGTTGATCTGACTGCACAGGGGCTGAGGTATTGAAGTTGAACAGGTCATTTTCTGATTTACAGTTGCTCACGGAGCTGGTAGCAAAGCCTTCTGTGTCCATGGAGTTTGTGACAAATATGGGCATCATCATCCCGGATTTTTCAAAGACTGGGATCCAAATGAACACCAACTTCTTCCACGAGACAGGTCTGGAGATGCAAATTGCCTTCAAAGCTGGAAGGCTCAAGTTTGTCATTCCTTCTCCGACAAGGCCAGTCAAGCTGTTCAGTGGCAGGTAATTCTGTCCATCAGATCACCAGCCAGTGTGAGAGGGACAGTTGAGACTGGATCCATGGGACTTGACTGCCTGAGATAATTCAGGGCCCCATGTACCTGGGGGGTGGGGGGGTGAGAGAAGGTTAACCTAGCTTAGACTCACCTAAACATTACAATTTCCTTGACTGTCCACATTTTACAAACTGACATTTAGGACTTACTAATTAATCACTCGATATTAGGTTTTTTGTTGTTGTTGTTGTTGTTTATTCGTTTGTTTTGAGAATGAAGAAACACAAACTCTAGAGAAATCATCCTTGGAAAATGAACATTTTTTTCATAGGAAGAACACCAGAGAACATACTGATCTGTGGTAGCTAGCTCAGTGGATAGAGCATGAGAGTCCTAATCTCATGATTATAGGATGCAGCATTTACGGAGAGCTCCATTTTCAATGATATCCTTAAACATTGATTTACCTTAGTTTCTCTATGTTGGACACCTTAATTTATTGATTTAAAAATAGTATTTAAGTGCCTAATATATACGAAGCCCATGGAATAAGATACACCTGACCTTCTAGTGCCCACAGTTCACAGGAAGGATGTACAGTAAAGCTATAAGTGCCAAGTGCTCAAGGAGAGGAAGCACCTGATACCTGAAGGCTGTCAGAGTTATGCAGACCAAAGAGAAAGGAATGAGTGTTCCCAGGCCAAGAGAAAAGAATGGCTTGAAGGAAAAAGAATAGGGTTTAGGAGCTATAAGAAAGTCGAAACTCAGTGTGGTATAGGGCACAGGGGTCGTGGAGGGAGGTGACAAAGGCTGGCAAGGGTCAGCCTTCTGAGCCATCTGAAAGATGTCGGACTCTTCTGAAGGCAGAAGAGTTTAAAATGGGACCATAAATAAAGCAAGGTTGGTGTTTTAGAGGGTGTATTCTGACACCAGAGCGGGGTGCAGATGGACAAATGTGACTGGAGACAGGGAGACTGGCTGGAGTCCGTCACACCCACCATGTGCATGAGAAATGCTCGCAGCCTGTACCAGATGGGGTCCAAGGAGGGTCCATGGAAGAGTGAGGCTACCCTAGAAATTTTTTGTGGATGGAAACATGAGCCCTTGGCAATTGATGGGAGGTGAGAAAGAAAAGGAAGAGCAGTGGGGAGTGCCTCTCGCTGAAACAGGGAAGCTGACAAACTCAGTTTGGGATATGCCACCTTTGAAGTCCTATAAAACAACTGGTTGGGATACCCAGCTGTCAGCAGGACCAATGGGTCTAAGCTCAGTAAACAGGCTGGAGCTACAAATACTGATTTGGGCGTCATCTGCAGATAGAGGTCGTTGAAGTCAAACAGCAATCGGTGTCAGGTAAATGTAACACTAGGACAGAAATGTGGAAAATGTGAATGTGTGAATCAGAAGAGAAGCAGCACGGAGTAAGGAAGGAGTGGCTGGAGAGGCGGAAGAAGAGCCAAAGCCGTAATAGGTCATAGAAGCCCAACAGAGGCCACCAGGGTGGATTGCCCCGTGGGCAGGCACTTAGAGTTCCAGCCTACCAGCAAGGCTTTTAGGGCACCCCTTAAAGGATGAAATAATACTGAGAAAAGAACATAGTATTTCAAAGAAAGCATCTTTCAATGAAATCAGAACATTGTTGAATTTTGTTGTACTCACCAATTTTTTTTAAGTACGTACTTGGAAGGAGGATTCCATAATCCTTTCAGAGGTTAGGGACTCTAAAGTCTTAATCCGGCCAGAAGTGAGCAGCTCTACCTAATGCTTCTGGGAGATCAAGGAATACGATGCCTAAGAATGTCCTTGGGAGTTGGGAGCAAGAAGGTGATTGGAGATGCCGATGGAGGCAGTCCCAGAAGCTCGATGGTGTGGCGTTCGGATCATAGTTCATGAGAAGCGTGTTGAAAGAGTGAAGACCACCAGGCAGACAAGTTTCTTGATTGTGAGGGACACAAGAGGGACTGAGCATGGAAAGAAAAGGATATGTGTGTGTGTGTGTGTGTGTGTGTGTGTGTGCGGTGTGTGCGCGCACAGGTGCAGTGGGAGAGGTGTGAGTGGGAAAGGTGACTTGGACTCATTTAATGTGGGAAAGAAGTGGAAAGAAGCATAAAGTAAGAGTTACCCTTAGGCTTCCTTTCACGCGAGGGAAGGGGCACACCTGAGTTCAGGTCCCAGTGATCCTTATGCAACATCTCTGCGTCTCTGTTTCCTCAGTAAAACAAGGAGCCTCCTAATGCCTGCTGTTGTGGGGATCACAGCAAACGGAAGCAGACAACATAGTGCAATGTCTGAAACAGAAGAGTCACTGTGTTTCTTAGCCTTGTTGATGTTTGTACTATTAGTCGTCTCTGAGTAAATAAATAATTTGAGGTGGGTGTGGACAGAAGGGGGATAAAGAGCAGGGTAAGGGGGCAAATATCGGCCCTGCGACAGGCGACAATCAGTGTTGTTCACTTCAGTTCGTAACTTGAAGGTAACTCAGGTTTTTTCTTTCTTCACCAGTAATACATTGCATTTGGTCTCTACCACCAAAACAGAAGAGGTTGCACCTCTAAATGAGAGCCGCAAGTCCTGGTCGACTTGCAAGCCTCTCTTTACTGGCCTGGATTACTGTTCCTCGGGCGCTTACTCCACCGCCAACTCTCCAGAATCTGCCTCCTACTATCCGCTGTCCCGGGACACCAGGTCAGAGTTGTGCAGTGTCCCGCCCGGCATCTGCTCACCTTCTACATAATGGCCAGTAGGCAGGGCAAAGAAAAAACTGCTCTGTGTTGTAAGAGGCCTGTGCCACCAGCCTTAGGCCTTTGCACCATCCTTTAATTGCTTAAAATAGCGGTCCTCTGTCCAACACACCTGAAGGGTACTTATATTCCTACCTAAACTTTGAGGGTAGGACTGGGTTTCCCCATAGGTGAGAAAGGGTGGGGCAGGGCTGGAAGGTAAGGAGTCATGACCCCTAAGAGAGGTCTTAGCTCAAAAAATAAACAGCCAAGGTAATTCTAGCACCCTCCCTCAAGGGAGCTGAAGCCATTACCAGTGAGAGATATTCCTTTAAAAGCATCTCTTTATAGGTGGTGTCATCACAGCACAGATTCCAATTTGTTCCTAATTCAGGGTCCAGGCTTCTGAGCCTCCAGACACATTAGCTTGACTTTTCCTAGAGCCTACTGATGTGTTTGAAGCCCCGGCCATGCTTCAGGGCTCCTTGTCTTCAACTCTCGCCACTTCCACTGCTTGTTCTCAGCTTTGCTGACACAACCTGCCAACTCCTGCTCTGTTTGTCCAAACACCCTGGAGTCTCCCTTTTCCCGTGAGCTCTTAGAGGGACTGAAAGGGATCAGAAAGGTCATCATTAGTTAGGGACAAAAGCCAATATTAAAATAAGGACCATATTTTTATTGCCATGGAGGCTGAGTTGTTTTGGGGCGGTAAACATCATCACTGAAAACTCTAACATTATGCACCATATACACTGTGATATCTTTAGATTTGAGCTGGAACTGAAGCCCACCGGAGAAGTAGAGCAATATTCCGCCAGTGTATCCTATGAACTGCAGAGAGAGGGCGGAGCCTCGGTGGACACACTGACGTTTATAACTCAGACTGAAGGCAAGTATCTAGAGAGGGCTCCTCCCGTCTCTGCCTCAGTCTCAGGTCCAGGACTCACAAGGGGGACTTAATAATTTAATGTATTTTACAAATATTTACTGAATGCCTGAAAAGTGTCAGGCCACTTCTAAGACCTGAGGCTAGAACAAAAACAGTGGTGAAAAACTCTCTGCCTTCATGCTGTTTACAGCAAACAGCCCAACAAGTAAATATTCAGAATGTCAGATTGGAGCTGGGGAGAAAAACAGAGGCTACAGGAATCTGAGGAATGTCTGGAGTGGCAGGAATGAGGAAGGGGGAGGAAGACAGTGCTATTTGAAATGGTAAGGGAAAGTGTCACTGGTAAAAGAGCGTAAAAAAGAGACCTGAAGGAAATAAGGGCAGGAGCCATATGGAAAGGGTGTTACAGGCTGCGGGGCTAGCAGGTGCAAAGGCCCTGAGGCAGCTGTATGGCTGCCATGTTTGAGGAAAAGGAAGGAAGCTGGTATGACTGAAGCAGAGAGATCAGGAAGGAAAGTAGTAGAAGGTAGGTTCACAGAGATAGGGGGAGGTAGAGGAAGGAGGCTTATAGGCTGTGGCAAGGACATTGGTTTTTACTGTGAGTGAAATAGGAAGCCATTGGAGAGTTCTCATGAACTGATCTATGTTTATAGTGAGGAAAGACTTTAGGGGTCAAGGACAGAGAAACTAGTATATAGGCTATTGCAGTAATCCAAGCCAGAGACATGGGCACTTTGGATTAGGACAGTGGCAGAAGAGATCTAAGAAGTAGTTTGATTCTGCACATATTTTCAAGATTAGGCTTCTCGGGATTTGCTGTTAAGGTAGGTATTGAATGTAAGAGAGAAAATGGAATCAGAATGACTAAGTTTTTTGGCCTGAGCCACTGAAGAGTGGAGGTGCCATTTACCGAGATAGAAAAGGCTTGTGGAGAAGCAGGTTATAGGGGATGGGGCAACCTTAGATGTTAACTTTGGAAGATATTTTAATGTAGGGATAGGATGTCACAAAATTATTTCTTAAAGATTTTATTTACTTATTTGAAAGAGAGAGAGAGCATGAGCAGGGGGAGAGGCAGAGAGAGAGGAAGAAGCAGACTCACCACTGAGCAGGGAGCCCAACACAGGGCTCGATCCCAGGACCCCAGGATCATTACCTGAGCTGAAGGCAGATGCTTAACTGACTGACCCACCCAGGCACCCAGTATATCACGAAATTAAATGAGAAAAACAAAACCCACAAGAAAGCAGGTACAGACTGAACAAATGTATGAGCACCCCTGAGTTAGAAATTTAAGGTAAAATCCTAAACTTTGTCCTCATATGAGCACATTGAATGCTTAGGATTTCTCTGCCTTTTCCTCTCCTTCCTTCCTAAACATAGCTTCTGAAGACACGTCTTGATTCTCTTGTACCCTCTTTCCAGGTCTGAAGCAAACTGAGGCTGCTATGATGTTCAAATATAACCGGCAAAGTACAACTTTGTCTAGTGAAATCCAAATTCCAGATTTTGATGTTGACCTTGGGACAATCCTCAGAGTTAGTGATGAATCTGCTATGGAAAAAAAGTCTTACAGACTCACTTTGGACATTCAGAACAAGAAAATCACTGAGGTCACTCTCACTGGCCACGTAAGGTACAGAAGGCTCGGGGTAACCTGACCTGAACTACAAGCCTCTGTGACTCTCTCCTTTCTTCCTCTTTTAGCTTTAAGGCTGACCAAACCAGGGGCATCCCCCATCTGTAGTCCAAAGGGCAGATAGAGCCTTCAGTAATCTGACCCTCTGCACATGTCCAGTTGGACCTTCCTACCATTCACTGGGCATTTACCATTCATCAGACACTGTGCTGGGTGCCCTAGAGGAATTATCTCATTCTCATAATAAACTGCAACATAGATATGAGTTTCCCTGTTTTATAGATAAGAAAATGGTACCTCATGAGGATTAAATAATTTGACCAAAGCAATAGACCTAGTAAAGGGAACAGCAGGATTCATACGGTTTTTGAAAATCACTTCTTTCTCCCATGACTCCCTGGAAAGTCTTGAATTGATGCTGAAGTCGGCTTCCAAAGTTAATGAGCTCATTTTCGGAGCCATTCATGTATCTCATTTTTATCACCGCAAATGATACTTCTATTTGAGCCTACATATCTCCTTGGAATGGACGGTCATTGATCTCAAATGATTTTCTTCTCAATAGCTACGACAAGAGGGAAGAAGGAAAAATCAAAGGTGTTATTTCCATACCCCGTCTGCAAGCAGAAGCCAGAAGTGAAATCCTCACCCAGTGGTCTCCCACAAAACTGCTAGTCCACATGGACTCATCCGCTACAGCTTATGGCTTAACGATTTCCAAGAAGCTGGGATGGCGTTATGGTATGTACCTCCTCTCCCTGTGAGTGCTTCCAAGAGCACTATGGGCTTAAGGACAGTGTTGAGAGTCATGGCTTAGGGGCTGACCTGGTGCGGTTGATGATGATTTCACATGTGCATTTTCAGATGAAGAGAAGATTGAATTTGAATGGAACACAGGCACCAATGTGGATACCAAAAAAGCAGCTTCTAATTTCCCCATGGATTTCTCTGATTATCCTAAAAGCTTGCATATGTATGCCAATAGTCTCTTGGATCACAGAGTTCCTCAAACAGACATGACTTTCCGGCACGTGGGCTCCAAATTAATGGTTGTAAGTACAAATCAGTGAGTCAATAAATACAGGGTTATAACAACTAATTACATACTCAACCCTGAGTTAGGTAAAAGAGCATCCAAAGCTCGATAAGGTATGCTTCCTATCCCAGGGAATTCCTGGGGAGCAAACAAACATTCATGTATGCTTAGTCACCCTGTTACACAAGGCCGTGTGTGATAAATACCTAATGAATACTGCTAAGCAGAAGAGTTTACTGTGCCTATAATATCAAAGGAAGCTTCAGGACCCTGGCTAAGAGTTCGACTACATTATATATTCTTTTATAAAATACAGGAAGAGATCCATGACTAGCAACCAAATTCATAATTTTCTATGATTTGTTTTTAACTTTCAGTGTATCATTGTGCTTAGTGATTGATCTGTCAAATACAGATTATCACCTGATGTTAATTGTGCTTCAAGGCCCCTCCATACTCATTGCTCTAAAGAAGTTTCTATTACTTTGCAGGCAACAGATACATGGCTTCAGAAGGCATCTAGGAGTCTTCCTTATGCCCAGAATTTGCAAGATCACCTCAGTGGCCTAAAAGAATTGTACCTCCAGAAAATGGGATTGCCAGACTTCCATGTCCCAGAAAACATCTTCTTAAAAAGGTAAAAAAAAAAAAAAAAAAAAAAATCTTGAACCATGAAAAGTAAATGGAAAGATTTAGTTAGCATAATTTAGACTCTTTAAAACTCTTTAAATTTACATTTTCAAAGGAAGGAAGTAATTGAAGCATCTTAATGAGATTGAAAACTGTCACATAAACACAATGGCATTTTTGCATTATTGGACATGGGGTCTGAATGTGAACAGCGATGCAGTCAGAAGGAACCTAAGAAAGTAATTGGGGGATTTTGATACATTCACACAAAGAGGTTTTATGCACCGCAACCTGAATTTGGAAGCCATATAGTTTTCTCCATTATAAGTGAACTCCCCATTTGTTTGGGATCAGGATGCAGACATAACTGGTTTGTGAGAATTTGAGAATGACTAGAGAAATTGCTAACTTCAGGCTGGCTGTGGAGCTCAAGAGCGTCGGAAAACCTCAGGAGCATTGCAGGAAGGCAGCATCCTGAGAGGGCATTTCCCTTTAGCAACATGGCCTCATCCTTGTGGGGAAGTCAAGTTCCAAACCACTCAGTCCACTCCTCCAGTTACAAAGATACATGGGATGCTTTGCTTTATATCATGAAAATTAAAAAATCAAATACTGAAAAAAGTATAGTCTTTTCTAGATTGACTATTGTCTGTATTATCTTCAAGATTAAGAAAACAAGTAGCCTGTGTCTTATTGGCCTTTCCATAGTCTATGGCTGAGCAGCAAAGTTTAATAGACCAAGTAAATGTGAAAGGACTGAAGTCCACCAATGTACTGACATGGACAAAGCCTACTGATGATAAGAGGGAAAAATGTCATCCTCAGATGATCCAGGACCCTCTTCCCTCACTGCTAAGATTTCTGACCAATGGTGTTCTTTGTGCTATAGGGGAGACAGATCTTAGAATTGGACAAGGCTTAATTGTGCATCCTCTCATTGAGTGTTGTGGTCCTGGATAGGCAGTAGCTTATTGGAGTCATGCAATCAACAATTTATTTGCGTAACATCTAAATCTTGCTGTTCTACTTTATGATAAGTTTTCATAGTAGTCCACTGTATGTACATAGTATTGAAAAGATTACAAAGGACTTTTAGGTAGCCAAGACCAGCTCTGTGAGGTCAGCAGAAATGGTACTGTTATCCCCACTATATAGATAACATGACTGAGACTCAGAGAGGCACACACACACACACATAGCATCACCACTCTGGAAGCTAAAACTATAGCCTGAGATTACTGCCTCCCACACCGGCACTCTTTTCACATACCCAGTTGTCTCATTTCAGTTTAGAAAATATGAAGTACCAAGTGTCACATGTGTGTAAGATGCTAGACTAGGTGTAGTGAGAAGATAAAAACCAGTAAGGTGTCATCCTTCCTCCCAGGAAGAGCTTGTAGACACTGACTGGCAAATGAACAAGCACGTGCTAATTATGTAAGCAAATTTGAGGTAGATGTAAGGGACCGGTCCTTGAAGGGCTTTGAATGGATTTGAGTGTTGAATGGATGGAGGTGAAAAGCACAATTGCAAACACAGGGAGCAGTGTGAGGAAAAGCACAGGATGGGTTTGGGAATGGGGCACACGCACAATTGCTTGGAAGGTCAGATAGCAGGGAACTTTGAGTTCTCGATGTCTGACCATGGAGATGTTGTCTTTGTTGTTCATTTTAGTGATGGCCGAGTCAAATACACATTGAACAAGAACAGTGTGAAAATTGAGATTCCTTTGCCTTTTGGTGGAAAATCCTCCAAAGAGCTGAAGATGTCAGAGACTATTCAAACACCAGACCTCAACTTCAAGTCCATAGGATTCTACCTACCATCTCGGGAATTCCAGGTCCCCACTTTTACCATTCCCAAGTTGTATCAACTCCAGGTGCCTCTCTTGGGTGTTCTAGACCTCTCTGCAAATATCTACAACAATCTATACAACTGGTCTGCCTCCTACACTGGTGGCAACACCACCAACAACCACTGGAGCCTTCAGGCTCAATACCACATGAAGGCTGACTCTGTGGTTGACTTGCTGTCCTACAGTGTGCAAGGTGAGCCATGGTTGGGTAGAGAGTACACAGGGTTAATCCATTGCAGGCTCTGGTGGGATAGTCTCCTCTGGGAAGGAAGGGACTTGGGCTTTTGTACAGATATTTTCCTTGCTATTCGGAAGCCAATTCATCCATTCATTCATTCAGCTAATAGAAATATTTATTAAACGTATAATACGTACCAAGCATTCTACTGAGGCAGTAACAGAAGAAGCAGACCACTAAAATAGCAATGAAAATCCAAGATAGGAGGTGCTATGATAGGGTCTAGTGGATAAGTATAAGGGACAAAGGAGCACTTGATAAGGGGACTCAACAAGATCTGTGGTGATCAGGGAAGCATTTTGTTGTCAGATTTTATGCTTGTGTTATGGATGGAGGAGAGAGTTACATGACTAACCGAGATCAGTGGGGCTCTATTTGGGAGTGGGGGGTACTTTATTATTGAATGACATTTAACATAGCAATTTATCTGGGAGTTTACTATTTAATTTAACTAATGTGTTTTCATTTCTATATCAGGATCTGGAGAAACAACCTATGACCACAGGAATACATTCACATTATCATGCGATGGGTATCTTCACCACAAATTACTGGATTCAAATATGAAATTCAGTCATGTAGAAAAAATTAGAAATAATCCAGCCTCCAAAAGTGTGCTAACATTTAACACCTCTACTGCCTGGGGACCTCAGATGTCTGCTTCATTACATTTGGACTCAAAAAAGAAACATCATTTGTATGTCAAGGAAGCCAAGATTGATGGGCAGTTTACGGTCTCTTCGTTCTATGCCAAAGGCATATATGACCTGTCTTACCAGAGGGATTCTACTACAGGCCAGTTAAGAGGAGAGTCCAACCTGAGGTTTAACTCCTCCTACCTGCAGGGCACCAACCAGATAACAGGAAGATATGAGGATGGAACTGTCTCCCTAACCTCCACCTCGGATCTGCAAGATGGCATCATTAAAAATACTGCTTTCCTGAGATATGAGAACTACGAGCTGACTCTGAAATCTGACACCAGTGGGAAGCATGAAGACTTCGCCACTTATAACAAAGTAGATATGACCTTCTCTAAGCAGAATGCATTGGTACGTTCTGAATATCAGGCTGATTACAAGTCATTAAGACTCTTCACACTGCTTTCTGGATCACTAAATTCCCATGGCCTTGAATTAAATGCTGATGTTTTGGGCACTGACAAAATTAATAGTGGTGCTCACAAAGCAACACTAAGGATTGCCCAAGATGGAATGTCTACCAGTGCAACTACCAACTTGAAGTATAACCCTCTGGTGCTGGAGAACGAGCTGAATGCAGCACTTGGCCTCTCTGGGGCATCTGTGAGATTAACAACAAACGGCCGCTTCAGGGAACACAATGCAAAATTCAGTCTAGACGGAAAAGCCACCCTCACAGAAGTATCATTGGGAAGTGCTTATCAGGCCATGATTTTGGGCTTTGACAGCAAAAATGTCTTCAACTTCAAAATCAGCCGGGAGGGCCTTAAACTTTCAAATGACATGATGGGATCCTATGCTGAGATGAAGCTTGACTACACGAACAACCTGAATATTGCAGGGTTGTCACTGGACTTCTCTTCAAAACTGGACAACATTTATAGCTCTGACAAGTTTTATAAGCAAAATTTTAATGTACAGCTACAGCCCTATTCTCTCGTAACAACTTTAAGCAATGACCTGCAATTCAATGCTCTGGATCTGACCAACAGTGGGAAATTACGGCTAGAACCCCTGAAGCTGAATGTGGGTGGAAACATAAAAGGAGTCTACCAAAACAATGAAATAAAACACATCTACACCATTTCTTATGCTGACTTATCAGCAAGTTATAAAACAGATACTGTAGCTAAAGTTCAAGGTACAGAGTTCAGCCATCGGCTCAACACAAATATCGCTGGGCTGGCTTCAGCCATTGACATCAGTACAAGCTACAACTCGGACTCGCTCCATTTCAGCAACATTGTTCACTCTGCAATGGCCCCTTTTACAATGACCATCGATGCACTTACAAATAGCAATGGGAAACTGAGTTTCTGGGGAGAGCATACTGGGCAGCTGTATAGCAAATTCCTATTGAAAGCAGAACCTCTGGCCCTTACTTTCTCCCATGATTACAAAGGATCCACAAGTCACCATCTCCCTTTGAAGAGCAGCATCACTACTGGCCTTGATCACAAAGTCAGTGCCCTGCTTACTCCGGCTGAGCAGACAGGCACCTGGAAGGTCAAGACCCAGCTGAATGAAAATGAATACAGCCAAGACTTCGATGCTTACAATGATAAAGACAAAGTTGGTGTGGAGCTTAGAGGACGAGCCCTGGCTGAACCCACCATGATAGACTTCTCGATTCCAGTGCCATTTTTGCTCAGTGAATACATAAACATAATTGATGTTTTAGGGATGAGGGATGCTGTTGCCCAACCCCAAGAATTCAGTGTTGTTGCTTCTGTAAAATATGACAAGAATCAAAATGTCCACACCATTAACCTCCCATTCTTTGAAAGCCTGCCAGAATATTTTGAGGAGAAACGAATGGTAATTATAACAGCACTGGAAACCATACAGAGAGAATTGAAACTCATCAATATTGATCAATTTGTGAAGAAATACAGAACAGCCTTGGACAAACTCCCACAGCAAACCTATGGTTATCTGAATTCACTCAATTGGGAGAGACAAGTTTCAAGTGCCAAGGAGAAACTAATTACTCTCATAGAAAATTATAGAATTACAGAAAATGATGTACAAATTGCACTGAACAATACCAAAATCAGCCTTAATGACAAACTGTCTCAACTAAAAACATATGTGATACAATTTGATCAGTATATTAAAGATAATTATGATTTACGTGATTTTAAAATAGCAGTTGCTAAGATTATTGATCAAATCATTGAAAAACTGAAAATTCTTGATGAACATTATCATATCCATGTAAATTTAGTAAAAACAATCCATGATGTGTGTTTGTTTATTGAAAAGACTGATTTTAACAGAATTGGAAATAGCACTGCATTTTGGATTCAAAATGTGGACACTAAGTATCAAATCAAAATCCAGATACAAGAGAAATTGCAACAACTCAAGACACACATTCAGAATATAGACATCCAGCACCTTGCTGACCAGTTAAAACAACAGGTGGAGGCTCTTGATGTCAGAGTTCTTTTAGATAAGTTGAGAATTACAATTCCATTTCAAAGAATAAAGGAAATTATTGAGCATGTCAGAAACTATGTTGTAAATCTTATGAAAGATTTTGAAGTAGCTGAGAAAATCAATATGTTTGGAACCATGTCCCATAAGTTAATTAAGATGTATGGAATAGACCGACACATCCAGGTTCTAATGGATAAATTGGTACAGTTGGCCCACCAATATAAGTTGAAGGAGACTGTTCAGAAGCTAAGCAGTGTCCTACAACAAGTTAAAATAAAAGATCACTTTGAGAAATTAGTTAAGTGTATTGATGATGCTATCAAGCAGCTTAAAGCATTCTCTTTTAAGAAAATCATTGAAGGAGTAAACAGATTCCTTGACATGTTGGTAAAGAAATTAAGATCATTTGATTATCACCAGTTTGTAGATGAAGCCAATAACAAAATCCATGAGGTGACCCAGAGACTCAATGGTGAAATCCAGGCCCTGGAACTTCCACAGAAAGCTAAAGCACTGAGACTATTTATAGAAGACATCAAAGCCACGGTCTCAGTCCATCTGGAAAACCTTAAGGGCACCCAAATAAGTCTATTCTTCGATTGGTTGCAGGAGCCTTTAAATTCAACATCTTTAACCTACATAAAAGAGAAATTCCAAGAGACCCTAGAGGATATACGAGAGCGAGTGTATCAAATGGACATTCAGCGGGAAGTTAAGCGGTACCTGTCCCTGGTTGGCCAGGTTTACAGCACACTTGTCACTTACATTTCTGACTGGTGGAGTCTCGCCGCTAAGAACCTTACTGACTTTGCAGAACAGTACTCTATCCAATACTGGGCTGAGAACTTGAAAGCCTTAGTAGAACAAGGGTTCACTGTTCCTGAAATCCAGACCACCTTCGGAACCATGCCTGCCTTTGAAGTCAGTCTCCGTGCTCTTCAGGAAGCTACATTTCAGACTCCAGACTTCATAGTGCCCCTGACAGATTTGAAGGTTCCATCAGTTCAGATCAACTTCAAAAAGTTGAAAGATATAGAGATTCCACCCAAGTTTACCACACCAGAATTTACCATCCTTAATACCTTTCATGTGCCCTCCTTTACAATTGACTTGGTAGAACTAAAAGCAAAGATCATCAGAACCATTGACCAGATGCTGTCCAGTGAGCTGCAGTGGCCAGTTCCAGAAATGTACCTGAGGGACCTGGAGGGAGTGGACACCATTCTTGCTAGCATCACTCTGCCAGACTTCTGTTTGCCAGAAATCACAATTCCAGAATTCATAATCCCAAATTTTGATTTTAAAGATTATCAAGTTCCTGACCTTCACATACCAGAATTCCAGCTTCCCCGCATGCCACACACAGTTGAAGTCCCAACTTTTGGCAAGCTGCATAGCATTTTGAAAATCCAGTCTCCCCTTTTCACGTTAGATGCAAATGCTGACATTCAGAATGTAACTACTTCAGGGAACAAGGCGGAGATCGCAGCTTCCATCACCGCCAGAGGAGAGTCCAAATTAGAAGTTCTCAGTTTTGATTTTCAAGCCAATGCACAGCTTTCAGACCCTAAGATTAGTCCACTGGTTATGAAACAATCTGTGAGGTTCTCCAGCAAGTACTTGAAAACAGAGCATGAGAGTGAAGTGCTGTTTTTTGGAAATGCCATTGAGGGAAAATCAAACACAGTGGCAGGTTTACACACAGAAAAAAATACACTGGAGCTTAGTAATGGTGTGCTCGTCACGATAAACAATCAGCTCACTTTGGACAGCAGCACAAAGTACTTCCACAAATTGAACATCCCCAAACTGGACTTCTCCAGCCAGGCTGAGCTACGTAATGAAATCAAGACCCTGTTGGAATCTGGACACATAACATGGACTTCTTCTGGACTAGGGTCTTGGAAATGGGCCTGCAACACATCCTCAGATGAAGGAGCACATGAATCACAAGTTAGCTTTACTATGAAAGAAGCCATGGCTTCCTTTGGATTGTCTAATAAGATCAGTAGCAAACACCTAAAATTAAGCCAAAACTTGGTTTTTGAATCTAGCTTCCCTGACTTTTCTAAATTTGAAATCCAGTCACAGGTTGAATCCCAGCATGTAGGCCACAGCGTTCTAGCCGCTAAAGGCACAGCACTGCTTGGAGAAAGGAAGGCAGAGATAACTGGCAACCATAATGCTCATTTAAATGGAAAAATTATTGGAACTTTGAAAAATTCTCTTTTCTTTACAGCACAGCCATTTGAGCTTACTGCATCCACAAACAATGAAGGGAATTTGAAAGTTAGTTTTCCATTAAAATTGATTGGGAAGGTAGACTTCTTGAACAATTATATACTGCTTTTGAGCCCTAGCACCCAGCAAGCAGGTTGGCAAGCAAGTGCCAGGTTCAATCAGTATAAGTACCATCATAATTTCTCTGCTGGAAACAATGAGAACAGTGTTGAGGCCCACATAGGAATAAATGGAGAAGCCAACCTGGATTTCCTCAACATTCCTTTGACAATTCCTGAAATGACTCTACCTTACACAACACTCACAACTCCCCACGTGAAAGATTTCTCCTTATGGGAAAAAACAGGCTTGAAGGAATTCTTGAAGACGACAAGGCAGTCATTTGATTTAAGTGTAAAGTCTCAGTATAAGAAAAACAAAGATAAGCATATCATCCCAATTCATTTTTACATGAAAGATTTCCAGGTATTGAGTACCCCAGGTGATATTTTCATTCCAGCCATGGGCAACATTACCTATGACTTTTCCTTTAAATCAGGCCTCATCACACTAAATACCAATGTTGGACTATATAACCAGTCAGATATTGTTGCTCATTTCCTAACATCCTCTTCTTCTGTCATTGATGGACTGCAGTACAAATTAGAGGGCACCTCAAGTTTGACGAGGAAAAGAGGCTTGAAGCTAGCTACAGCTTTGTCTCTGAGTAATAAATTTGTGGAGGGCAATCATGACAGTACTATTAGTTTGACCAAGAAAAACATGGAGGCATCAGTGACAACCTCTGCAAAAGTCCAAATTCCCATTTTGAGAATGAATTTCAAGCAAGAACTTAATGGGAATACCAAGTCAAAGCCTACTGTCTCTTCATCCATTGAATTAATATATGATCTCAATTCCCCCAAACTCTACTCTACTGCTACAGGGAGAGTCAACCACAAACTCAGCTTAGAGAGCCTCACCTCTTACTTTTCCATTGAGTCATCTACCAAAGGAGATGTCAAGGGTTCAGTCCTTTCACGGGAATATTCAGGATCTATTGCCGGTGAGGCCAGCACTTACTTGAATTCCAAGAGTACTCGGACTTCAGTGAAGCTGCAAGGGGCTTCCAAAGTTGATGGTATCTGGAACCTTGATGTAAAAGAAAATTTTGCTGGAGAAACCACTCTGCAACGCATCTATGCCATCTGGGAACACAATATGAAGAATTCCTTACAGCTAGAGGACTTGTTTTCATCATCTGGAGAGCATACAAGCAAAGCTACCCTGGAACTCTCCCCATGGAAAATGTCAGCGCTTGTTCGGGTCCATGCAAGTCAGCCAAATTCCTTCCTTGAAATCAATTACCTTGACCAGGAGATGTCTCTGAATGCTAACACTGAGAACCAGAAGGTCAGCTGGAAAAGTGAGGTCCAGGTTCATTCTGAGTTCTTCCAAAACAACATACAGCTTTTCAATGACCAAGAAGAAGCACGCCTTGACGTTGGAAGTTCCTTAAAAGTGTCCCTATGGTTCCTCAAAGATATCATCCTTCCAATTTATGACAAGAGCTTATGGGACCTCCTCAAGCTGGATGTCACCACCAGCATCGATAAGAGACAGTATCTTCATGCTGCAACTGCCCTTGTATACACCAAAAACCCCAAAGGCTATCATTTCTCTGTCCCTGTGCAAGAATTGGCTGATAAATTCATTATTCCCAGGCTGAAACTAAGTGACTTAAATTCAAGTTTTGTCATACCTACATTCCAAGTCCCATTTACAGATCTTCAGGTTCCATCCTACACAATTGATTTCAGTGAAATAAAACTCTACAAGAAGCTAAGCACTTTGCCATTTTCCCTCAATATACCAATGCTACCCAAAGTGAAGTTCCCCAAAATTGATGTGTTAACAAAATATTCTGAACCAGAAGACTCCTCAGTTCCCTTTTTTGAGATAATTGTTCCTGCATCTCAATTAACTGTGTCCCAGTTCACTCTTCTACAAAGTAGTTCAGGTGACAGTGCTGTTGAGTATCTAAATGAGGTGGCTAGCAAATTTGCAGACTTTGAGTTGCCAGCTATTACCATACCTGAGCAGACTATTGAGATTCCTTCCATTAAGTTCTCTGTGCCTGCTGGAATCTTCATTCCATCCTTTGGAGCACTGACTGCACATTTTGGAGTGGTCTCTCCTCTGTATAATGCTACTTGGAGTGCTGGTTTGAAAAACAAAGTAGAATATGTTGAAACGTTCCTGAATTCCACATGCAGTTCAACCATTCAGTTCCTGGAATATGATCTAAATGGTAAGAAATTGTCCTGACTCCTCTTCTATATGCTCTATATTTGCAATGAGAGTTGTGAATAAATAATTACATATTTTTGTAAGAATGGAAGCATAATTACTCTCCATAGCAAAATTTTAAAAAGAGAGAAAGAGAAGGATATATACCCAGCCTGTAAAAATCACCCTGTAGAAAATTTACTGACATTCCAGAGGAATAGATTTAAAGAAAAAAAATTTTTTTTTCTGTGATGATAGTAGGGCTAATAATGTCTCTTTCTAACTATTTATTTTTGTTAAACAGGGACTGCATGTTTCAAACATGTGAAGCATGTAGTTAAGATGGAATTCTCCTGGTTTTTACAATGAAAATATTTATGTCCTGCAGTTATTAATCTAATAAAATATAACATTTCTCCTCTACAGTTGTGGGAACACACAAAATTGAAGATGGCATGTTAGTCTGTAGGACAAAGGGAACATTTGCACACCGTGACATCAGTGCAGAATATAAAGAAGATAACAGATATCGAGGACTTCAGTATGGAACTTTTATGGAAATCTCATCTCTTTTCAAATCATTGTCATTTTTCCCATCTTGATACCCCTTTCATGATGGTTCATCTGCTTTTCTGCTTTCAGGGACTGGAAAAAAGAGATTCGCCTGGACATCACCAGCCCAACATTCACTGATGCCCATCTGCACTACCAACTAAATAAGAATTACCTCTCCTACTTGGTGGCCTCCCCAGCTGTAGGCACTGTGGCCTTCGACATGGAAGACAATAACCGTACCTTAAAATTGAACCTGTACTATCGCCCTCAGGTGAGTCCCATCTAATGGGTTACACATCCCAAGAGCGAATAGAGAATTTGGGCAGATCAATTCAATTTAATGCAAAGTACTCTCTCGAGCCTTTCCCAAAGTAGATGAAACCAAGCAATGAACAGGTTGAACTTTTTGTCTGAGAAACTACTCTCCAGAATGTACTACCATGATTTTATTGATTTTAAGTATTGCCGGACCCATAACATCCTATTTCCACTATTATTATTTCTTTCTTTTTTTTTTTTTTACTTTATGGCAAATTTAGAATGGTGAGAGTTATGCCTCATCACCTAAATCATGAGCAAACTCTGCCATATGCTGAGTACACTTTTCAGATAGGGGCTTCTGGAGTATTCGAGGCTTCAAAATTCTTCTCTGCAAAAGAAGCATTAACTGAGATGCCAGATTTCTCTCATGTACTTTACAAGCTCTGTCAGGCCAAATCAAAGATGCCATTAGTAGAGAAGAAGCAAGCAGGTTCTATTGCTAAAATCTGAGAATGAATGGCTCCTCATAGTGGTATTCTAGGTCTCTGCTCAATGGGTCTGGACTTATTCCTTTTTGCTACTTCTCTTTTCTCTGAATTAGTCTTCTCCTGTCTTTTTCTCCACTTTCTCCTCCCCCTACCGCTCTCCCTCCTCTTCCTCCTCTTCTAATCTTCAGTCCTAACAAGGCCTTAATGTTAAGTGTTACTATGTAAATGGCATGCATAATTTTATCCTTTCTGGGGCGAAGGATAAAGAGAAATTAACAACAGTGAACTGGTTTAACCATAAGACAAACACATGAACTGACATATGAAAGATAAATCCCTTCAGAATATGAAAGATCCTCTGATCTTGACTTTTAACAGCTAATGAAGTTTTAATGTAGTATATTATGTAATCAGGATAATTGAAAAACATGCTCTTTTCATCTGGTTTTTGTGTGTGTATGTGTGTTTTGTTTTGTTTGCTGGTTTTAGTCCTCTCTAGATAAAAAACTCAACATATTCAAAACTGAGTGGAGGTACCGGGAATCTGATGAGAAAAATCAGATCAAAGTCAGCTGGGAAGAAGAGGCAGTATCTAAACTACTAACCTCTCTCAAAGACAATGTGCCCAAGGCCACAGGGGCCCTTTATGACTATGCTAACAAGTACCACCAGGAGCACACAGGACTCGACCTGACGGATGCTTCTTCAAAACTGAGAAGAAGTCTGCAGAACAGCGCTGACTGGGCCTATCACAGTGTCTTGGAGAAGATTGATAAGGCAGATTTAGGGTTCCAGAGCATAGCCAAAGGTACCACTAGAACCTACCAGCAGTGGAAGGACAAGGCCCAGGATCTGTACCAAGAAATGTTATTAGCTCACAGAGACCAAGGTGATTTCCAGGGACTCCAGAAAGACATGTTTGACAGATTAATGGGAGTTACTCAAGAATACAAAGTCACAGTCAGTCATCAGATTGACTCGTTGATTGATTTCCTGAAGTTCACTAAATTCCAGCTTCCAGGAAAACCTGGGACATACACTAAAGATGAACTCTGCACTATGGTCATGAAAGAAGTAGGGCAGGTGCTGTCCCAGGTATATTCAAAAATCTATAGTGGGTTCGAAATATTGTTTTCCTATTTCCAAGACCTGATGGAGAAATCTGAATTAATCAAGGACCTAGAGATTAAAATCCCTTTTGATTCAAAGAGCTATAAACTAATAGATGTAATCTTGGAGTTTGGGAGAGTGTTGAAATCTTTATCACAAAAGCCACAGGATGCATTTAATAACCTTCAGTCTATCAATACTACAGAGATGCTAAGTGATCTTCAGAGATATTTACAAAGAGCTTTCCAAAAGATAGAAGAAGAAATTCAACGCTTAAAGGAGAAGAAATTTTCTTATCTCATTAATCATATTCAACACAAGATCAACATAATCTTCAACAAATATATTCCATATGTTTTTGAATTCCTGAAAAGAAACCTATACCTTAACTTTGGCAAGTTTAATGAACTTGTTCAAAACCAACTTCAGGAAGCTTCTCAACAGTTACAGCAGCTCCATCAGATCATAAAAGATCTTCGCAAAGAATATGTTGATTCAAATGTGGTCAGCTGGACATTGAGGTACTATGAACTTGAAGAAGAAATCATCAGCTTGATCAAGAACCTCGTGGATGTCCTTAAGGACTTCCACTCCAAATACACTGTCAGTACTGCTGACTTGGTTTCCCAACTCTCAAGTAAAGTTGAGCAGTTTGTGCAAAAAGATATTCAGGAATACCTTAGCATCCTTATTGATGCAGATGGAAAGGGGAAAGAGAAGATTGCAGAGCTTTCTACTAGCACTCAGGAAATAATTAAAAGCTGGGCCAATGCAATGAAGGAAATCATTTCTGACTACCACCAGCAGTTCAGATATAAACTACAGGATTTTTTAGACCAACTCTCTGATTACTATGAAAAATTCATTACTGAGTCCAAAAGATTGATTGACCTGTCCATTCAAAATTACCACATGTTTCTGAGATATATCACTGAATTACTGAAAGAGCTACAATCGGCCACAGTCAATAACATGATCCCCTACATAAAAGTTTCTCCAGGAGAATTTACTATCACCTTATAATTCTTATAGCAATTTCATTTATTCTTCTGTTCCAATTAAACTTTCATACAGTAGGAGAAAATTCAAACTGTATGTATTGATAAAACCATACACTGAGCCAGCCTTATGGCAAGCAGCTAACTATAGGCAGAAGCATGTATGAACTGGATCTGCACTAAAGCTGGAATAAGATCTCTAAAGGTCTCTCAACTCTGGGAAATAACTTTTTTTTTTTTTTTTTTGCAAGTTAAAGAAAATCAGGATCTGAGTTCTTTTACTAAACTTGGGGAGGGAGAACAAATAAATGAATTCTTTATTGTGTATCATAGCTCTCAGTTTGGTTCATTCATATTGAAAGGTAGCAAAATGAAGGTATTGATTCAACTTTCTGGCATTTCAACACTTTTAGAAGAATACACACTGAGTTTAGGATAATAGAATAAAAGAAGAAAGGGGGAAATTGAGGAGGGAAATATTTTGCCACCTAAAAAAATAAAAGGTAACTGATATCAGGGATTGTATTCAAGTGTAAAGAAAAAAAAAGTGTAAAGGAAGAACTATTTGCAAAGGCTTTCACATAATTTGATCCCAAAGAAGAACTCATTTGTCTTCATGTGCCACATACTCTTCCTCGCCCACCAGTCTGCCCTCTCTAAGCAAGGCTCTCTACTGGGCTCTGAGATAAACCAACAGACTCTTTATTTCACTCAGCCTACCAGGAATGAAGAAGAGATGGCTAGGAAGTCCTGGCCTCAAGGGCTTCATGATAATAGGGACCTCAGATGTCTCCTTGCAGCTTAGCCAGGATCCATTCAAGGCACAGAAAATAAGAGTTAAAGAGGGAGCATGGGGACATATATTCTAACATTTCTGAGGCCAAGCATGCATTTGTGTTCTTGGGCTTCCTTATTCCTCCAAATTTAATATCTAACAAGCCCAAGTATAATCAAAACCCAAGGGTTTCCCCTGCCACTCACCTCAAGCTGTATTTTTAAACATTGGCAACTTCCAGTCAGAGCATCTGAGGTGACCTCTAGTAAGGGAAGGCTGCAAAGAACATGTGCAGCACAGACATCACTAATATCTTGGGGAAAGTGAGCTCTACTTTTTCTTTCAATGGCACTGAATAACAACAAAACAAAACAAAACAAAAGGTGTAACCTCTGGGGAATAGGCAATTAGAGATTACCACACCCTCCAAGTCCTATATGAAGTCTGTTTGGAAATGACTCTTCTTATCCAAAAATGCCTTCAACCTCCACCATTATTTCCTAAAGCCTCACATTCCCTTGGTGAAGCCACTGTTAAAAACAAAAACAAAACCCCCCCAAAAAAACAAACAAAACAACACAAGCATTACCTGGAAAAGAAAAACACGTTAGCTTATTGAATCCTTAGCAGGATTCTTTGGAACTGAGGAGCCAGCAATAGTCATAGGGAAGTGGATTACATGGCAGTGTATGGATCTCTTTCTGAAAGAAAGTCTCTTAGATAATGAATCAATAGATGGATAGATGGACAGTTGGATGGATAGATGAATGGACAGATAGTTGAGTCAATGAGCGAGTAGGTAAATGAATGGTCAGTTCCAAATGTGATAGAAGGAGGAAAATTAGGCCCAGTTCCCAGGGCATCACATGCGTGGTTCTAGGCATAGCACTAGAAGAGTTTCCCTGATGAGCTCTGAGTAGCAAGACTGTACTAAGTGTTCAAGTGGAAAGGAAGCCTGGAGTGATGGCTTAATTTGGAGGGGAAGGAGGAGTCCAAGGTTTCTGGTGTTCATGAAATGATAACTGTATCTGGGGCATGAAAGGAAGAATAAAAAGACCTAAATCTGAAATGATCATGTAATCACACAGTGCCCACCTGTCCAGTTCCCTCGCTGGTATCACTTTATAAGGCACTCCTGGATGGTTTAGAATACCTTCATTATGCTCAATAAAGTTGGAAAAGGGATACTTGGGAGGGCTTCAACATTGCTTGATTTCTTCTTTGGTCTTCTACCACAAATCAGGATACTTCCCTGGGTTCGATTACCAGCTACATTCCTTACTCGCTTGTAACTTTGGACTACTTATTTCTCCTCAGTGAGCCTGTTTTCTTAACTATGAAGTGAGGCTAATATCTATACTGTCTGCCTTTGAAGGGATGTTAATAAAAAATCAGTTGAAATAATAGATCTGAAAGAGCTTTGCAACCTTTAATGTTGTATAGAAAAAAAGTGCCGTGGGGGCAGCCCAGATGGCTCAGCGGTTTAGGGCCGCCTTCAGCCCAGGGCCTGATTCTGGAGACCTGGGATCGAGTCCCACGTCAGGCTCCCTGCAGGGAGCCTGCTTCTCCCTCTGCCTGTGTCTCTGCCTCTCTCTCTCTCTCTCTGTCTCTCATGAATAAATAAATAAAATCTTAAAAAAAAAAAAAGAAAAAAAAGTGCCATGATTTTTAGGAGACAATTTAAAAGAGTTTATGGCGAGGAAGGGGAATGGAAGCAGGGAGACCTATCTAGTTCAATGAACATTCATTAAATGCTTCTATATGCTAAGCACAAAGGCTCTATAGAGGAGACAAAGATCGGGGATCCCTGGGTGGCACAGCGGTTTGGCGCCTGCCTTTGGCCCAGGGCACGATCCGGGAGACCCTGGATCGAATCCCACGTCGGGCTCCCGGTGCATGGAGCCTGCTTCTCCCTCTGCCTGTGTCTCTGCCTCTCTCTCTGTGTGTGTGTGACTATCATAAATAAATAAAAATTTAAAAAAAAAAGAGACGAAGATCAATAAGATGCAGTTCATAGATACTTGTCCATTTTGTCTATCAGAGGTGGAATGTGTTGTCTGGTGATGGGTATAAACAAAGTACTATGAATGTTTATAACAGGAAAGAATGAGAATCAAGAAGTTTTCATGGAGAACATTGGAATGAATCTTGAAGACACATTGACAAGTGATAAAGGAGGAAGGGCATTTTAGATGAAGAAAAACATACGGAAAGGAAGATGGGTGGGTGGGTATGAGAGACACTCGATCATCTAGTGGCCAGAGACAGGAAAAGTAAGGGGAGACACAATTGGAAAGACTGATTTGACAGAATTGCACAAATCTCAAAGGTCAGAGTGAAAGGTGCCTTCTTTGCTGGAGAAGGGCATCCAATGAAAGTTTTGAAGCAGGAAGGGTGATAGAAGTTGTGGTTTAAGAAAACTGATATGGCAACTCATGTAGGATAAATTGTAATGGGATTAATATGTATACAAAGCTGTGCCAGCTTCCAAATAAAAGATGCTAAGTGCCATAACCAAGTCGTAGTGACTGGGGATGGTGAGGAGGGATCAGAGATATAAGAAGCATCATGAAGGCATATTTGACAGAAAAAAGGGGATAATTGTTTAGAAAAGAAGGGATGCATGTAAACGCTATTAGAAAGGGAGCTGCTTTGGTAAATCACTAGAACCAAGAACTGGAGAGGGTACAAGAGACACCAGAAGAACAAGAAAGAAGAATGAGCAAAGCTGACTTGAAAGTTAAAAAATTTTGAACCTGTACAATGGGAAGAGTTATGGGGCTTCCATAGAAACAGGAGGAATGTGTTGGGGGCATATTATTAATGTAAGGCATGGACTCATAGACTATCACAGCTGGAAAAGGACTATAGTAAAAAAAAAAAAAAAAAAGGACTATAGTAACTTTCAAGTTGCAGTGATGTGTCCAAGCAGAAATTACTAGCAGGCTATTAAGCTGGAGACTTGGGCTAGAGAGACAATATTCAAAGGAATAGGGACAAAGGAGAATTTTACCTAAACATTGCATTAATTTTTTTACCTTATAAGTATATTTAGAAACTTAACAAGAAAACAAGGAGGGTTTTTTTTCTTCTACAGTTAATTAGACATTATCTTGAGATCGAGCCAATATATACATCTTTTAAAAACATACTGTGAGGGGATCCCTGGTTGGCTCAGTGGTTTGGCGCCTGCCTTTGGTCCAGGGCGCAATCCTGGAGTCCCGGATCGAGTCCCGCGTCGGGCTCCCGGCATGGAGCCTGCTTCTCCCTCCTCCTGTGTCTCTGCCTCTCTCTCTCTCCCTCTCTGTGTCTATCATAAATAAATAAATAAATCTTTAAAAAAAAAACATACTGTAAGGTGATGTGGAAAAGCCTACAATAAATGCAGATATTCTTTCTATAAAACAAATGACCAGCATTTCAAACCAAAGGAGAAATGAAATAATGGAGCCCAGCCCAGGTCCCTGGAGCTTTGGAAGCATGATCAAGCTGTGTGCTTTAGTTTTAATCTCAGTTCCTGCCTGGAGTAGTGGTGCTGTCCCCAGAATAAGCCTTGTAATAAATGGGTTCACTGGGTGTGAGCACCACCAGATGCACTTAGAGCAAATTCCCTCTTCTTTGCTTTTCACTGGAAGGCTAGCTAGTTCAGGAGCCCAATGACTCTTTACTGGTGATATAAGCAAAGCCCCCTCTGACTTCTTATTCTAGGTCCCCCTTCTGGCTCTAATTTATGATTTAGTCCCCATCCAGTCAGAGAAAGGGCCAAGCTGGCCCTCAAATAGGACCTGCAATATGGGAGCCAGAGGGGACAAACAGATGTTCCCTCTAAAAGTGTCTAATAACCAGAGATAAATGTGAAGAAACAGACCCTACCTCTTAGCTCATCTCCTCATCTTGTTGTTTCACATTAAGAGGTCAGCTACGACTCCCCTCAGAGTACTCCATTTGTTGGTGCAATGGTTGGGTGGTCACCAACAAATAACATTCCTATTCCTCATAAAAGTTAGTGGGGTAGGTACACATGTTTCTAAGAGGAAAGGGCCCTGCACATCTGCTCCTATACAAGCTGGCTCATGCCCTCTTCAGTTCTGAGCAGTACTTCAGGTTAGTGATGCCTGGGACATGAGGCACTAAGCTCTGATCTCTGCATCAAAAATTTTACACCTTTGACCAGCCCTGTGAGGCCCAGTTTCAGGAGAGAGGGATAACTCAGGCCTTGGAGGTAGCCTTGCCCCTGAGCCGTAGGTTCATGTTCCCACCCTTGTTTTTAAGCTATGGGTAGGGCTGTGGCTGTGCTGGACCAGCTCTAAGCTATGCTGAACAGAGGCATTCAGAGTTGAGACTCAACCTAGGGAGTAGTTTGAAGGAAGGGTAATCAGTGAATAAGCCAGCTCCACCAACTCCTCCTGGCTCTGCAAGTGCACTCCATCCCTTCTCCACTCTTGCTTCAAGTGGGAACCATTCAAGTTGTCATGTTAGTCCCTATAGAGCAAGGGGCAGCCAGGACAGCTCCGGGAGACTTATAGCGGGGCTGAGCTAGCTTGATGGGACCTGTGGTCATTACAGCACTTCTGGAATTGCATGATGTACTAGAATATCATAGAAACAACAGTAAGAATAGGGCAGAGTACTACCTGTAGCTCTCCTTAGCTGAAGTAGGGAATCCTGGGGCAGCTGGTATTTCCCTCTTTTCAGAAGAATGCCTAAACATCGGGGTCAAATTCAGGCTTCACTGTTTGTGGGTTCTGTAACCTCAGGAAAGTTACTTAGCTTTTCTAATTCCATCTTTAAAATGGGAATCATGGGGACACTTGGGTGGCTCAGTGATTGAGTGTCTGCCTTTGGCACGAGGTGTGGTCCCGAGGCCCTAGGGTCGAGTCCAGCATTGGGCTCTCTGCAGGAAGTCTGCTTCTCTCTCTCTGCCTATGTCTCAGCCTCTCTTTCTGTGTCTCTCATAAATAAATAGGTAGATGATAGATAGATAGATAGATAGATAGATAGATAGATAGATAGATGATAGATAGATAGATAGATGATAGATAGATAGATAGATAGATAGATAGATAGATAGATAGATAGATATCATGAAAGAATAGATTGAGCCACTCTGAGCAGTGTAGAAAATGGTTTCCTCTTATTCATAGGGTTGTAATGAACATTAAGTGTGAGAATGTAGGGGCACCTGGGCCGCTCATTTGGTTATGATCGTATTCAGGTCATGATCTCAGGGTCCTGGGATGGAGCCCCACAACAGGCTCCCTGCTCAGTGGGGAGTCTGCTTCTTCCTCTCCCTCTGCCCCTCCTCCCTCCTGCTCGCTCTCACTCTCACCCTCTTTCTCTCTAAAATAAAATAAAATAAAATAAAATAAAATTAAATAAAATAAATAAATAAAAATAAAAATAAGATGAAAATGAGGGAATGTATATCAAGTGCCTGGCACATGGAGAGTGGAAAAATTAAGAGTGTCATACTGACAGAAGTAAAAATGAATGATGTACAATTATGATTACACACAACTATGTAAAGGGATTTCACAGATAGAATATGGAGTGAAAAAGTAAGTCCCAGAAGATTAAACGCAGCACAGTACACTTTTAATAAAGCTAAAATCAACTAAAAGCAAACATTTGTTTTCTAGAATTATAGTTTTAAAGACAGGGAATGATAAACTCAAGATTCAGGATAGGTTATACCTGGGGGAGATAGGCAGGGGAAAGGATGGGTGTATTAATTGGAGTATTCCAGGAAAATTGAACCAATAGGATATGAAAGATTTATTATGGGAATTGACTAAAAAACAGAGGATAAGAAGTCCCAGGATCTGCCATGTGCAAGCTGGAAAACCAGGAAGGCTGGTGTTGTCCAGCTAGTCATGTCCAAGTCGGAAGGCCTGAGAATCCAGGGGCTGATGGTGTAAGTCCTGGTCAGAGTCCAAAGGCCTGAGAAAGGAGAACTGGTGTCCAAGGGCGGGAGAAGACAGATGTCCCAACTCAAGCAAAGGGAGCAAATTCATCCTTCCTTGTTTTATTCAGACCTCAACAGATAGGATGGTGCCAGTTCTTACTGGGGAAGGCCATCTACTTTACTCAGTCTGCTGATTCGAATGCTAATCTTTTCTGGAAACACCCTTGTAAACACACTCAGAACCAATGCTTGACCAGATATCTGGGCACCCACTGGCCCAGTCAAGCTGACACCTACCATTAGCCATCCCAATGGGTGAGGACATTGTGATAGATGTGAATTGTCCCATTATTCTTATTCTTGCGCCAGCTGATGAGTTTGGGGGTGTTTATTATGTTATTAGTTGATTTTATTGTGTTGTTAATGATTTATTTATGTAAAAGATAGAAAAGACAAACATTTAAGTGCCTGGGACATATTAAGCACTTTATTTTTTGTTTCTCTTTCCTCTTCATGGCATCAACCTGGGATTTTGGGTGTGGACAAATTCCCCCTTTTCAAGAGAAAAATCATATCTTTAGTAGCTATTTATTAAGCCACTTCACTGGGCCAGGCACTCTCCTAGGCACTCAGGACACTGTTGGGGGAGTCTGGGGGAGGCCCTCAATCTGGGAGGGGGCCAAATGAGGAGGACTAACAGGTACCCTGAGAAATCCAGGGGCAGGGCACCATGGGGACAAGGAGGGAGAAAGGGAGACTAGCTAGAGGGGAGAGTCACTTTACCTCTCTGATCCTCAGTCTCTTCTTCTGCAAAATGGGAATTCCACAGTAATGCACTTCATTTTATTTTATTTTATTTATTTATGATAGTCACAGAGAGAGAGAGAGAGAGGCAGAGACACAGGCAGAGGGAGAAGCAGGCTCCATGCACCGGGAGCCCGACGTGGGATTCGATCCCAGGTCTCCAGGATCGTGCCCTGGGCCAAAGGCAGGCGCCAAACCACTGCGCCACCCAGGGATCCCCAGTAATGCACTTCAGATGTACTGAATTAGTCTGGGTCCTCCTGCACTATCGGTACTTTCTTATCTCCATGACTGGCTCTCTTTTGTCCTCACAAGAGAAATATTTCAACACAAGGCCCAGCAAAAAATGTCTCAGTCCTCAAAGGCTTCTCTGAGCATCTCCAGAGCACACCCAGGCCATGTGCTTGCACTGGTCTCTTTTTGCTGCCCCAGACCAAACCCTGAAGTCAACCAGGCCATTTGCAATGGGCTTCATCTAGGGCCTTTTCAGTTTTCTTCCAAGTTTTACCTGACAGCTGGGAAGATGATGGGCCCAGCCCTTCCTGGGGGTTCACTGAGTTTGCTGAAACAACCATTCCCTTTATGAAGTCCTGTCAGATAATTCACTCAACATGACACGTGCTGTGTGTTGACTGACTAACCATCTCACAGAAGTGGTACTTGAAGGCTCTCCTCTCACAAAAGCATTTGGATGGGAGGAGGAAGGAGCTGAGGGTCCATGAGGCTGACTTTGGTCTTTCAAAGAGAAGCTATCCATGTCCTCCAAGGAGCCTGAGCTGCCAGTGGCTGCTCAGGGTAGTGGTGGTGAGATCTCCCCTGTCACTTCCTCAACAACTGCTCTCAGCCCTGGAACTCCCGGCATCCCCCCAAGAACTGGCATCCTCCCTCCTGATTCCCCACTGAGTCCTGGGAAACTGCAGTGGAAATCTGGCCTCCCAGTCCTCCATGCAGCCCGCAGAACAGCTGGAAGTTTCTGCAGAGGTCTCTACTCAGAAGCTCTGCCCTGGCTGTCAGGAGGCCTGGCTTCTGCTCCATCTGTGTTGCTGACCTCACTGCCTCTGTGAACTGGAGACGTGTCCTGATGGTATTCGCTGAGTCTCTATTCTTATATTCTTCCCAATACTGACAGCCTGTGGGCTAAGTATGACCACAGTGTGCCCTATTGTAAGCAAATCCTACATACACCGAATGTAAGCCTAAAACTCCCTCTGCAACCAAGTGTTGGCTGCTTGGATATGCCCACATTATCCAGCCTTCAAGATCTTCCTCCTCTTTGATATCTGAATAAACCAGTTGAGCTCCATCCCACATGCCTTCCTTGGGCCCCCTAACACACGAATGTCCTGGGAACCATGTGCTCTTGTCTGTCTAGGTCTATCTCTCTGCGTGACCCCAGTCAACCTTCCCCACGTCCCCAAACCCTGTCCGCCTCACCAACAGAGGACAACTCTTCTCACTGTAGAGTGAGGATTAGACTCTTCCATGGTTTTATCTAGGGCCAGGGTGAGGTCTCATGTTTTATCACCAACAGGTCCATTGACCTTTTTTCATTTAAGAAAAAACAAGCTGTCTTCTTACTAGGAAACCTTGTGCCTTCCTTTTAGGCTCCAGACTCCAACTGCATGCAGCCAGCTTTAAAAAAAACTTTTTTTTTCACCTTTCACAAATAAAACAGGGCAATGCCTCCTCCTTCCATGTTTTTAAAAGAATCCATTTATCAAAAACTCTGTGTACAATTTTCCTGAGACAAGGTAGATTGGTAACGGGAGGCCCACATGTGCTGGCCTTCACCTAAAAGGTCAAGATGAAAGCCTTGCTCGGGGGAAATTAGTAAAGTCTTTGGTTTTGTTGTAAGAGATGGGTCCTGTGGATATAAGCCCCTGATAGAACATTCTCTGCCTATCCCCTTTCTGGTTCTAAAGGAAGGAAACAGGCGGGGGATGGTAGGGGACAGAATTTGCAGGCAATTTTCTACTCTAAGAATCACTTAGGTTGTAAGCTGATTTCTGAGCCAATCACAGCCCTGTCTCAGCTTACATGCACATTTACTAGGTTTAATTAAATTTGGGTATTCACTTTGATAAGTCAAAGAATATTTAAAATTTATCATGTACGAGAACCTGATGGGGAATATTCTGGTAAAGCAGTTTCCTCTTATCCTGTGACCCGTTGTCCCTAAAATGAATGTTCATTGTAGATTTCAAGATTTTTATGGAGTGTGGTTCAGTCAGGTACTGCTGAGGCCACTAGAAGACTATGCAGTAAACCCATCTTCGTAGCAAGAAGGATTTGGTTCTATTGTTACAGAAATACTAGGCCAGGGGATAATCGATTAAGAGAAATCAAGTGAGTTGGTTTGCAAGCCCTGTGCATTGTCTTCACAGAGGCCCTATGCTGATATGGGAGTGAGAGATGCTTCCTGTCACCTCATCATCACTGACACAAACATGAGAGCAAGGTTTCCTTGGAGAGTCAGTCAGCTGATCCACTTTCACCACCCATGATGCCTCCTGCCCCTTGGCTACACGTCATGCTTTGCCATCCACCTCCAAGCTTTTTTCACTCCCTTCCTGTGCCTAGAGCACCCTCACTGACTATGGAACTAGTCAAGGCCTTTTCAAGTCCCACCTCCTTCAGAAGTCTTCCATGACTGGACCATCCTTGCCTTGATCATCTGTGTGCCCACATTGGAGGCCCACTGTTCTCTACCAGGTCTGATGCTCCCTCCTTGCCGGACACAGCCTGAGGGCCCTCTCCTCAGAGTGGGGGTGCAGGGAACCTCAGCCTACCTCTAGGAAGTTTTGGTTGTGCCTTCCTCCAAGGGAAGGTACGGTGGCATCCTCCAGCCCTAGATGTGGCCCTGCTTCTGGCCAGCCAGCAATTCCATTGTGGTGGAAAGGGCACTCTGGGTTAGAAAGAGCCTGGAGGGACACCTGGGTGGCTCAGTGGTTGAGCGTCTGCCTTAGGCTCAGGTCATGATCCCTGGGTCCTGGGATCAAGTCCCGCATTGGGTTCCCTGTAGGGAGCCTGCTTCTCCCTCTGCCTGTCTCTGCCTCTCTGCATGTCTCTCATGAATAAAGAAATTTTTAAAGAATCTTATAAAGAAGAAAAAAAGAAAGAGTGAGCCTGGACCTGGGAACCAAAAGGACTAGGTTCCATTCCCAGGTCCGACCTCAGGCTAGGAAGTCATATCACCTCCCTGAGATTCCCATTCTTCATCTTGTAATATCCCTCTCACAGGAGCACAGAAACATCTAGTGAATGTTTATAGCATCGCACACTCAGGCTTGCATACAACCTGCCACATGATAGATGCTCAACGAAGATGCGCTGAATGGATGAGGGATGGTCAGGAGTCCATACCTCTCCAGAGTCTTCCCCTTCTAGGTTCTCACTTCAGGAACCATCCTGGCTCACTTGCTCGTCCAGCTCAGGCCAACTCTCTGCACCATGTTGATTCTTGCAGAAACTTTCTCTTGTCAGACAGAACACACGCTTCCTGTCAGCTTTTATTTCTGTGAGGGCTTGCTTACGAGCAGGGCATTCTGTTCTTGGAATTTCTTGTTAAAATATTTCATTTAATTAAGTTTTTACAACCAGCTCTGCTTTGTGTCTGTCAGAAGGTAGGGGCCAGGGCAGCCCTCTCCTCAGCTCTCTGGGAGGCCAGGTCACAGAGACTCTGGGGAGAGCAGAGCCCAGGCCTGGGGGCCGTGTCCCTAGGTCTCTAGGCATTGCTGTGCAGCTACAGGAGCTGGGATCCTCAAAAGGCGCATCTCCATGAATGGCCCCAATGGAGACCTAAGTGGAGATCTCTCTGAGCCTAAGAACTAACTGTGCTGTGTCTGAGCCCCAAGCACAGTCCAGAGCAAATATGCTATGGATAATCACAGCCATCACTTAGCACCACCAAAACTCAGTCAAGACACACACCTTCTCCCCTTCCTACTCAGGACCCTCCTCGGCACATTCTTCTGGTCTGTTAAAGCCTTGCTATGGCCCTTCTCCCCTGAGGGCTCTACCCAAGTGCCTTGGTTATAAATGCTTTTCACTTCCAGCCACACGTTCCATGGACATGGTACCTCCCGGGCCAACCTGGCGATATATCCACCCACTTGCCCCCTACCGTTGCATACGCCCAGGCCACAGTCAGAGCACCTCTCTCTTCCCTAGGTCCCAGCTTGAGACCTTGCTGGGGAGGCCGCAGGAGGTCACCGAATTCAGCTGAGCATTGTCCTTCCTTCACCCCCACAGAGCCCGGCTGCTACAGGACAGGAATCTGTGGTTAGGGATGTGGCCAAAGGTGCTATCCTTCTTCCCTCATGTTTTAAAGTTACAGACCATGTGTGCCCAGCAGGCAAAACATGAGGTGGCTCAGAACAGCGGGAGAGAAGGGGGACCAGGGGAGCAGGTGGGTTTGTCCAGAGTGTTCTCGGCAGAGATGTGGCTGCACCCAACACTCATCAGGGAGCCTCGGTGACCTCTCCTCTTATAACAAACAAACCAGTGTTTCGCGTTCATCTCCAGTATCCATGGCAAAGCCTTCCCCCTCTCCCTATGGGCCCGGGGCTGCTGGAAAGCCTAAGACCCACGTCGTGAGGGCAGGGGAGGTGGGCTGCCCTCGAGCCCTTCCCAGCTCACCGCCAGGCTGAGGCTGCGCCCCGGCCGGTCGCAGGGTGGCACTGAAGGCCGAGGCTCTGCCTCCGAGGGCTCCTTCCCGCAGCCGGCAGGCTCCTGACCTGGCCCGTACCTGGCCTAAGGGGACCGCAGTGGCCCCGGGATGATTCCAGGCCCCTTGTGGGTTGCTAAGAGCCTGGCTGCCACCTGTCAGGAATTTGTGGTCAGGGATGTGCAGAAGGCGCTGTTTTCCCACACTCATATTTTAAAAGGTTACAGACCATGTGTGCGTAATAGGCAGAACATTAGGTCACTTGTCTCACTTAGAACAATAATCCGTTTTGCTAGGGGTCAGGTTGACACAAAGAATCTGTCCAGACCAGGTCTCTGGATGGGACTTAGCCCTCCCCTCAAACTAATGAAATTTTCAACTCGCGGGTACTTGAGTTAATAAAGTGTGCCACACATCTGCTCGGGCCGCTGGCAGAAGAAAGCCCTGGGGTTCAATTTTGAGATCACTGACATAATGTTTGAGTGGCCTCCCGCTGGCGCCCGGTGAGACACCAAATTAAGGAAAGCCGCACAATGAATGTGTGAGAAAAAACATTAGTGTATAAACACAGAGGCCAAGGCTCCCCGAGGGGAGGGTGAGCGAGGGGAGGCCTTGGAATTACAGACAGAGGGTCGGTGGGGGCTACCGCTGGGATTTCACGCCAATGGCCTGCAGGTAATGAATTATTTTAAAGGAAATTGGCACCAACGTGATCTTAGGTCAAAAAGATGAAAAAAGGAAAAAAAAAAAAGAGTATATTTTCCATGGCTGTTGAATTAAGTGCTAAATGTGAGCCGTTCTCAACAAAATAAAGACCTGGAGGTGAGAATACATGACAGCCCCAGGAGAGGCTGCAATTCAAGCCCGTGGACCCCTGAGAACCCAGCCGCTCCCTCCCCCTGCCACCGCCTTGGCTGGGGCAGGCCCTGTGAGGGTGGACTCAGGCTTGCCCAGGGCCAGGATGGAAGGAACCCAGGGCCCACTGGCACAGGGACTCCTCACCGGCTCTCCCGGCTGCCCACAGGTAGAAAATCAAAGTGAAAATTCCTCAGGATACACAAATCCTAATGGTGCCCCTCCTCCAGATGCCTCCAGGCTCTGAAGGGGAAGAGGACAGATGGCACCCTGAATTTTCTGTGGTCTTTCCTTGGGGAAAAGGGAGAGGCCCTCTTCCTTCCATGGTCAGGCTCCCAGGAAATGCCCGGCCATGCGTTTGCTTTGAGGTCAGTGTGGTCAGGGCTGAGACCTCCAGCTGACACTTGCCTGCACCTCCCCCTTCCTGCCTGGGGGTGTGATAGGATGTGGGGGGGAGGGGGCTGAGGGCCCTCCAGGGCCTCAGACCAGGCCCCTAGGCTGGGGGTGCGGGATGCTGGAGGACAATGCAGCATCACCAGAGCAGGCCAGCTTCCCTCAGATACCAATCCAGAGAGTGCTTGCTGAGGACATACACACCTAACACAAAGTGAAGCCCACCCCAGAGTCATCCAGGCTTGGCCAGCCTTCTGCTCCAGGTGCTCTGCTGGGGCACTAAGGTCAGGGTAGGGAGCCAGCTGGTTACTTGTCTTTAATTTTTTTGTTCCTTCAAGTGCCTACCATGTGCTTTGGGGGGCCCTGCCTCATGGGGTACCAGAGAGGCCAGGGTGAACTGAGCACACGAGATGAAAAAATAAGAATAAACCTGTGCCAGAGGGTGCGGTTCAGCCCTCCTGCTTTGCCAGCAGCACCCCTCTCTGCCCCTGTGTCCCAGCAACATGCCATATCATGTCTATCCCCTTCCTCTGGGAAGTCTTGAACCTGCAGCCTGTCCTCTGAGGCATCAGCCCTCTCTGGCTGTGTGGCCAGGCCTGGGTTTCACACACCTGATCCCTCCTATAGCCCACTACTGGAGCTCAGGCTCTTAATGAGGGTAATAGGGGTGATGGGGGAGTGGGAGCAAAACCTTATAGATGACTTTGGGGCAGAATTGGTCCCAACTACACACCTCAAGATTGCCAGGAGCCTACCCACCAAAGGAAAGCCGTGGTCCCTTTCTCGGTAAAGATTTAGCCAGTGAGAGGGGAGAGGCTGTGTGAGGTGCAGCCGGTCCCCACAAGGGGCCATATAGTGATTAATGACGTTCCCCAGAGGCTCTCCCAGCAACTGCACATGGCCACCATGGAATGCAGAGCAAGTGCCTTTCCAAGTGGCCCAGCCACGCCGTGAAGCTCGAGGGCTTCTCTCTTTGCTGGGAGAAATGTCCACTGTTAGAATTTCTCAGCATTCAGCCCCAATGTCCCCAGGGGAAAGAAGCACTTTGTCCTTGAACCCTATCTTCCAATGGAGGCCACAGAATAAAAAGGGTCCAGAGCCCAGCCACCTGGATCTCATTCTGGCTCCCTCCTGGCCTTTCGAGGGCACTGTATCTCCATTCCTCATATGTAAAATAGGGATGATAATAGTACCCACCTTAGAGAATTCTCATGAAAAGGATACGTGTCAGCTGCTCAGAGTAGTGTCTGACACAATGAAATGCTATATACATTCTTGCTATTTTTATTATCCAATGATCTAAATTTAGAAACTCGTTATTCCTTGAGAACCAACTCAACACTTCATGGGCCATTGGCCTCTACCTCCTTCACCAACCCTCAAAAGGTTTTCCCTCGAAAACCCAGAATCCAGGGAGGCCTTGTCTTGCCTCAGTTTCTTCCTCTGCCACTAACTTAAAGGCAGCAGCATCTATGCAGGTCTCATAATGTGGAGAGGAGGTTTTGCAGGTGATGGGACCAGTGTAGCCAACGGACCTGCACAAGCCAGCCAGGCCACTGCTGCACCCACCAGAAAAGGAGCCCAGTGATGACTTCCTCCGTCCTCCCCTCCCTGTAAAGTCACTAGAAGCCTGGGTTCCAGGGAGGGTACGTAGAGAATGGGAACAATGATCCACACATTTATTGAAATAATGAAAGTGTAAATGGCACCAACGTCTCACAAAGTCCAAAGGACAGCTTTGAACGCAGGCTCAGCAAAGTGAAGAAGGCTGTTCCCGCTAGAGGCCCACAGGCCTGATGCCTCAGTGGGTTCCTCAGGCTGCTGCCCCCAAGGAGGCCTGAGGTGAGTCCCATGTCACACTTCTCCAGACCACGACTGTCCGATCTGTACAATGAAATGGTTGAACCCAGTGATTCCTAAAGGCCTTCAGGTTCTGACAAACAGTGGATGCATCCCTCCGTTCCCAATAATAACAGGACTCACCTATAATTACTTCCTTTGTGTAGGGCATAGTTAATAGGATTAGATCAAGCCCATGGTAAAATATTATGGCCTTAGTGAGGACCACAGATGGGGAAACTGAGATTCAGAGAGGCTGAGTAGCTTCACTTAAACAAGTTATCGACAGCAAAGTTATTTAAGTTATCTTAAAATTCAGATCTGTGTAGCCTCCAAAACCATACCTGGTAACATATACTATGTCATTTTTATAATAGCAATGATGACACCAGTGGTATTAACAACTCCTCCATGCCCAGCACCCTGTACGAATGTTATCTCGTTTTGTCTTTATACCAACTTGACGTAAAGGTAGGTATGGTCGTGGTCATCCCAATTTTCCGAGGGGGCTAAATAACTTATCTAGAGCCAACAGTGTCCTTTCGAACATGGAAATCTGATCCTGTCACTCCCTTTAGTGAAAATCAAACTCACGGTGACCAGAACATATTTCCCTAATCACTCACCTACCTTGATTTGGAGGGACAGCAAAACTGATGTTCTTCCCATGAGCACAAAGAAAGCTATACCAGTTATTAAAATATTGAAATATATCTGAACCAGTTGGTACACAGCCACTGGCCCAAGCCCCCCACATGTCCCCTCCCCTGCCCCAGTCATCGTAGCCCCTTCCAGGGGGCCGTGGGCCTCCCCTTAACACTGCAGTGCTGGACAGTGTCCATTCTGATTGGTCAGTGACCACGTCAGGTGGGCTGTGGGCACATTCTTTACATTGACACCTGGCCCTTTGCATTTGTGCACAGGGGTCATGGGGACTCAGAAGTGCCTATCTTAAATGATGTAAGCATGGAAGTCATCAGACTCAGGTGGTTCAAATGCCTTAGTAGCTTACACAGGAAAACCAAAACCAGCCTGCAAATGCCTCAGGGTTAAAAAATTGAAACCTAAGGAAAACCAATCACAAACAACTGGGTTTTCCCAAATAAGGCAACCACTTCAGCTATTACCAATCAAATCATGTCCTTGCTTTGCTTCCAGGTCTTCTCTACAAAAGTCTTGCTCCTAGCTCTATCAGTGGAGTGGTTCTAAGTGCTTCTGGTTTGGCACTGCCCAATTTGAATTGATTTCGCTCGTATAAACTTTTAAAATCTTTAGTATGCCTCAGTTTATCTTTTAATACCAGGTCTGCCAGGTGTCTATGGAGAGACACCAGGCACATGCACGTGCACACACACACACAGATACACACATCTGCAGGAATGTATGTGCACACAAACGAGCAGGTGCCCCGCCTCATACATACCGCCAGCTCATCCCTCTTGGTACCTCCCTTTAGCTGCCAGAGATCCTCCTTTCCAGGCTTACTGCCAGCCTCTGCTTCTGGAATTCTCCTTCCTGCTCCATTCTGCCTTCAGCTGCTCCCTTGAAATCCAGGGCTGTGTTACTTGATATGTGGAGGCAGAGAGGAGCTCAGCAACAATGTTCAGATGACTGCCCCTTGAGAAGGAGGGCCAAGAGCAAGGGCTTTGTAACCCTAGCTTTGTGCACTTAGCACACACTGGTGCTCTGCTTGATAGATGTCACCTCAACTAGAAGAGCAGTAGCACCGTTATGGGCAGGTAGGTGGTACTGCCTGCAGTCTGCAAGCTTCCAGTAAATCTACATATTCAGCTTCTTATCACAGAGGAAATGAGGAGAGTCTGGTTCCATCAGCTCCAGGTGAGCCCCAGTGCGGTACCAGCTTTGGTGAGGGGCTAGGATATTCCTCACTTAGCCTGATGCTTTCTATGGGGTGCTCAGAGACACCCAGGGAGGCTGGTCTTCCTGTAAGAGTGACAGAAATTTCCAAGAATGCATCACAGCACTTTGCTCTCAGATGAACTCCTTGGCAGGTCAGCCCACACCTCTTGATGTGAGCACAAATGGGGGGCTCCCTCAGCCTCCCACTTCAACCAGAGTCAATATGGTCCCTAGACAGGCCCCGGAGTGGAGATGGGCTGCAATTTGCTCATCCAACAAGCACGTAATCTGCTATGTGCCAGACGCCCTTCTAGGAGAGAACAAAACAAGAAAATCTCTTGATTCCGTCTGGAGTACCCCCGCCTATAAGGCCCTTATCCCCAAGTAACACAATGACATTTTGGTTGTTGGCCTCTGTGACTTCTCCTATTACTGTTGCAAACTCCCTTTCTGTTCTACAAGGTATTTGGGTCTTAGAACCTTTCATATTCCTTCTAACTTAAACTTGTTCACTAGAGTAGAGAAATCTAATCTCTCATGGCCAGGAGAGCAACTGAGCCTCCAAAGAAAGGCCTATAGTGTCTGAGATGGTAGGCATAGTGGCGGCTGTGGTCTCCGCTGGGGAAAGTGCTCCCTCCCAGCACAGGCATCAGGCTTGGGTTTCTCCATGGAGTGTCTCATTTTAGTAAGATACCCTGAAAAAAAAAAACCCATCCCACCTAAAGAACTTCATCCAAAGACTGGCCCATGATCCTCACTCATGGGGAAATGCACTTTTAGCTGTACATGTGCTGTCTCTGTTTCATTCCAGGTAGAGTGGCCTCTGGGAACGTGAGAAGTGACTCTGATAAGGGGAAGGTATAGGGACTGCCAAGACCCACAGGGCTATTTGGGGGACAGAACTTCCAACCAAATTTCTGTTCCCCAGGACTTGTTCACTAGAGGTGCCACCACTGGACCAAGCCACTCTCAACTGGGCCCACCTACCTGCCTATAGCCTGAAAGAGCCCTGTGCCCTCTCTGTGAGCAAGGACCATGTCCCACAGCATCTCCACACCCAGTGCAGGACCAGGCAAAAAGTACTGAGCCCATACACATATTGAATGCATTTACTGTCAGCAGAAGCAGCTCAACGAAGGCAAGGTCTCTGTTTCAGACCCTTTCCTTTCCTGACCCCTCAGACCCTTTCACCACCCATCACCTCTGTACTTTTGCCATCTTGTGCCAACTGAAGAAAATGAGGTAAGGAGCCAGTTTTCTGGATAGCTCCTGCCTCCAGGGAACTGGCTTGAGTCATCCCTGCTGCTTACCTCCATGTCCCCTTGCACCTGCAAGCCACTCAGAGCAGGGGAGCAACATCTGCACACCGGCTGTCCCTAACCCAAGGAGACAGATACTTTATATGCAGCCCTGAGGTTTAGACGAAGGCCCACTATTGGCTCCAAACCAAATTTCCAAATTAGTTAAAGCTCAAAATCGGCCAAAAATGCTCAGCCCAAGAAAGGGATTTACAGAGCTTCACCCAAGCCGTGGGTGTTAAGCTGATGGTGTATTCCTCACTGGATGGAGGACCAGTGTAGAGCAGACCCTGGAACTACTCTCAGACCCCCAAGTCTTCTCTAGGATGGGGATAATCTCCCCTAGCCTTGCCACCCAACTTGGCAGTTCAGGGGCAGAGGGGCGGGGGGAGACCTCCACGTGCTAGACCACAGTCACCGTGCCTGACAACCAGCTGGACACCAGAGAGCCTCAGGCACGGCCAGTGGGAGAAAGCCTCTTGCAAAGCCTGCTGAGCAGAACTACACTTTTGCTCTCTCCCCATCCTGCACTGAGTGCAGTACAAGAAGGAAAAAACAAGAAGAAACCATGGCTTTGACTTTGACTCACCTTGTAAGATTTGCCACTTCCTCAAGTACCTTCCATCCCCCTCAGTAACATCACGAATTTGCACAATGTAGAGCATTTCTATTGAAATGACCCCTGTTCTGAGGCTGGAACTATATACCCTGTGATCTCAATGCCCAGAATAAGGTGGTCATTTGTCAAGTATTCTCTAATGAGTGACAAGAGTTGTTTCTGTTTAGTTTGTTTTGTTTTTTTGTCTGTCTCTTAGGCTTCCCACCTTGTTTTGTTCATGTCACACCAAGAAAAGCCCAAAATGTCCAGGCCAGCCAAGAAGACAGGCATCCCAGGGCCTGTGACACGACACCTCAGGGCTTCACAGGAAATAGGCAGGACTAAGTGTAAATCTGGGCTGAGAACCTCATGCCCCACAATCTGCTGAGGTGAGTGAGCGTTGCTTCCTTTCTCCTCCCAGAGCTATTGGCTCTGGTTATTACTGTGGTCGCGGCTCTCTCTCTCTCTCTCTCTCTCTCTCTCTCTCTCTCTCAGGATCTGCCTGCTTCTAGCTCTTAATTCAGTTATGTCTTCCAACGCCTGGGCAATAACTTTCAGGGGGACGAAAAAGTCATGGCGCCACCTGATTTATCAGATGTCCAGGGGGCTTAAGAAAAATGTGCATTTACCATCTGGCAAATAGAAAGGTTTTGGGAAATATGGAAGTGGGGTATGGGCAGGAGTCCTATTTCAGATCTTAGTTCTGCCCCCCAGCATCCCATGAGATCTTGGGAAAATCTCCTCCTCCTTCTAGTCTTCAGTGGGCTGAGTTTCTTTGGAAGGAGGCCAAAGGACAGAAAAATGCTGAGGGACCCAGAGAGCTGTCCACCCGCCCCCAGAAGAAGATGCTGAAGTAAATGGAGTCCAACCAACAGCTGATTGATGAGGCTGTTGTCCTGGCTGAGGGTGAGGCCAGGGCCCTTCTCCTTGGCCCTTGGAATCATGCAAGTAGTCAGGTTCCCTAGACCCACAAGGAGGACACAGGACAATACTCTGAGGTAGGAGAGCCCAGGCAGGGGCCCTTTCTTCCAACTCTGGGGCACATTCCTAAGTCATGGCATGTAGTAAAGTCTCCAGGGCAGCAAGCCAAGCTACACCCAGGCCTTTCTCTCACTCTGCATTTGCACCCTCTGTGAGGGAAGTTGGTTAGCATGGTCCCACTTACTCAGTGACAGGACAGAGGTCCTGCCAACAAGCCCTGAGGCAGCTGGCATGTTCTATGACCTTGTGTGAGTCACGTGAAATTTTAAGCTCAAAAAGACTAAATCATCATAACCTTTCCAAGGGTGAAAACGGGTGGTAATCTCCACTTCCTGGGAATCTCACAGCGCTTCTGTGAGATGCCAACGCTGTGACAACCACGTTCTCTTCTCCGCCTTCCCTCTGCCCTGGGAAACAAGGCTGGTGATATGTTTGAGAATCAATCAAGCAATGGAAATTAGACCCCAGAAAGACAGGTGGAAGGCAAGCAGGGAGCAGGGGATTACTCGCCCACACGAGGCTGGGAAACAAACTAAACCGGCCCCTCCGCAATCCTCCCTTTGTCCCTTTGCCCCAAGTGAAGTCCCAACTATGAGGATTCCAGAGCATGCCTCACAGGCATCCTAAGACCCAGCTCCTTATGAAACATTACCATACTCATTTGGGCACAATCAGAATTTTTTAATCATCTTCCTGAGCCTCAGTTTATGGGGATAGATCATTTCCAGATGTGATTCAACATACCAAAAAAAAAAAAAAAAAGGCACACTCATTGATTAACAAATAATTTCTAGATGGCGAATATATGTGACTAGCAATCCCCAGTCACAAGTTGCAACAGATTTTTGTTTGAGTGGTAGAGAAATCAGGCATCTTGCAGAGAAGTCTATCTCTTTTCAGCTGAGGGCTCTTCCTCAGGCTGGCTCCAGGTGCGTCTGCTTCTGACCAGGTCAAACAAGAGCTGGAGAAACAGCTTTGGCCTTTACCAGATCCCCTGTACAGCTTTCATTGATGGCTTCCCACAGCCACCATACTTTGAGCCCAGGGCAAGCGCAAACTGATACATAGAGGAAGAGTTCAGGTTTGCCAAGCAAAAGAAAGCTTTCTAGTCCATTCTCTACAACAGGCTGCCTATGTGAGCTTCAGGAAGATACTTGCCCAGTCTGTTGTACCTCCTCTTCATTTAGCTATTGGTTTACAAACATTTCTAAATCCCTTACTGTGCACTAGTGTCTGATGAGCCTATGTGTATACGCCCTTGTCCATAGCACACATTGCTAATCGATGGTTACACAGTCTCCCAAAGAAACTTCACTTGGTGCATGAGGCACCCCCTAAAAATCTACTTCTGCCTCAGGTAAGGACTTGCTTGGTACAGGTCTGGTAGGACTTGGTGTCCTCAGCAGAGCTGGGAATTCAACAGAAGAGGCAGATCCGGGCACAGTGGCCACACAAGGCAGCATGACAGCAAAGCCACAAGGCAGTGGCAACTGAAGATTCCAGAAAGGGAGAAATTTGGGCTTGGTGTTTGGACTCTGATATAGGAGCTTATAGGTTCAAAAGGGGGGTGTGGCGCTCCTAAAAAAGAAATTAAGGTCCTTGAGAATTTGGAAGGATGACCTGGAGCCAGTCAAAGCCACTGGCCCAGCTTTAGTTTTGACCGCACTTAGCACCGGGAGCTGACTCCTGTGCACGCGGGGACCTACTTTGCTGCTTTCCTTGGCCTCTCAGAGCCCCTGCAGTTCCCCTAGATGCTCCACATTCCATCAGTTAATTGGTTTGTTCCTTCCATTCTGTGGCAGCCGATATCACGTGACATGTGCATTATTCTCAACCGTCTTTCAAAGGGTATCAGTTCCTCCAGTGACCGTAAGTGATTCTCCGTTCCTGCGTGTTTCCCGGGGCCACTGGAAGGGCGGATGCGCCTATCAAAAGGAGAATGTCTGCATCTTGGGCTGCAACCAAGCCACAACTTAATTTCCTCCGCTGGCTGCACGTCTTGAGAAGTAAATATGAAAAATGGGGCTGGGGTGACTTCGTCTCAGATAAATAGGCCACACTCTGTAGCTGGACGAACAGGGTGCTTGGCTGGAAATAAGATGTTCCTTGGCGGGCATCTCCAAAACGTGACAGGTCCTTCCCAGAGGCTATTTAAAGCACGCGGCGAGCTTTCCCTGCCTCGATGCATTGCTTACACCAGATTTTAAAAATCAGGCGGAGTGCAACCATAGCACCTGCGGTGTTGATGCTAATGAAACTAATGTTCTCCAAGCACATGCTAGGGAGCAGTCACGGGGAGGAGCATGTTGCCTGTATTTTCTCACTTAATGATCACCGCAACCCTCTGAAGTTGGTGCTGTTACAATGAGGGAACCGAGACACAGTGGGATTAAGCAAATTGTCCAAAGACACACAGTTCATAAGTGATGCACTAGAGGTTTGAACTCAAGCATAACCTCAAAAGGTGTGGTCTCAACCGCTGGAGGCCATGCCCATTGGCTCTCCATCCACCCCTCTGCTGGCCACCCCATGCCCACAGGGTCCTGGCTGAAGCCTGTCACCATGATGACAAGCACTGATCTGGGCCATCGGTGATTCAAAGATGCTCCACAAGTCAGAACTGCTTTCTGTCCTTCTCCCAGGAAATGTGTGGGCCATTTTCCACAGGTGGAAGCCTCTGGCTGGCAAAGGGCCTTGAATGTCAGGCCTCCGCCTGGCAGAATGGTCATTGTTCTGAGAGAGAGACAAGGCAGGTTTCTGATGAACACAGAGCAGGCTGAGAGGAGGTATGTGGCTGGTTACTGCCTCACAGCAGGGAAGGAAATGCAGTGTGAAGGCCAAAATACAGACAATTGACAATGTGTTACTTTTACAGCCAAAAGCCAGTGTTTCAGGCAAAGCAGAAATTCTATATTGAACACACCCCTCTGTCACAGCCCAGGATGATGACTTTCAAATGCAAATATAAAATAACACACAGAAATTTGTCATGGGTCTCAGTTAATGACTCTCTTTTACCCTCCAGATATATCCATTACCATTGGCAGGCATTTCCAGCCACAATTTCTTTCCAGTTCCATCTACATCTCTACTTTAGGCCCGTTTTTCATTTCCTGCAGAACAGTGGTCCTTATCCTATGGGCTTGGGATCTTATTATATCTCAGAGCTGTAACAAGGGGCCATGAGGTTGTTCGTACATTAATACCTGAAGCCTTAGTATGTCTTACTTCACATAAACTTTAAACTACTTTTTTAATGCCTACTGATGACTACTGTGACTAAAACATATGCATTTATTTCAAAATTTTCTCAAATTTACAGTAACTTAGTTATTAAGTAATTTTTCAAACATTAGATTGTGAAAGGCCATCAATTATTTGGTGGGGTTTTAACTTTTTGACAATAAAAGGAATCTTTATAATCTCCCAGACATTGAAGTTCTTCTTAGATTCTCTTTCCACAAATTATTTGATGGACTTCAAAGAGCTGGAAGGAAATCCTTAAAGCTACCAACATCACAGAGGACACCTGTGGTTAATTGCAAGACTTGCCACAATTCTCTGCGGCTTCTCCCATCAAAAGGTGGAATCTATACCTTGACTTAGTGATTTAGTTTAGATGATAGAACTCAGAGAACACACGTCACAAAAGTTCCAAGTCTGGGCCTCAAGAGTTTCACACATTTCCACAGGCTCCCCCGGGACCTTGCCACTGCTATTATGTAGTAAAGTCTAACTTTGCCAGATAGAGGATGGGGGAGTGGCTTGTAGGACCCTGCCACCTCTGGGAACACTATATTCTTGAACTTGGCCGATAGTGACCCCTGTCTTAGTCAGCTTGGACCTCTGTAACAAAATACCATAGATTGAGTGGTTGAAATGACAAACATTTATTTCTCACAGTTTTGAAGGCTGAGAAATCCAAAATTAAGTTACCAGCAAATACGATGTTTGGTGAAAACCTGCTTCCTGGCTTGTAGGATGACGTCTTGTCATTATATCCTCGAGGACATGGCACAGAGCAGAGGGGAAGAAAACAAGCTCTTGTGTGCCTTCAAAGAAGGGCACTAACCCCAGTCATGAGGCCTCCACCTTCATGACCTGATGACCTCCCAAAGCCCTACTTCCTCATACTGTCACATTGGCACTGAGGATATCGACATACAAATTTGGAAGGGAGCATAAACAGTCCCTAACACCCTCTAAAGGCAGAGCCGGGAGCCCCGGTGGCACAGCGGTTTAGCGCTGCCTGCAGCCCAGGGCGTGATCCTGGAGACCCGGGATCGAGTCCTGCATCGGGCTCCCTGTGTGGTGCCTGCTTCTCCCTCTGCCTGTGTCTCTGCCTCTCTCTCTCTCTCTCTAGCTGTGTCTCTATGAAAAAAATAAATAAAATCTTTTTAAAAAAAAATAAAGGCAGAGCCTTCACAATTGTCAAAGGGAGGGGTCTGAAATTCCAGAATGAAGTTAGAAGAGTTAACTGCACTTAATTTTTGGCATCTCCTACCCATTCACTGCACTCAAGCTAGCCAGACCAGAGATACTGCTTCGGCACCTGTCCTGCCCCCTGGGCTTATATATCTCACCCTGCATTCCCTGTGGACATGATTCCTTTTTATTCTCTCATCCCTCTTACTGGGATTTCCATTTTGACCAATTCTGACTAAGGTTGAGATTATACCCCAACCATTTTCAGCAACATACCTCAGCTCTTTGTTTCCATGATAGTTAATGTCCCTAATGCAGTTGTGAACAAAGTGCCTGGGCCATCTGACCACTTTAGGGATCTAGGGTCCCTGGTGGGGCAGTCAACACAATACATTTAAATCTTCTAATTAAATCAGATTAGAATTAGTAATAAAAGCACATACCAAGAAGATCCATGTCTCCTTATTGTTATAGTGCTCAACCATCTCTACAGTCAACTACTGTGAGCGGTAAGAACCAGAAGACAGTCTTCCTGGGGAAAGGCTCAACTTCAGATTGCAATGCTCAGTCTCTGGCCCAAGTCTCAATCTAGGGCCCTTTTCTCTTTTGACTGTTCCAAAAGCTCCTTTTCCTCCTTTAAGGGCACTATCAATCAGTAAATCCTTGAATCAAGGAACCATAATATTTAGGAACAGGCTTCTCAGAAAAAAGAAATCAGAATTTAGATGAAGTTTGTTTTAGTCCAGAACCCAAATATCTGGGTGGGCCAGCCTCCTTCTGTGAGCCTCTGCCAAATAAACCTAGTAGGGTCTGGCCTCTTCCTGATACAGAAAAAATGGAGCTTTTCTTTAAAAAGATAAAATAAAAATCTCCCCCCTAGAAAAAATCTGGTATACTGGCTCTTACTACTATTTCAGGATATAAAGACTGGGAGTAGGAAGCAACACTTTTTGCCCAGCCCATTGAGTTCCCTGATAACAACTTCCAAATATTTGGATTGAAAGAAATTTTGGTTATTCTCACAATAATATGGGCAACTTACTCTCAGGAAGGTCAAGGGAAGGAGTGCCTGTGTTGTAGTAATTGTCATTATGTGAGTTAGTTCAGCATTATGTGGGGACCTGGATGCCCTCACAGTCCAGTCTGGTCAGCCTCATCAGGTTCTGCTCACTGCAGCATTAACATAAACTCTTTATTTGTGAGTACTTCCTAGGGGTGACCCATGATTGTTCACAGGAAAAAGTCAGCTCAGAGATTACTATTATCTTCCACAGAGACCTCAGAGTTAGCTCAGATCCAGGCTGTGACAAGTAATAGATCTTTTAAGAGCAACAAACTCTGTGTTCAGACATGTCCTGGGTACTTCTGAGCACAAGGGAAGAGAAAAATAATCACCACCACCACCACTACCATCACCATCATCTTCACCATCACCAATCATCACCATCACCATCACCCTCATCATTACCATCACCATCATCATCACTATCACCACCACCATCATCATCATCACCCTCCACAAAACTTACATAGTTTTCTGCCAGAAGAGTTCAGTATTAACTCATTTAAGTCATAGCAAATCTATAGGACAGATATTAACCATACCCCCCCCCCCTTTCACAAGTAAGGAAGTTGAGGTATATAAAGATTAAGTAACTGGCTCAGGATCACCAGGTACCAAGTAGTAAACCTGAAATTCCACCCCACGTAACTGCACCTGTGTCTGTGCTCTCCACCCTTCCATGAAAAGAAATGAACTTCCTGCCCATGGGATGGATGGGCAGTTGAGACCAGCACACAAGGAACAAGAAAGTAGGTGCCTGAAGGATTAAGGAAGGGATGCAGAGAGTAAGGACTGCAGTGAGCAGAAAGGAAATTGACTGCTGGAGGAAGCCTTTCCACATTCCAGCCACAACATGGTAAAGCATGCTTCCCCTGGGTCTGGTACTATGAAAATCCTGGGGATGTCATAATTTTTCTTTAAAAGTTGCCCACACCTGGATCACACTTTGTCCTGAGACCCCACACAGGATATAATGACTGGTTGATCCTAACATATTAGGAAGAACTAAATCACCTCCCAGAGCACAGAGCAAGTTCAGGGCTTTTGGAGTTCAGTACTAGGAAGAAGCAGGGCAGGTAGGCAGAGGAAAGGGATTTCAGTTGGCATTCTTGGGACCCCTCACCAGGCTACACAGTGGCCCCTTGACTTAGAACCTGACAGTTCGATCACAACTGTCACTCCTTTCCTTTCACAAAGATACATCCAAAGGACCCAGGCCTAACCATTTCTAAGAAGAAGTATTTCGTATCCTTAAAGCTGACCCCCATTTCTCTGGATCTCAAAACAAACTTGAGAAGTTATTCTTAGGTTCATGAGCAGCTCTGAGCCAATACGACTTGGGTTATGAGTTGCCAAGGGAAAATCCAGACCGGGCAAAACAGTGGCAAATGGTTAGTGCCAAATAAAAGAGAATGTGAACTCTTGAAAATCAAGTCACTTCTTTGAGAGATAAGACAGTAACGAGTAAGTAAATTGTAGCTACATGTTATTTAGTGCTTAATATTTACCAGACTTTGTGTTCAGGATTACACACAAAAAAAATCATATTTCATGTGCATTTAATACAACAGCAGCACAAACTGGTTATAACTTGAATGAAGTCTGGCTTTCTGGTTCAGCTTTTAAGAGGACTGTCACATTCAAAGGAATCTCTGTGAAGCCATTAAAGTGATGGAAAAACAGTTTCAATCAATACTGTAGACACTCAAGGAAATAATAAAGTGGCATCACCATCCTAACACACAGAGAACCTTAGAGATTGTCACAGTTCCCTCTGTTATCATGATTCACAGATGCCCTGAAATCCTCTTTCCTCCCTCAGCCCTAAGGGAAGAGCTGCACAACTGAGCCTGCACAACTCTATTTCCGCCTCTGCTTCCTCACTCTGGCTCCATCCTTGTTCTTCAGCCAGTAGTACCTGCCATCTGCGATGGAAATCCTATAAGGCTTCATGTTTTACCCTCACCTACACCCCACACACACACCGATCTGGGCCATAAAGACTCCAGAACTATGAGACAAGGATAGCAGATGCCTCTTAACCAGCAACGGGAGGGCAGGGAGGAGGTACAGACAGAGCTCTGGGCACTTTTTGGACCATGATAAATGAACTGTCAGTCGTAACTTCCAGATAAGAAAACTAAAGCTCAGAAGTATGTACTTTTTCAAAACACACTAACAAATGGATTTGAACACAGGCCAATTGCAAATAATAATAAAAAGCTACAACAACTGCCACTACCCAAATGCTATTATTTCATGTGAAATAAATGTGCTCTTCCCATCACTCTTTCGTGTGTTGATATACAGAATATCCTTTCCCATTTTTTTATTTCTGACCTCTGGGGTATCATAGACATAGATACACACCTGCTACATACACAGAGACCTGTGCATACACACACCACAATGCATACTCATGCATGAGCAGCATACTCCCACAACCTCACCTACTCTGTGGGTGAAATCTTAGGCTGCTTGTACACTGGCCAGTGGGAGCCTGTTATCTGAAAGGGCTCCTGAGAATCCAGCACTTCTGCATTTAGTCTTGACCTGCTAATTTGCAAGGAAACAAATTATTTTCACTAATTTAGAAATAGCCCTAAGCATGTTTGTGCTGCTGTAAAAGGAGACAGCTGACCAACATTCAGTTACTGGGGCCAATACGCAGAGGCCAACCAGCTAGGGCACATCTTGCTACCCACTGGGAAAAAGAGAAAATAGGATGGGGTCTGCCTCCTAGAAGAAGTAGGGTTTTAAAAAATAATTCTTTGTTTATATTTGTAAAAGAGAAACATTTTGAAAAATAAGGATTATTTTTTTCTTTTGCATTTTCTTGTGCATGATCTGTTCTTTAGCCAGCTAAGGTATATATTGATTGAGTGAGGTGGAATAGGGGTGGTTAGTATTGTTATAACAGGAATGCATAGAGAAAAAGTTAATGTTCAGCTCATATTATTGAAATACAATTTCACAGTAAGATGATAGCCTGAAAGCTAGCCATCGACAACAGAGAAAGGATGTTCTAAATCACTTTAGCTTCTATTCAACATGTTGACAATCAATCAGGCAGGCAAGCAGCAGTATTTATTGAGCCCCTCTTTTTACCATTCCAAAAGATTAGTTTTGTCCTTAAGAAACTTCGGGCAAAGAGACACACCAGAAACAAGTAACCAGAGGTAAGATAATATTAGGAATTAATAAGTGCTATGAATAAGATATAAGATAAAATAGGATAATGGGATATCGGGTGTGTGTGTGTGTGCATGTATGTGTGTGTTGGAAGGCAAGCAGAGGGCCTGTTTTATTTAGGGAGGTCAGAAAAGACTTGTTGTGGAGGTGACATTCAACCTAAGACCTAAGAGATGGGATAGCAATCAAGCAATAATCTAAAGAACATCATTCCAAGGAGAAGTAACAGCAAGTGAAAAGGTCCTGAGACAGGAACAAGTTTAGAAAATTGGAGAGAAGGACAGAAGGTCACTGCCGCTAGAGTATTATAAATGAGCAGAATGAAGAAATAAGGAAGGGAAGAGGTTAACAGAGAATAGATTCTATAGGACCTTGAGACTAAAGCAAAAATTTAAATTTTATTCTTGTTACACTAGCAGTCCGTATTTTTTTAAGCATGGAAGTGACATGATCTAATTTATACTTTTAAAAGATCATTCTTTCACTGAGTGGGGAGAATAAATTCTATGGCAGGGTTTCTCAACCTCAGCACTACTTACCTTGGGCCAGGTGATTCTTTGTTGGGGGTGGAGGGTACTTTCCTATGCACTGTAAGATATTGAGCAGCATCCCTGGCTTCCATCCACTAAATACTAGTGGCACCTTCCTCCCAATAGTGACAACCAAAAATGTTTTCAAACATTGCCAAATGTCCCTTGGATGGAGAGGGATTGCCCCAAGATGAGAACCTCTGCTCCTTTGGGACACCAGTAGAAGTCAGAATTCCCTAGTTAGGAAGCTGTAGCTATGGTCTAAGTGAGAGAGATGCTTAGATGCTGATAGGCTCTTCCTTTTCGTATAAGGGCACTAATGTCATTCATGAGCACTCTACCCTCATGACTAATTACCCCCCAAAGACCTCACCTCCAAATATCATTACACTGGTGATTAAAAATTCAAATATGAATTTGGAGGGATGCCTGGGTGGCTCAGTGATAAAGCGTCTGCCTTCGGTTCAGGGAGCAATCCTGGAGTCCCGGGATTGAGTTCCACACCTTGGGCTCCCTGCATGGAGCCTGCTTCTCCCTCTGCCTATGTCTCTGCCTCTCTCTTTCTGTGTCTCTCATGAATAAATAAAATCTTAAAAAAAAAAAACAAATATGAATTTGGAGGGTCAAAAACATTCAATCCCTAGCCAGTGGTCCAGGAAGATGTGATTAGAGAGTCCTGGCACCCCAATACCATCATGAGTCTTGTCACCCCTATAGGCATGATGTTACCTTATGTAAGAAGCACCTTCAATGCCTATGGTAATTGAGCTGTCACCGAGAGATAAGCCACAGAGAATTGCCCTCCACAACTCTTTCCCTAGCAGCACTGGCCCAATGGGGATAGTTGGATTGGGAAGTAGGAATATAAACAGAGCTAATACTTTCTTAAGCCACACTCTATAAAATCTAGACCACCCCAATTTTGTTTATTTTTGACCTTGTACTTGCATTTTACTGAAATGCATTCCTTGCACACAAAAGGGGCCCAACTTGCAATTCCATGCCTACCTTTCAATCAGGCAGCGAATCAGAAACCCAGGGACTTGGTTCGTCCTGGGCTCTGACAATCACTCTAGAACCTGGGTGGGGTTCTTTACCTCTCTGGATCTTCCCTGGAAGATGAAGGGATTAAGCTTCAAGCTCTCTACGTCTTCCAGCTCTCTAAGTGTTCCAGCTCTACCCAACTGGGCTTTGAGGAAGGAACAAGGTGTGACAGTATGCTTCCCACTCACCCTGCTTAAGTATAGACAGTGGGGGTGATGACTAAACCAGTCACCCAACTCCTTAATTCTTTGGTCCTCAATCCTTTGACCTTCAGAAAGCATTGGGTGGGTCTCGCTTCTCTTCTGGTTGTCATTCCGAGCCCTGCAGAGGTGGCCTTGGGGACTGGGAGCGGTAAGGAGTAGTAAACCAGGAAGACTTGAGAATTATTTCCCCTGGTGGCCAGGAAAGCACATCAGAAGGAAGGACCCTGTTTTCCTACCTTCATTCTCTCAGCGCTTCCTTGAAACTGAAGGGAATGACATCACAACAAAACCAAGTTGCCAAGACATACGCTACAAAAATGTCCTCACATGGTTACATTTTCTGCAAATTATAGCGTTTGGAGTATAAATCAGAGTAATTGTTTAAATCAGAGTGACTGTTGAAACAGATTTCTAGTGATCAAATCAAAAACGCAATCATTCTTGCGGTTCCTTCGGTGCTTGGAGCCCCACATACTTCTGAAACTGTCGGTTGTCAGTTACACGGAGTGTTTACATTAGCATGCTGCCCTACAGAGAAAATATATATTTTAAGAAGAAAATGTGAATCCAGGGTTACAAGAATGTTTCTGAAACAGCTAAGTCATCTTGTTTCAAGTAAAACCAGATGTTTGCATCAAGAGAAAGCCAATCATTTCTTTTAATTATGCTCAATGGTCAGGCCACCAAGAATACCCACATGTGTACACATGAGCCGGTGCAAATCAAAGGCTTTGTGACAGAGAAAGCAATCAGCAACTCCCAGACCACCAAATGGCATCCCCAGCACCAGCTCTGGGCACTGTTCGAGTTCCTTCTCTGAGAAAGCCAGTATCCCGCGCAAGGCCAGGCTTTGGAGTGGATTCTCTAATTAAGGCTGAAGTTCACAGAAAAGGCACCTCAACGGTTAAACTGTCCTCTTGAGTCTCCTCCCGGGATACTTCTCCATCACCAAAGACTCAGGAAAGGGCATAAAGGCAGAGCCCATTCCCCTTGTCTTACCCTGAAGGCGATGCAGTAGGGGCTCCCACACCAGCCTGCATCCCCAAGTAGTGGAGGAGCCAGGAGTCACAGAAGACATACCTGTTAGCTGGCCTCTGCTCTGATGCACTGTGAGGTCTGACGGCCCTGGGGAAAGTATCTAGCAACAATATCCTTGACAGGTGGGCAGTTGTGAGGTTGCCGCCCTGAGGCTCAGGCTCAGTCTAAGAGAAGGTCCACTCTCCTGAGTGGGTGTCTTTACTGGTGGACTCACAGAAACTTGATCTAGGAAGATCTTTTAGTCAAAATGTGTCCCACAGCCGAGGAGAGTGGTTGTACCCTTGAGACTTCCTCCAAACACAACCACAGTACCTGAGCCTTCCCCCAAGTGGAAGGCAGGTCCTGTATATTTATTCCCAATGACACTACAGAATCTGAGTATTGCTCCTAACAGTGCTATAAAAATGATTTTAATCTGTAAGCTGTAAATAATTCCTCTTGATTCTGTACCCCAAACTTCATTGTGTAGATACCAGCCTCACAATATCGCTACATACTATGATTAGTTTTCTTTAACGTAACATGCCTTCATTCTTACTTAATATTCTTACTTAAATAGCTTCTTTAGTCTTTTCCTAAAATATTCATGAAATCACGGGTAAGATGTGTTAGTTGTATATCCTTTTAGCATGTGTTAAAATAAATACATGCCATCGAACTCAATGCCATTAAATTAATTGCCATGAAATATATGCCATTGAAATACATTTGTTAAAATAAAAATATTTATCCATGTCTTGCCTAGAATCATGCCACATGCTGCCATCGGTACTCATCCACAGCTGTGGGAAACGCTGCTCTAAATTATTGTGTAGAATTCTAGTGTTTCTCCCAAATATTTAATCAATTTCTTTTAAACGACATGGTAATAAATGACAGTCAAGGCCATACTTCTCTCTCTGATTCTGTGAGCCCTGAAACCAACATCCAGCACAGTGTTTGCTGATGGGAGAATTCAAGCCCATGTTTCATTTGTCCCAGGAAACAACCACCATTTCCCATCAAGAGAATTAAAGGGAGACATTTTCTCCATGATCCATCATGACTGGGTGTGAACAAGAACTCAAATACGTAATTCATGTTTTTTTAAGTCTCTCTTCTGTCCCCAGGCTTCCAGGGATATTTCTGTGTGTGTGAGAGAGAGAGAGAGTGTGTGTGTGTGTGTGTGTGTGTGTGTGTGTGTGTGTTTCCCCAAAAGCGTCCCAGCATGGGAAATTGTTAAGGAAAGCAAATCTTATATTATTGTTAAACTAAGAACTCTGCTTTGAACTCAGCCTAGAGTAAGAGCCATGTCTCTGAAGGAGGCATTTGGTAATCACTTCTAGGCTGCGGTTGACTTGTAATGTCCTCCAAACCCAGCTATCATGGGGATTCCTGAAGTCTCCTGACTTCAGGAGTTAAAAATAAATCACTCCTACTTTAGGCCCTCAGACCCCATAAGATAGTGGGCTTACTAACATAAATGATTGTTTTAAAAAGTACTTTGGCTCCATTTTGCCAAATGTTTACTTGAGTCTTTCCATCCCATCAACCAAGTACTCTGACTTAGTTCCAGCCCTCTGAACTATCAGGTAATAGTGGGGTTGGGACAACACTGTGACTTCACAGCCCAGAAGCTTCATCGGAAGCACCATTGCTGAGATTCCACCCATCCATTCATCCATTCAGCCTTTTAAAAAAACAATTGTTCAACACCTATTAAATGCAATGATCCAAGATATTTGCTCTGGGGGATTCGAAGATGCATTACCCCTGCTGACAACTGACCTTTTTCAATCCAGAGACAATGCCAGGAGCATCTCATCCTCTTAATTTATTATGAATAAATCTCAGAACAATACAGCATGCTGTTTAAGTGAGAAATTTTTCAGAAAATCACTTATCTTGCAAGAGGTTGAGTCAAAGACTGAAAGGAATTCAATTAGAGCTTTAACTGGAGATGCAAACAGGTGCTGATACCATCAGAAAAGAAAGAGGTTGGGGGAAGTGGCAAGACAGATAAGCTCCATGCCCTAAACATTGGGTCCCTCTCTTGGCAGCTCCAGAAAATAGTGTTCAGACACAGTAGATGCATCCAGAGTACCTGGCATACAGCAAAGTACCCCAAGCAAGTGGACCTCATCAGGCTACTAGGTAGGCCCCCTGGGGAAAAGCTTCAGCCCTTGGCCTCACTTGACTTTCCTGACGTTTGGTAAAGATGTCCACAGGGAAGGAGACCGGCTGTGGGCAGTCAGGAAGAGGTAGCACCATCTTGAGACTCATAGGCCTCATACTACCCACCCCAGAACCAAACCACTGTCCTTCAACTGGCCATCCAGGCAGTGCCCCTACAACAAACTCCACATTGTGGAAAGCCAGCTAAAGTCGAGGCCGGTGAAAGCCGATCCCTTAATCCCATGGCCTGAAGCTTTCCGTACTAGCATGACTTCCCACACTTTGGAAGTTACTCAATATTCCAAAGTCTGTTCTGTACACTCTCACATGGGAGTATTTCTCTAGGCCAGAGCCTTTGAGGAGACCTCACAACGCACACACTAGGGTACTATACACTCTGCCTGGGAGTGAAGCTCTCACCTTGCCCCTTCTCAGGAGCAGACAGGAGCTGGAGAGCCACATGCCTATCAGCAAACCCAGTGGGAGCAGCAGCAAGCTCCAGAGCTCACCGCCAGAGGTCAGCCCTGCACACAGACACAGTGGGTCTCTCCCCATTTGAGAGAGGAGAAAACTAAGGTTGGAAGAGGGGTTAGCAATTCACCCCAGTTTCCTAATGAGTATAGGACAGATCCAGGTCAGAACCCCACCCAGCCTCCCGCCTCCCAGCCAGCACTTCTCCACTTGCCCCCAAGGTGTCAGGAAAGGTTTGGTTAGGATGGTTTAAGTATCTTTATTTATAGTCATAAAGTTGCCTGTTCAGAGCTGTAGCTGCTTCCCCCTGGGAGTGTGGGACCCCAGAAATCCCTGGGATGCTCTAGCCCTTTTTTTTTTCATCTTGAACCAAGAAATACATTGCATATTGCAACCTTCATTTAGTATTCTGTATGTCATACACAAAATTGAAACACGGTTTTTACAAAGTAAGACCTGTATTCTTAAGATACATTCTGGTATTTTCGATTGTACTTGATTCCGTGTCTTTTTTTCTTTTTCTTTTAATGCTTGGCTACATTAATTTCACTACCCATTAATTGGTTGCCAATCCTGGTTGAAGGGTAGCCTGGAGAATATTTAAATCCGATGCATTGCCATCCCTTGTACAACCTGGGTCCCGCAGGCACTTAGGAGGGGTCTAAGGACCGTGTGTTCTCCAGTTGGAAAAGGAGACTAATGGCCTAGGGAAAAAGTCAAAGGCAACCTTGACTCTCCGTTCAGCCTCACTCTGTTATTCATTCCCTCGGGAAACACTAAGTCACCACTGAGATTTCAGCTGGGTCCTTACCCAGCCCTGCCAGAGGTGATTTCTGGCTTCAGACACCCCTGGGGTCAGCCTGCAGGTCCTAGAAGCCAGGTAGGGTCCTCATTTAGTAGCTCGGTGAAGGTGAAGGAGGAGGAGGAGGGCGGAGAAGGAGAACGGAATGAAGGGGAACAATCTGGGCCTAGGGCCCTCACCAGGTAGAAACTTCAAGGGGAATTTTTGTGACTGGAGCCCAAACCTCAGAGCAGGGGCCCAGCGGCAGAGCCCCCAGGATGCTTCCTCCTACAGTCAACACAGGCCTCCCCAGACTCAGGCAACAGCCCCCTCCCCCTGGGGCACAGCTAATAGAACTGCCCAGAAAGTGCTTCCTGACACTCTGCCAAGTATTTCACTTGCTCAATTTCATCCTCTTGCTCCCAGCATGTTATTTTATGAAGAAACTTAAAGGAGGAGACATCTATCACTGATCAACCTCTCAAGTGATCCCATAGTCCTGCTTGAACTGGAGGGCGGTTCTCAAATCCAGTTCCTTGATGTCTGGGAAGATTCCTGGTGAGGCCCCACCACTGGCTGGCCCCACCAGCTTCAATCCTGCTATTTATCTCTCATAGAGGAAAATGCATGATAAGAAAGAAAATTCTCCAAGCCCTGGGGCGGGGGCTCTGCCCTAAGGACGCTGGCTCAGTCCTCTAGCACCAGCAAGAGTCCTTACCTGCAGTCACATCACAGTTCTGCAACCCTGGCCCTAAAGAGAAAAATGACTCTGAAAGAGTTGAATCAGTTCATTGCAAGTGGTATACATTGGGCATCTATGGCGTCAAAGCAGTGAACTTATCATTGAGGGAAGGAAGAGGATGAGTTCCCCCCAGTCCTTGCCTTCCAGTTTTCCACAGTCCAGCTGAGGAATTAAGCCAGGCATTGGCTTGGGTACCACGGCTCAGAAGAGCCTCCTGGCCTTACCTGCTCCCACCCGGCTCCCTCCCTGAATCTGTGCTTCTCTTACTGTAGTGAATTAAGCTGTTGGCTCACCTGGCTGCTACTCAAATAGAATGTTACTTCTTTGTGAGCAGGTCAGGGACAGGTGACTCTGTTGGCTTTGAAAAGGAAGGAGCCGGGTAGCCCGGGGAGGGGGGCGGCGGGGATGGCGGTTTAGCACCGCCTTCAGCCCAGGGCCTGGTCCTAGAGACTGGGATGGAGTCCCACGTCAATGGAGCCTGCTTCTCCCTCTCCCTTCTCTCCCTTTCCCCCTCCCTCTGCCCCCCCCCATGTGTCTTTCATGAATAAATAAAAAAAAATTTTTTTAAAAGCTGAGAAGAAAAGGAAGGAGTCATGAGGTGAGGAACACAACAAGTAGCCTCTATAAGTCAGAAGGGAAGGGAGTACCTTCACCCCTAGGGTCTCTGCAAAGGAACACAGTCCTGCCATCAACTTGACTCCAGCCCAGTGTCAAACTTCTACAGAACCAGGAGATACTAGGTCTGTGTTGTTTTAAGCCACCAAGTTGTGGTGATCTGTTACAGCAGCGATAGGAAGCTAACGCAGATGTTAGCCATTCCCCTTGTAGCCAGTACTCTGTTGACCTCTCTTCTGTGTTCAGAGCAAGAGGAGAGACACCATCATGTGAGACAGGGTGGACTTCTCTGGACAGCCAAGTTACACAAAGAGAATGATCTAGTTCTTAGTGGGGATGGAATCAGGAACTGGTTCTTTGAGGGGCAGAGCCAGGTGAACCGCCCCAATGGTAAACGAACCAGAGGATGAAACAGATCCCTGGCCCACCCACACACAGCCCAGGAGCGGGGTACCTGCTGCAGGGTGCAGGGGAGACACAGACAAGGAGCGCCAGGGCCCAGCAGACCCTAAACCCAGAGGCTCCCATGCAGAGCAGGCTTGCGGCTGCCAGTGGAGTTGGCTGCCTTCTAATGAACCTCCTAGTCCTGGGCAAGAAGCCACCGCAGTGCAAGTGGTCATGTGTGAGGCCCCTGGCTCTCCCGTGCCTCTCCTGGACTGCAAAGCCTTGAGTTCTAATATAACACAAGTGAGGAGGAGGAACCATGAAGAGTCACAGATATTTATACGTCAACCATATGCAGGGGGTCCCTTAACTAGATTTAGTCGTGCCGTAGGGAAATAAGGAATTACAACCTTTCTTGTATGTCTTCACAACTCGTGAAGCCCTGGGCTAGGTGGGGTCCAGGAGTGCCAGCAGGTGCAGTGGCGGCATGCTCCTTCCTGCCCTATCTAGGACCAGACTGGCATTCTCACCCCTCTCCGCCCCCCGCCCCCCCGCCACTCCTCTCTCCAAGCAGGGCACAGGTTGGGTCATCAGGCCTTTCAAAAGACCCAGTGAATGAATAACACAGAGGAGGGTGAACAATCGAGCCAGAGCTCGGTCCTCCTGGGGCCATGCTATCTCCAGGGAGGCACCTGTGGTCACCAGTCACCAGCCCTGACCAGTTGCACTCAGACATCTTCACGCTGGTCCAAGCTGCTGCTCCTGTCACTGGGGCCCCTGGGGCCCAGGTCCCTGCCTCCGGAGGGCATGTCACAGCCACTATCTCTGAGTGCTGACCCCTCCCGAGGGCACTATCTCAGGCGGATTGGGCATCCATTGCTATTCCCAGAACCCAGAGCTTCCTCCTGCCCCATCCAATCTCCAGAAATCTCCTTCTGGACCTGGTGGGGTGCGTGATGAGGAGAGTCTCTTTGTTTATGTTTCCTGCAGAACAACCTCCCTTCTCTCTGTCTCTGTCCCACCCTCACTCCCTTCTTCTACCTCTGTCTCTGCCTCCCCCTCCCTCTTTTTCTCTCTCTCCTTAAACCCTCCAGGCCCTAGTGTAATCCCTTCAGCGGTTGTAGATATTTCAGAAACGAAATCCGAGGAGGAGAGTACCTTGCAGACAACTTGTGCTTTCAGCCCAGCCACAGATCTCCCCGGAGGAAAGAAGCCCACGGCCTAACTCCTGCAATGGGGAGAGACGGGGGGGGGGGATAAAAACACGACTGAACGGTTACCTGACACAGTACGAGCGCTCGCCTGCATGTCTGCAGCCGTGTATTCAGTAACTCGTGATCCAGTGCCCACTCTGCGCCAGATGGTGGCTGCTAGGTACACTGGTCCACACCGAGGCTGGTCCCTGCCCCCACAGGCTTTCCTGCCAGGAGGAGCCAGACATCAAACTCTTACACAGAGAAGCAGGGAAGCATCCCTGCCCTGCGGAGGACAGGGCACTGCTCAAGAGCCCAGAGTCGGTGACCGCATTGGGTGGGAGCTGGGGGTTAGAGACGACAGCCCCTTGACTTTACACCTGGACTGGAATGACAGAGGACCCAGAGCGACCAGGGCTCGCCTTCCATGTGCTGGGCGCTTTTCCCGCCTTGTTTTATGGGATGCCCACGGCTGCCCTACAGAACCTCCACTGCTGTCTCCATTTTACAGGTGATGAAACTGAGGTTTGCCGAGATTAAGGTTCTTGTCTGAGATGACACAGCCGGCTGCAGAAGGGTGAGGAGCACACAGGCCTGCAGTCTGTCTGCCCCTAAAGCCACATCCCCCCGACTCTGCTAGGAGAGACTCTAATTGCATCCCTCTTGGAATCTGCCCAAATGTTCCAGACAGAAATTTCTTTCCCGCTAGGTGCTGACATTTCAATCTTTCCTCCTTGGTCCCCTGGCAAGGGCAACCTGCGAGGCGGTTTCCAGGCCCACAGCCGTCTCTCATGTGAGAGGACCACCGGACCGGCCTCGCTGCGGCCTCCCTGCCTCCCTCCACCCGAGCCCGGGCTCGCGCCGCTGCCCCTCGGCACAGCCCCGTCCTGCGGCCCAGTGGCTGGGAGAGAACTAGACCAGGAGGTGCCCGCAGCCCCAAGTGACTGGCCGCTGGTATTCAAGCCTATTTTTATTCACAAAAAAAATCTGTTCTGTATTTTATTCAGCTTTGGGGCAAGGAGAGGTCAACTCTCTTCACCTCTGCTGTAAGATGAGAATACAGCAGGAAATGAAATGACAGGGAAGCCAGCCCAGGAGAGGGAGCAGGGCAAATTACAGGGAAATTAAAAACCTGTGTTCAGATCAGAGCGGAGGGTGTCAAAGCTCCCCTTGCATGGGGGCCCTTCTCCCCAGGCCGTGGGCCACATAGATGCCTCGCTGGACAGACCCCACGTGAGGGCCGGGGACTCGAATGCTGGTGGCCCCACACAGGTGCCACCCAGCCTGGCCTCCTGAAGGAGGTCCTGGCTTCCACCCACGGCACGCCACCTGTGCCTTCCCATCCCTGTGGGGTCACTGGAGGGGACTTCCCCAAGAAGCGAGCCCGACAGCTGGGGGTGCTGACACCTGGGCCATCTTCACCCGCGTCATGGTTATCGAGTGACTTCTGTGAGCAGGGCACAGGGTTCCGGGGCCATCAAGTCAAACACATGTGCAATTATTTGGAACTCAGGTTAAGCAGCTCTCTGTCCCGTTGCTCTCACAGAGGCATGGCTTCAGCTCTTACGTATCCTTCAAAGCCCACCTCGAGTGTTTCCTCCTCCACACAGCCCTCCCTGAACCAGAGCGGAGACTGCAGCTTCAGTCCCAGGGCCCCCAAACCAGAAAATGCCAGACAGAGGAGATTCTCACTTTTCCTCTTGGCCTGCTGGAGGCAGAGACATGATTTTTATTGCGTCCAGAAAATAATCTTTGAGTACATGTTACGTGCCAGGGCACTGTGCTGGATCCTGGGACACAGGACAAGTTTCTGTCCCCAAAGATCCCAAGGTGGCAGGGGGAGGGGGTAAATGTGCTCCACTCACTGTAGCAGGAAGCGGGCGGCAAAGAGCAGAGGTGAGGCTTCCACGAGCTGTGGGAGCACAGAAAGGAGAGCATCAGGGTGAGCTGCTTGGAAAAGGAGGCATTTGAGTCAGGCCTTAAAAAAAATGGGTAGAATTTCATTTTATTTCGTTTTGTTGGTTTGTTTTGTGGCTAAAAGAAAGACAAATGGCAGAGCTCTGAAGGAGGAGGCTGGAACAGAAGTAGAATCACGGGGTGGAACACTTGAACCTTGGGTGCACTTGGGGAGCAGTAGGGAGAACTGTGAACCAGTCCTGTCTGGTCACCACCACGAAATACCACAGATGGGAGCGCTTGAACGACAGTAATTTATTTTCTCTTCTCACAGTTCTGGAAGCTGGGAGTCTGAGATTGAGGAGGTGTCAGCAGGTCAGTTTCCCCTGAGGCCTCTCTCCTGGGCTTGCAGACGGCCACCTTCTCCGCGTGTCCTCACACGGCCTTCCTCTGTGTGCACGCATGCCTGGCACCTCTCTTCATGTCCTCATCTCCTCTTCTTATAAGGACACCAGTCATATCAGATAGAGGCTCACCCTAATGACCTCATTTTAACTTAATGACCTCTTTAAAGGCCTTATCCCTAGATACAGTCATATTCTAAAACATAGAGGATTAGAAACGAAGATGTGAATTTTAGGGCAACAGAATTCAGCCCATACAGACAGCATGCTTGAGGAAGGAGATGCATGGGATGTAGGGAGGAAGAGCAAGATGGTGGGGAAACGGGAAGAACCTTAGGTTGAAGGCAGATTTCATAATCTCTTGAGTGCAAGGCTAATTCATTTGGGTTAGCACATCCCAGACTCTGCTGTGTGCTAATAGATGTTAAGCAAACAAAAGACAGAGTCCATTGTCAAGCTTGGGAAACCAATTTCTTCCCTGCAGGTCTTCTCAGGACCCTTAAGTACGCTAATGTGTGTTGCAAATCCTCAAGAGGGAAGCAGGATCACAGAAGCCAATTTTGGTAACCTCCTGTGACAAATACTGTGGTGAGTACTGCTGAAGGGAGCCAGAAAGATTTTTTTTTTAAGATTTTTTTTTTTTTAAGATTTATTTTTATTTATTCATGAGAGACACAGAGAGAGAAGCAGAAACACAGGCAGAGGGAGAAGCAGGCTCCCTGCAAGGAGTCTGATACAAGACTCGATCCCAGGACCCCAGGACCACAACCCAAGCCAAAGGCAGATGCTCAACCACTAAGCCACCCAGGTGTCCCCTCTGGCCATTTTCAAAAGGGTTGTCAACCAGGCCAGCAAAGATTTTTGAGCAGAGGAGCAATATGATCAAATCTTATGTTTAACGCTATTGCACTGGGGTTGAAAAATCTTGACTGTCAAAGACAGTTGAACAATAGCAGCAAGGTAAGAGTAACTTCTAGAAGGCTGGGCCCCTATGAGTAGAGTAGCCTGTGACTGAGCAGAGCAACCTGGCATTCATAGAAGCTGCTCTCCTGCCTCATCAACCCTTCCATTTAACAGGTGAATTAGGTCCTGTGTACAGACCCTCTGGTCTCCCAGCTGACTGGTCTCCTAATCTAGAAAGCCTGGCCCAGTGCACACCTCCTCCCTCATGCCCTCATTGTCCATGTCTCTGGGCAGGTGGATGCAGGTCCAAACCATTGGGGACCTGATGCCCTGGCTCCTCTCTCTTTAATCTCACAAAGACCTAGGATACGTATTAGGGTGACTAGGACATTCCTGGTGCCTCAAGGCTGAACTGAGGCCCTGCTGCTCTGGCCCAACAAAGCAATTACAGGGAACTCAAACACATTCCTTTTGGAACAAAGATTTCTATTTCCAGCTCCCAGGGGTCCCAGGTGGTATAGACACATTCCTGGAGGCAGGCATTCTCAAGAATTCAAGAGGTTCAGTCACAGTTGAAGGCTCAGGGCAGATTGCAAGTGCTGATTTGGGGGAAATGAGACCCAAGTATTAGACCTGGGCAGAGGAGATTGTGCCGGACAAGAGCAGTAAGGAGGCCGCAATCAGGGCTGCCCAGTGTTGCTCCTCAGGTGCAGGAGAGTGGTGAGGACCCAGGGGAGGCAGGATGGTGTGCAGAGGTAGATGGCATTCGGGCCAGGGAGCTGGGAGCCCTGGGGTTGGGGGCACCTCACTGGTATATAAAGCCCTCTCTGGGGTACTCACCACCACCCTCTCCCCAGCTGCTAAGAATCCAAGTGAGATATTTAGATGCAGCACTTTGTAATCGGGGACTTTCTGATGTAGCCCCTTCCATATATGAAAAACTCTTTTTTTTTTTTTTCATTTTTGCTGTGTTTTAGCCAAGTAATTTGTATGACTCACACTCCTGTCTATCGCCCAGCCCATAAGCCTCACCTGGGGCGGAGGAGCACTCTTACCCATCTTGTTAGTAATTATAATTAAAAGAAGAGAAAAATGAAAAGAAAGAGCTGAGCATCTCACAGGATATTTTTGTTTATTTTTTCTTTCTAGTTTTGTAAATTTTATTTCGCGGGGTATTTTCTTATGCCACTACAATATTGCCCCTATGTAAAAATGGCCCCGTCAAGATGTCAGGTGCCCTCCAGGCCCAAGAGAAGTCCTCCTGCCCTACACTTCCCATACCTTCAGCCCCCACATGCTTCAGAAAATAGGCTAAGGCTCTGGAGTGAGTCTGACCCCCAGGTGGCAGAGAGCCTCCCCACCTCCCTCACTGGGCTTTCTTGGCCATTCCTGAGCAGCTTCACAGATCAAATGAACAGCCTCCTCCCATCCAAGTACCCCTTCTTCACCAGCCGGTCATGGCATCTGCTGGAGCTTATCCACAAAAGCTCACGGCAGAAATGTATACAGCTGTTCCTGCCTGGAGCGGGGGTGGGGGAACCCTTCTTCCCTCTGGTCCAGGGAAGGAGGGAATGAATGAAGCACCCTGCTTACTACCATGAGCTTCTCCTTGCCACAATCAAGTCAATGACTTCGAGGGTCCCAAGGGGCACAGAAATCTGAAGAGACAGCAGTCCCTTAGGCCCCCATCACCTCCTCACAGTCTGTGACCAAACACAGCTATCACTCAAATGGCAGTTGGTACGATCAGACTCAGCTGCTGTCCCAGGTAACTCCGCGTTACCGCCCTCCTGAGATGTGGCAAGAGCCCTGGGGGCTCCTGATCCTGACCTTTCATCTGGGCCCCAGGCTGGGAGCGTCCCTCCCCAGACCTTAGTTTCTTCATTTGTAAGATCAACTCTAGAATCCCTTCCAGTTCCCAGAGTCTATAATCCTGTTCTCTTATGGTTGAACATATGTAATGTTTATTTTGGGAGAAAGGGACTCTTTTTTTTTTTTTTTTTTTTTGGCTTTGAAAGTGTAACTTCAGACTAATAGTCATTTTGGATGACATCACACTAATTCAGGGCTAAGCAAAAAGCTAGAATATTGCCATAGCATGCTTTCTATGGGGAAAACAGAATGATTTGGGAAATTTCCTATCCCCCAAAACATACGTTTTGAGCACAGACTTTCTCTCTCAGCTTTACTTCTGAAGTGGAATTCTGCCACTTTCTTCCAGACTAGAGGGACAGGTCAGGATGCAGGGAGGGGAGGGCAAGCAGGTGGTAAAACTGGAAGTGAGGGAGTCTGTCAACAGAGACAGGTCTTCCAACCAGAGCCCGGTGCTCTGCCTCTAACACCGCGCTTCTCCAGAGCTGAGGTGCCTGGTGCTCTGGGCGAGCTTCGGGCAAGCTTCACATAGCCCCTGGGGCCACGTGGGGTCAGATGGTCACTAAACCCTCTGGGCATCAGCCACACTCCCTTTCAGCTTTAAGACCTTACAGATGCCGGTGGGGGGGGGGGGCAGGGGGTGCTGAGCCAAGAGGGCCAGCAGCATCCAGTGGTACCAGCAAATGTGAGCTAGGAACACAGTTCATACGAAACAGTCTTGTATTAATGTGGTTCATGAGTGTAAGGAGTTGTTACTGAGGATCTCACTATCTCCCCAGATATTTTAGGGCTGAATGCCAAGAGAATGTTCTGGGAGACATGGAAGGCAACAAGCACTTGACTGGCCTTCAGGGTACCGAGCAGGGTGGGCGGTTTTGCCCCAGACCTTCGTTCTGCACGAAGCCCTAATCCCAGGCCATGCAATAAGGTTGGGACCCGTCAGAGTAGGAAGCACCAGTTACGTCAGATCTTCTACATAGGGCAGGCTTTGCTGGCCAATGGAGACTGTTGACTTGGGGAGGCTAAGGAGCTATTCTCAGGGCCTTTCTGATGTGAGGCCAGGAAATCATGCAGTGCCCCCTTGCTTCTCTCTGCAACTGGCCAACACAGCCCAGGAACAGACTCAGACTCAAATGGTGAATTGCTAGGTCACAAGAGGACACAAATTAATCAGACTATTTACAGAATCCTGTCAACACACGCCAGAGGGAGCAGGCCAGCCCATGCCAGTGACATTTTGTGGATTTCTTGCAGCATGTTTTGCCCATCCTTTTCTTATTAAACATTCAAATCCTCTTCATGTCCTCTAAAACAGGATTCTGTTGTCTGCTCACCCGCTGAGTACCAGTAATCAAAGACACATGCCTGGAGCCACACTGGACTGGAAGTCCCCAGGGTCCAGGTCTACCACACATTCACAGCACACAGAGACACACACACCAGGCACGTGTCACGCAGATGCTGCAAGGCCAGGGCCTCCCCTGAGACTCGATCTCTCAGCCTCAGCCCTAGCAGTCGTAAGCAGTCCCTGTGGAGCTGACCCACCAAGGCCTTAGCACAAAATGCCTGGCTCCTACAGGTGTTAGCAGGGCAAGTGCCACCCCCTTTTTTGTATGAAGAAACTGAGCTTCAGGGAAGAAGCAGCTAGCCCAAAGCCAGAGAATCCTCCTTAGCAGTCAAGGTTTAGGGTAAAAACAGAGATGGGTTTCTATCCCTCCTCAGTGAGGAAAGACGCTCTTCCTGGCCTGAGGGAGCACCAGCCGCCTGGGCATTGCTTTAGTTCTCTACCCCGGTTCAGGGGACTGACCACTGATCACCACTGCCCTCCTGACACTCCACCAAGTCAGTATCTCACTAATCCAGAACTTTAGCTATAAAAGCCACATTCTGGGGGCACCTGGGTGGTTCAGTGGTTGAGCGTCTGCCTTGGGCTCAGATCATGATCCCAGGGTCCTGGGACCGAGTCCTGCATCAAGCTCCATGTGAGGAGCCTGCTTCTCCCTTTGCCTATGTCTCTGCCTCTCTCTGTGTCTCTCATGAATAAATAAACAAAATAAAATCTCTTAAATTATTTTTAAATAAATAAATAAAAGCCACACTCTGACAGTGTCCCTCATGCTCAGAGGCTCAGAGCCTGCTTCTAAGTCTTAACAGTGCTGTGCAGGCTCCTGACCTCCAGTTGTTAAATGTTCAGGGGTCTTGCTAGACAGACATTTAAAGGTTGGTATTTTGAAATTGACCATGTTGGAAATGGTGATCAGCAAATGCCCAAAGCCACAAATAAGAGATTTTTCTTTTCTTTTCTTTTCTTTTCTTTTCTTTTCTTTTCTTTTCTTTTCTTTTCTTTTCTTTTCTTTTCTTTTCTTTTCTTTCTTTTCTCTATTCTAGAGAATGGGGAGAATCCCTGGGTGGCTCAGTGGTTTAGCACCTGCCTTCAGCCCAGGGCATGATCCTAGGGTCCTGGGATCAAGTCCCACATCGGGCTCCTTGCATGGAGCTTGCTTCTCCCTCTGCCTGTGTCTCTGCACCCCTCTCTCACTCTCTCTCTCTCTCTCTCTGTTTCTCTCTCTTCTGTGTCTTTCATGAATAAAAAATAAAATCTTTAAAAAAAAATAGAGAATGGTTTATCAGCACATCACTATTTGCCAGACAGGATCACTTTGACTTCAACAAGACCTCAGGCCTTTGTGAGCAGAAGGGATCTATCTAAGGGTTCATGGTTATACAAACAGAAGCGAACTCTGGTAAACATGAATATGATTTTTAGGAAAGATATCAGGTAGTTTACAGAAACCTACAGGAAACACAGAGAATCAAGATCAGGAAACAGGCTGGAACCCAGGGTGGCAAGGCAGAGAGTGCCAGTCCAGGCCATGGGAGGCTGCCCTCCATGCTGCTGGGTACTTGTCAGTCTCTGCAGCCGTGGGCATTGGACCTGGATGTTTGCTGTTTCTACCTTCCATCAGAAAGAAGTCTAAATAGCTCCTGCTTCTTGGCATCCCTTGCTCCAGTTCTGGATGGATACATTTGATTAGCTGGCCATAAGTTGTATATCTGCAGCTAGGGTCTTGAACAGTTCTCATACTATTTCTGCTTCTGTAGCAGGAGGTGGGAGGTTCGTGCTTAGTGGATTTCCCAAATGGACAAAACACTGAAGATGCCTCCTACAGAAACACTCTCCTCAGACCTATAGGCTGATGAGTTGATTGGTCCTAGGAGCCTCCCCTCAAATCTGTTCCTACCCTGACAAAAATGTTTCCCCTCCTCTTCCCATTTAGTCGGGATTTTACAACTTAAATCTTTCTTTTAGCCAATAGGATCCTTCTCTGAAATGGAATAACCTTCCCCATTCTTCCAGAGCTCCAGTGGCATATTTCTCACCTCAGTGTGCATCAATGTAATCTGACATTTTCCTTGTATCTCTTGATTCAGCTCAACTAAAAGAGTGGGAGCCACTCTTAATTGCATACATTAGTAGAAGAGTTAAGCATGAATAATCCAGAATAGCAGGTAACCCAAGAAATATTTCCATACGGCATATAAATTTTTAATTATAAGACGAATTAGAATGGCCTATGTACATTGTGATTGCACAATCAATGAAGATAGTGTTGCTTTAGTCCATAAGTGCAAGAGTGCCTTTCAGCCTATACACTATAAAATACCACTTGTGTAGTACACAGCTTGTGCAACTGTATATGGTAGCTCTGGAGGAAGCTGTTCAGGGCTTTCTGGGCAGGAAGGGAAAATAGCTAGGAAGAGACAGCAACCAAAGATCACATCAAATTGATCACATTGTTGAGAGAGGAGAATAAGTTTTAATAGATAAAATTTAAATGTACACACAGCCCATAAACAGCTATAGTAAGGGATCTTCACATTCATTCAGACTCCTCCCCCCCTCCGCCCATTTTGTATAAAAAGCATTAGGACAAGGACCAAAGAACTTCTCAGTGTTAATTAGGCTTATGGAAAGCAAAGGGTTAGGGACTGTTTTATTATTTGAGGATAGGCTGGTGGGAAAGAGGCAGGACTGCTGGTAGGCAGGTGGGAGGACACTAAGCTGCTCATCAACCAGTCCTTCAGGCTGTGAGAGTCACAAGGGGCTGCAAGGAGATAAGCACATGGCTTGCCCTACTTCCCCAAAGGCATATTCCTTTATAACATGTGAAAGGAACTTTGAGAGTAACAAGTACCCGATGCAGGAAGACTTTGGTCTCTAAGTGATCCCATGTTTGCAGCCTGTTGTTGATTTTACTCAGAACTGAGGTTGCAACTCATCACTTTTCTCTTGGAGGCCAGTCACAGGCCTGCCTCAGTTTTCTAGCCATCCCAGCAGCCCACACATCCCCAGCAGGAGTCTGAGCTCAGCCAGGCCCAGGCTGTGCAGCAGATCTCTGGGGCATGCGGCGGGGCTTCACGGTGACAAGGCATGGGGGGCCATCAGCTTCAGAGCTGAGCTCTCTAGTTCAAGCTGCTCTTGGGCCCCTGACTCCAGAAAACAAGCCCTCGGCTTGTGGTTACTGGATCCAGGCTCCAATCTTTCCAGCACCTTCTCCCAGAGTGGCTGAGAGAGCCCCTTCCCTTTCTAGGCTCCAGAGGCAGGCTGCATGAGCTCTTCCTCCACCCTGGTATGGCCACTAAAGTTCTCAGGCAGCTCTAGAGACCGACATCTGACCCATAACTGCACATACTCATCAGCACCAACCCAAACACAAAGGTACCTGGCCCTGTGTTCCCTGGTCTCTCCTTTTGCCACCTCCCAAAACCCATCCCTGTAGAGTCAATCTAGGCTCCTGCTAATATGCCATAACAGGTAGGACCTCTCAAGGATTAAACATGAAACATGAAGGCAGGTATGAACCTGAAGAAAACCCCCCAAAAAACATGCTTAATAGTCCAGGAAGGGGAAGGGTCTTTTTCAACAGGACACAAAACCTCAATATCCACAAAATATGAGATTGATAAATTTGATTATATTTCCATATAAAGAAGAAAAATACCAAACAACAAATGAAAAGATAAATGGAACCCTAGAAAAGGTATTTGGAACTCCTATCATACAGGTAAAAGACTAATTTACTTAATACTTTTCAAAGCTGATGTGGTGTTTAAGGGAGTCTAATAAATAGCATTTTTCTATTAAAATTCCAAACCAACTTGTAATAGGAAAAAGAATAGACAAATGAGGATGCAAATATCAGCTTTGTTACTGACAGAGTTGTTGGCGAAGGTGACTTAGGTGGGCAGACCAGGCGTCTCCTCGTTCTGGGCCCCAGGATGAAGCAGATCTGCCCACCACATCACAGGTAGCTCTGCAATGCCTTCATCGCTAAGTCTGGGGCATAGCCAAGGGCCACCAGGAGCACCTGTACTCAAGGCATGGGCAGGGGGCAGAAAGAGGACAAGAGATGCACTTACTGATGTCCTCTTACTTGGAAATAAAAAGTGATGAAGAAGGAAAATTCTTCCCTCTCTTCCAACAAATCAACAGAAAAACCATAACACAACAGAAATATGGGACGATCATGAGGGCAAGTCCCCAAGCCTTGAGAGTCTTCCCCCACAAATAGATCAGGCTGGAGGAGATCTCTTAGATCCTTCTGAGCACACAAGATGAGTTAAAAATAGATCTCAGGGCTTGTCTCAGTCAGCTCAGGCTGCTATACCAAAATACCATAGCCCAGGTTGCTTAAACAACAAACACTGACTTCTCACACTTCTGGAGGCTGGAAAATTCAAGGTCAAGGTGCCGGCAGATTCATTGCCTGGGAAGGGCCCTCTTTCTGGTTTGTAGACAGCTGCCTTCTTGCTGTGTCCTCACATGGCCAAGAGAGGGCTCTGGTCTTGGTCTCTCCTCCTTTATGTAAGGGCACTAATCCATCATGGACATTCCAACCACAGGACCTCATCTAAACTCATTTATCTACCACAGACCCCCACCTACAAATACTATCACACTGGAGATTAGGGCTTCAACATATGAATGGGGGGGGGGATGTAGATATTCAGTCTACAACAGGGCCAGTAGACAAGTAGAGCTGCTGAAAACCATCTTGAAAGAGTATATTGAGCTTATCACACCCCCTCATTACAGCCCTCCCCTCCCTTCCCTTCTGTCTGACCACCTGCTTGCTAGCTAAAGGCGTGGATTGCAATTCTGGGGAACCTCAGTCTCTCTTCCAAGTCTTCATTCCCAGACCATTGCGTAGCCTGAGCCTTCACACCCATTCTTCAGGGAGAGTGAGGACTTTGAGCACAAGCCAGAGGGTAACTGAAAACCCCTTTGCTCTTGTGGTTCCCAGATCCACCCCCCCTGAGGACCTGCATATTCAAGATTGTTATTGTACTCATTTGCTAAAGCCAAACAAAGAGCCTGCACCTGAAAAACACTGAAACTTGTATGGTACTTGGAGTTCCAGGGTATAAAACTGGAGGTTAATCTTATACTCCTGCACAGGGGAGAGAGCCGAGGAACCAGAGAAGTGGCTTTCCAAAGCACACAGCTGGCCCTGGATACCTTCCCAGCTCGGCTGGAAGAGGAAGGGTGGGTTGCTCCCCAAGGGCCAGTCAGCCAACGCCTCCCCCAGGCAAGGGGTCCAGCCAGAGGAATCCCATAGCCCAAGGTCCCTGGCAATCCTGAAGCCTGGCATGCAGGTATGGTGGGAAGCGACAACAGTCTGGAGCCACCTTCTACCACCAGCCCTCTTAAGTAGCATGGCTTATGGCTCTCATGACCATACAAATAGCCAAAAGTTATTTAAACAATCAGTGATCCAAGCATCTATTACTGCTCAACAAGCCACTCCAACCTGATAATTATTATTTAATACTATTTATTATTATTATTAATATTATTATTATTATTATTAATTATTATTTTCATGGCTCTAGAGGCTGACTGGGCTCAGCTAGATGGCACTCTTCAGATCCCTCATCTGGTTGTGGCCAGCAGTGGCTAGGGGAGGAGAAACTCTTGAGGTTTCCACATATCTAACTGACAAAGAGACCCAACACCTCTAGCACAGCCTCTCCTTGAGGCCTGGCCCCCCCTTACTTTAGTCTCTTCTGTGACGTGAGATAAGGGGGAACAAGGAGCTGTGGGCCATGGTACCCACCCTCCCTGAATTCAATCTCATTTGAAAGATGGAAGGGAAAAAAATCCAGAAGAACTAAAGAGCCACAGGAGGTAGCATGAGGCGGGCAGTATGGGCAGAGGAGATGAGTTTATTTCAACCCAGAGGAGGGGTGATCCACAATGACGACAGAGGGTATGCTGGGCGTATGGCATAAACTTGACACCATTGGTGCTGCCTCTGCTCTGCTATTGTCCCCATTGCTGGTAGTGAGTGTGTTAGCTTTGTGTTTAGTTCTGTGTTCCTGTCAAACTGGAGTCAATACAGCAAGCAAAGTAGTGTTTGGCCCCTAAATAGGAATGGATGGAAAATATCCAGTGTGACCTAATTCCCTCCTCACCTTTAATAATTTATTGCTCTCTTAGGGGGTTCAATTTGACCCTCCTGAAGGTGGTGAGCAGCCTGGAGCTGGTATTTGGTACACAAGGATCAGAGCTAGCAGAGGAGGCCCTGTCTAAGGTATCCAGGAGCCGAAACAGCTCAAGAGGGATCCAAGCCAGATCTCAGACAATACTGAGCATCCCCTAGCTTGGCAAACCATGTTCAGGTGATGAGCCCAAAGAGAATGGGCCAGCCTGAGAGCAAGAGAACCCAAGGGCCAGAGATAGGCTGGAACAGGAATGAAACAAGGGCCCTATGGCAAGCAAGGAGTAGTGTATGGAGTGCCTGGTTTTGACTTCAATGAACTTTCACCACATGGTGTTTGGGTGAGTCAGACCCTCTGCTGAACAGCCTGATTTCTGCTTACATAATAGCAGTAATGGTTCAGATTCAAGGAGGGCTATGGTGTGCCAGGTGAGTGCTGTGAGGCGTTCATATCCCCATTTCATAGAGGAGGAAGCTGAGGCTCAGAGGGGAAGGTATCTCTTCACCATCAACAGTTAACTGTGCACCTGGGCAGTCTGCCCCTGCCCAAGCAGGTGCTTGCCCCAGGGCCACCTCTGAACCCACAATTAGCCCGGGATGCTGGAGCCTATTTCCTTCTTCGCCCAGTGAGAAAACAAGTGACTTTGCCTGAGGTCCAGCAAAGCTCGTGAGTGAAGGAGTGGGGATTTGAACCCATTCTGACTCCCTAGTCTAAGCTCTCTGCACTGCTCCAAAGGTTCTTACTTGGGGGGAGTGAGGGGAGGAGAGTATCCTCCCATGCAGCCCAGAATGGTCTGGAACAAAGTTAAGGAGGAGAGGAACGCAAAACAGAGCTCCTCGTAGCCCCAGCAGGGGAAGAAAGCAGATCGTTAACAGAGGTGAAGGGCAGGGCAGGGAGCAATGCTAACCATATGCCATCTCCCGTTTTTCACTTATAAAAAGAAAATCACCTTGTCATTTTTTTTTAAATTACCTGTCCTGAAGCGGGAAAGGACCAGGTACTCCAAAGAGCTAGACACCTGCTTTCCTCACCGTCTGCTTCCAATCTGTTATCTGGCCTGGCACATGTCTCCTGTTCCTGGGATGTTTTAAGGGGCCTTCCTAGCTGGATCCAAAGAAAACATTCATTTTGATTACAGAAAAGAGGCGCATCTGCTAGCCTGGATTTGTGGGAGAGCCCGTAATCCCTGCATTTTACCTCCTATTAGCCCTCTTCTCCAGGAAAGAAATGTCCTGCTCTTTAAAGTCAAGGCCATAAAATTGTGACAGCTCGCTTGCAAACAGAGCTGATTCTGGAACATGAAACAACCCTTCAGATAAAATATACAGCTCAGGTGTGGGAGTGAGAGGGCCGAGGTCTTAAAACTGAATCAGTCGTTCGTTACATTTTGTTTTATGGATCTATCTGGGCCGTTCCCTACTGTAGAACATCACCAGTTCCAACATTTTGGACATATTTCCCATTAGCCCTTTATTTGAAATTTTATGTTTCCCCTCATAAAAACCTTCAGCAGATTAATGTGCTCGGGATGTTTATTTATAAGTACAGCTGGTCTGCCTGCGAGTTGCTTTTATTATTGGGTTGCCTGAGTGCGCCTTTTGTGCAGCAGCAACATGGTGGGACTGCAACCCAGCAACCAGCATTATCTCAGAGATGAGGAGACACATGGCGGGGTGGAGCTGGGGGCGATGGAGGACATCACACAGGCCTTTGAGGTTTGCCATGCATCATGGCACTTGGGAGCCTTCTCTGCCGGCCTGCTCTTGTAGGCACTGGGAATGGGCTGCGTGGGGCTGGTAGGTAGAAAGGGAACCTGAAGTGGCTGTCCTCATCTCCCAGGGATACCTGGCCTGAAGACCCTTCCTTTCAATGCATGGGGACTAGCTGACGTTATCCAAGCAGGAGCCATTCTCTGAGCTGAAGAAGAGGATCAATTACTGCCCAAGATTTCCAGTATTGCTCTAACCTTAGATGAACAACCATCCCTTCCTTTTCAAGATATGTGATTAATCAGATGCCTTGAAAGTTTTTAAATTTGTACTGTTCTTTCCTTTCTCCTCCTGCTTCATTTTTTTTTAAAGATTTTATTTATTTATTCACAAGAGACAGAGAGAGAGAGAGGTAGAGACACAGGCAGAGGGAGAAGCAGGCTCCATGCAGGGAACCTGACGTGGAACTCGATCCCAGGTCTCCAGGATCACACCCTGGGCTGAAGGCGGCACTAAATTGCTGAGCCACCTGGGCTGCCCTGCTTCATTATTTTTGCACTAAAGATAAGCAATATCATTATTTTTAAACCAGGCCTTTATCGGGTTGTGCGTGTGGTGTCATTTTATTATTAAAGACCATCAGGTTGTATGTTCTTACACATTTGGCTTCATAGGCATCCTATGTTACAGAAACACTGTTTAGCAATATCACTAGTGACTATCCCCCTAGCTTCTGCTATCTCTCTGTAGGCCTGATGGCAACAGTGCTCTTTGATTGGTAGGAAGCTTTATTCTCTCTTGGCCTATATATGCCATGCTTTGGGCCCCTCTGAGGCCATACTATCTATTTCTTCTCCTTGCTTTTGACTAGTCCCCCCCAAACCATCCTTTCCCTGGACAACATGTCCTGGTGCCCTCCCATGGTCTGACTCAGAATCCAAATGAGTGTTGGCACGTTAAGTCTGTTCCATCTTCCTTGGCTGGTGGGTTCTATTGGCAAGATCACTAAGCTCCTCTCACACATAACAGCCATTATGCACTTATGTACTCTTGGCAAAGACCATCACTCAACTTATGCTTCAGGGCTCCAGGGAGAGATATGTTTTATCACTCAGATATCTTTTGATTACCCAGATATTACCAGAGGCAGCAGACATTGAGACCAAAGAAAGAAATGGCAAGAGACTGAGATTTGTCTTGCCCTTGCTCTCAGAAATGTTTGGCAATGTCCAAAGCATGAGAAGACACAGTCCAAGTATCAAATATTAAAAACCATTCATGTGGTGCTTGCTCTGTAATTGGTGCTCAAAGGCCCTCGGAGTGTCAAGAAACTCATGCTATCTCCCCTAATTCCAGAAACCAAAGGGGAAAGAAGAGATAAAAGTCACTGTGGTTGTGGGCTCAGGTCATTTAAAGGAAAAGATGAACAGTTGCTGGCATAAATAACCTCTTTAAAATACTAATGATTGTAACAAAGACGTTCCCCTAAAACTTAAAACTTTTCATGAACCCACAACAGGACAAAGGCCATGGGAAGTTGGGAAGAGCAGAGACCCATCCCTTAGGCATGTGGGGCCTGGACCACACTCCCCTTAGGCACTCAGTGGGTAAAGTCAGTGTTGTACTCCTGTTAAGGTGTTCTGATTTATACATGGCCCCACCTACTCAGTTAAACTCTTGGGTCCAAGTCCAGACTGGCCAAGCTTACAGATTACAGTTCCTTAGGAGAGAGGAGACTTTCTGTAGGCCAAGTCCGGAAGCAAGGCTAGGGTATTTCCCATGCTGGCAATCACCCTGTCAGACACTCTAGGCAAAGGCCCAGGATGCTCCAGGCTCTCAGAGGGCAAGAGCCATGACTTGGGATAGACGAGGAAGACTTTCTAGAGAAGAAGAGAGCTGACAAGAGAGGGTTAAAGAGGCAGAAATGCTTGAAAAATGGGAGCATGGGTAGCTCTGCTTGTCAGTCAGGCAGCATATTTTCAAAGAGAGAAATGGACAAGTTCATTGTATTAAACTAATTCAGAAAGAGACTTGGGTACATATGAACATCTACGCTTTCCAAAGCTAAGCTAATCTCCATGGTGCAGAACTTGGGTGCCTGAGAAACATGTCTGTGCCCTCGGAAGGGTTGTGGTCTGTTTTATTCTCTCCCACAATGTACTGGTGCTCACATCTGGTGCTCTCAGCACGGGGCACCCCCTCAGAATTCTTGGTTCTGACCTCAGAGGAAATGAATCCTGAGAAGCTACTTGTTCCAGTAAATACAACCCAAGAACTGAGTTTTTCCCTTATAATAAGCAACAAAACTACAATCCTGTCTCCGGGATTCTAGAAACAATAGCTCTGGTGCTCTAGGGCCCTGACTAAAGTGGCTTCCTTCAAAGTCAGGTGGTTCACACAACTCCCAGGGAGAGAGAGGGGCATACAGGGAAGGATTGCTCAGGGCACTGGCAAAGACAAAGTTTCCTTCCAGAATTGCTTCTGATTGGAGTATAGACCAGAGCTGATTGGGACAGGGTTTGCTGCCCTGATGGATTTTATCAGTAACCTGAGTGTAAGGGACTCTGGTTGTCCTCTTCTACCTCGCCCTGAATCATAGACCGCTGAGCAAGGATAGCCCTAAACAGAGCATCAACTTCTTCCCCTGTCACTGGACAGAGCAGAAGCCTAATGAAACCTCCTAAACAAATGAGAGCCTTTCTTAAAGCTGGGATGCAAATAACTAGAGATGGTTTTGGGAAAAGGTCCCAAGGCTCCCACACTCTTCCAGGCCTAAAGCCTGCTTCATTTCAGCCTAAAAATGTCTCTTGCTGCCGGCTGCATGCAAGTGCCCTCCATGAAGGCAGAGAGGGCTAACAAAACTCTTATGGGGAGGCCTCCCACATGCATGCACATTCACAGACACACACACACACACACACACACACACACACCACACACACCACACACACCACACAGTGGGTCTTAAGAACATCATTACTCCCCCAACTTGCTTTGAGGAGTTAATTCACTTGCTGAGTAAGCCTACTTACTTGATGAGTCTTATTTAGGAGGAAACAAAGCTCATCACCCTCCCACAAAAGATTCTATAGCCAATAGAGAGTGTCAGTGAGAAATACCACACAGGTGTATATGAGGATGTGCGCACCTGTACAGGGGGCTGAGGGGCAACACGGCAGGAAATCCTGAAAGAAACAGGCTCCAAATAGATCTTGGGATTGCAGATGTTGTGGATATTCTAAGACCGCCATAGTCTCCAGGAGGGTGTGGGCAACAGACATCAGGCCAAGAGGAAGGGAAGTGAGGAACATGTCTCCTTCGGGTCTGGCAGGAGTGCTCGTAGCCCTAAGAAGTGGCCCAGGAATGCACTGCGGGTCAGAACACTACCCATTTGTTGTCTTCTCCTCAAGGCAGGGGCAATGGCCCCCTCTGGACCCTGTGTCCCACAGCATCATCTTCTACAGGCAGCCTCTTTATCCCTGATTCAAGCTCCATCTGCCTCAGACCCCCAGGTCTATCCTCATGACCTTTGCTATAGGCAGACCCCTCCTGTTCTGATTTTGTATCGTGAGCTTTTAAAAACTAGGTTAACAAGGCTGTTAACAAGGCCAGAGGTGTTTGGTTTCTTTGCTTTAAATCAATCGATCAATCAATCAATCCCATTATATGATTTCTTTAATATGTGTAGGCAATTAGATTTATTATTCCATCCTATCCAGCCAGATTTTTTTTGAGATTATCTTTAAACAATATATAATAACTAATGGGATGTTGGGCAGAGCGTCAAACTCAGGGTATATTAGGGAGAAGTAAGATCATAGGTGAGAAGACCTTTGTAAATGACCATGCATTGGGTATGCTGAAATTTTTATAGGATTATTCCTACCATGCCCTGCTTCCTGCAGTCTGGATCGCCACAAGCCCTCTCTCCTACCACGGGGGTGTCCTGCCTGGATTCCGGGTCCTAACTACTGGAGGTTGATCAGAGAAGGTACCACCAGGTTTTGTGAGGCTTTGGGAAGATCATTGCATCTACCTGGAGCTGATTCTCAATGAAGGGGCTCTAGAATTGTCAAAAGACCAGACAGCTTTGAGTTTCCTTCCAGTCTCATGCTCTACCAGTCCCTGGTCCTGCGTTGTCCATCGATCCCCTGGGGAGGACAGGTGATCCTGCAGGTTTTCAAGCATACCTGACCCAACCTTTCACGTGGGTGCAGCCAGACCAATACTGGGCATATAATAGTCACACAAGTGAAAACAGTCACCTCCCTTGCAGGTTCTGGGCTGCAAAAGGTGAAAGGAACTCCATGAATGCTCTAGTTCATATTTCACTTTGGATTAGAAGAAAAACCGCAGAAAAATAAACCGTGTCAATCAGCCCTGCTGTGTAAACAAGTGGTTGATGATAACCCATGAGACAGTTTGCATTTCTTTATGGAGTAGCCAGCGACAAAGATCCAAAAACAAACCTTCTCTTTTACGGTTATTTGGAAAAAGAACAAGGAAAGCATTTGTTTTACCCCTGGGAGCTGCTACAAGGAGCCCCTCACTCCCCAAATAGCCTCTTTGCACAGCAAGCCTGTGGTTCTTCTACTGCCTGGCCCCAGCTCTGGAGATGACCAAAACCCAGAGGGTCTGAGGTAAGGCTTCCTGAGCACTGGCTCCCACAGGCTCCTACCCTCAGAGGCATGGCAGGGGTCTCCTCCTGAGGCCCTTGCTAGCAGACCAGGCATCTTTGTGCTAATTAGGAAAAGAAGCCCCTACTTTTCAGATGCAACTCTGGCTCGGCAGGCAGACAGAACCCTTGCAGATTAGAAAAAGGTACCTCTAGCTCCACATCAGCGGTCTTTCAAGGGCCAGATAAATATTTTAGGCTCTACAGGCCAGAAGGTCTCTATTTAACTACATAACTTTGCCATTTGTCACATGAAAGCAACCATAGACAATTCATAAACAAATGGATATGGCTATGTCCCAAAATATTTTTATTTATAAAAATGGGCAGTGGACCTGATTTGAATCTTGACTAGTGTTAGCCAACCCTGCTCCAGATGGTTGCAGCCCACCACCAGAGCTTGAAAAAAGGACACTGGCTAAAACTCATCCACTTCTTATACTTTTGATTGGGTACCCTTGGGCAAAACCTACACAATCCTACATGGTGGCCCTTCCTCCAATTCCCCAAGATGCTGGGGATTTAAGAGGACAAACTTCTTGGATTTGGGATAGACCACCCCAGTGGTTTTAGTATCCCTGAACCTCCACCAACTGTCCCCTGCTCCAAAAGCCTACAGATCTTGGGGTCACACCAATCAGAATAACAGTGGTACAGAACCAAAGCCTCTTTCTCATTCCACTGAGTAGCCCCAAGCACTGAACATGTCTTTTAAAACCAGACTTCTAAAATAAAATAAAATAAAATAAAATAAAATAAAATAAAATAAAACCAAACTTCTTCTATTATTTGAAGAGATAAAAAAAAAAAAAAAGGTCTGAAAAGGCAGGAAGTCCAGCAGAGCCAAATCACAGTGATTCTCAGATGAGCAAAGTAGCCTTTCTTTGGCAAAGTACCAACTAACCAGTGAATAATTGGTTAAAGTGGAAGATTAAGAGAGCTGGCAGAAACAAGTTGTTTCTGGACATTTTCCACCTTTTTTCCCAACCAGTCTTCCAATTATAATTAAAATATGATGGTGCCATATGCAAACCATGGACAGTCCACAACCTTACAATGTAAGTGAAATCTACAGAAAACCCATTTCTTACAGCACCAAAGAACAGCCACAGGAAAAGTTTGCAGGAACTGGTCTGACTTTAAGTGGAATACACTATTGTATTACTCACCCTTCATTTGACCTTCATAAATATCAAGACCTTACTATCTTGTATCCTGACATTTAATTCTTTCCTGCCGTCTAATGAGGCCACATTTGGTTAGAAGGTCACTTGTCATTTACAATGCTGAGAGAGACATATTTCAGGGAAGCTCCTAATTCACAGCAAGTCATGAAGTTGTGGACAAGATTACAACATGTGCTGGCCTAGAAACAATGGAGGCCCTCTGACTTAGCCAGGTCTTTGTGGGATCACACTAAAAGAATGAAAAACAACTGAGGGAGGCTGGCATTCCTGCATGAGCTGCAGAGTCTGGCCGATATCACTCTAAATTCAATTATATAGAAGAAAGTGTGGATTCATGTTAATATATTTTACAAGATCCTATAATTTATCATCTTTTGTTTTTCCTTATGAATAACAGATTTTCCCTCAGTTAAAAAGCACATTGGGGGTTGGTCGGATGAAAGAAAGCCCAAGAGTCACTTGATTTTTCCTTGGTGGACAGGAAGGCCATACATATTCATCTCCCCAAGATAGCTTGGCAAAGATTTGACAGAGAAGTGTGAGGACATACATGGTAAAGAGAAAGATTGCAGATGCACCTACACTTCACACTGGCGGAAGGAAAACCGGGTGAATGGAACATTCTAGATAAGAATGATGGTTGATGATTACTCCAAACCCTTCCCTGGCCCCAGAAGGTGAGGGTACAGATTTTATAAACAGCAAGAGGAACTGTCCAAACACCACCCAGAATTCAACCCAGGTAGACACAAACCTACATGCCAGAGGTGAGGATTTGATGTCAAGAATATGGAGCTGACTTAGTTGGAAAAGGCAAAGCCTTTTAAGATAGCTCACTCATGACACTGCTGAATTCTAACACCATCTCAGAACTCATGTCTCCAGCAGGGGCCAAGTTTACCCAAAGACCTCTGGTATCAATGCATCCTGTCATGCCATGCTTCCTCCTTGCCAACACATACATAAGGGATAAAACCTCATACTGGCCTCTTTCATGACCCTGAGGTTGCATCATGTTGTTGTTGATGCAAATCTGGTCAAAAGTAGCTGCGGAAGCCTATGGTGTAAGAGTGTGTAGAAGCACTGTCAGTTGTCTTCCCTGATGGAGATGTGAAAACAGAAGAGAGGGAGCTCTGGAAAGGAAAAGGAATTCTCACATTTGGCCCATGCAAGTCCACCTGGGAAGGAGAAAAGGCTGTAGTAGAACCGCAGGGGGACATCAGACAGACCGAGGGCCAGTCTGATGAGCTTTTCCCACAGTGATAGGGACAGATTATATTTTCCAAGGATTAATTTAATAGGATCTCTCACTCACATGCTTTTCTACAATGTGATCTTGGCACTCTCCCACCTCCTTGAATCTGAAAGGGCCCTTGGTGGCTTTGACAAGTAGAATTTGGTGAAGATAGCACCAGGCCAATTCAGCTTCCCACTCTGGGCACACTTGCTCTTAAGATGCTACCTCTGGAAAATCAGCCACCTTGCTATGAGAAGCCTAAGCCACTTGGAGAGGCCAACTCTAAGTGCTTCGGTCGGGTGGACACCACCATCGAGCTCCCAGGTGATGACCACATCAACTGCTAGACCACAGAATAAAGCATGTTAGATTCTAGCCCAGCTGAGCCTTCATATAATGTCAGACCCAACCAACTGACTGCAATCACAGGAGACACCCCAATGAGGAACCATCCAGCTGAGCCTGGTAAACCCACAGAAGTGTGAGAGATAATAATAAACTGTTGTTTTAAGCCATTAAGTTTCAAGGTTTTTTTTGTTGCATATCAATAGATAACCAAAGTATATGGTATGGTGTGAATATTGTTCAATTGGAACTGATGCTGACTGGCAGTAGGGCTGGAGCAGAGTCCTTAGAGATCTCCTGCTGTGTCAAAAGTTTATCCTTTAATTTCTGGGGCAAGGTCCAGGGTTACAGAAGGGCACTCCGGGAGATTGGGGCAGAAAGCATTTCAGTATTTTAATACCAGTTATGGACAAATACATGAGCACCAGCTGGGCATCATCCCCAGTATCCATCATCCTAGAATTCATACCTACATCCTTGCTGGGCTGTGTCAGATGTGAGAAAGCAACCTATACTCAGATCAGGACATGTAAGTAGGTGTCACTCCTAGTACCCAACATGTTCACCATTTTAGTACCTTTTTCTATCCATGATTGCACTTAGTCTTTACAATAGTCTTTAGAGGCAGATGCCACTGGCCTTCATCTGACAGATGAGATCTCAGGTCCAGAGAAATTAAGTAGGGACGGAGGCAATAATGGGAAGTATATTAGTTGGGATATTTTATTTCTAATTCTGGTTCTGACACCTTAGTCTGGGAACTTAAGCCAGTGCTGTGACCCCTTAGAGTCTCCCCATCTCTCAAATGAGAAGATGATCCATAAGAACTCATCTGTCATCACCATTCTCTGACTTTGTGACTCTCCTGAGGTCACCAGGAGGGGACAGTAGAATCAAGATATGGTCTCAAGGCTCTTGACTTTGTCCAGTACTCATGTGACTGGTCCCACAGCTGCCTTCCTAAGACATCTCAGCATCATTAAACAGTAGGGAAGCCAAACCCTATCCCTAACTCCTAGACAGGAGAATATATTTGGGTCGCATCCAGATCTACTTGTGCCTCTGGCCCTGGGCCTCCTGCCCTGATATGCAAGGACTAAATCCCCACCTTCATGCTTTGTAGGGAAGTACGTACAGGGATAAGGAGAGAGGAGGATTGGGAGAAAGATGAAGTGGGGGGTTGATTCTGAATCTCAGCCAGATCTGCCCAGGCTAGCTCTGAGTAAATCCTGCAGCCACCACACAGGAAGCTGCTAATCAGGGCAGACACTCTCTCATTCAGAGGTCCAGGGCCCCTGTCCTGACCTAGTCCTAAGGCAGTATCGGGAGGTGATGAATCTCTCCTGAGATTGTGTGGTTTCCAGGAAAGCATTCCAGAATCTGAAACCGGCTTCAAAGGAATGCATATCTGCTCACTCCCTCCCTGGCTGGGAACCAGCCCAGGGCACCTTATTCTTATTAAGCTGGAGATGTCTTGGACACTAAGCTTGAAAAATGCACCAAGGATTTTGACACAGATGGGGAATGGTGTAGCTATGCAGAAAACCCCACTGTTGGCAGCACTCGACTTTCTCTGAAAGATTGTTGGGGCAGTAATTTAATTCCTATTCATTTCACTTTTTCTAGTTTTGAAATAAAAATGAAAATTTTTTTTTCATCTTATAACCTTCTTATATTTGTGAGGATGAGACGGAGTAGAAGCTGAAACATCCATTACCTGCTCAAAGGTGCAGTATGACAAATACTAGAATCAGAAGTAAAGGAGAATCTCTATGTAGAGAACACAGAAGAGTGTCCAAAATAGTCTATCAGAGGAAAGGAGGCCTGAAGTGAAAATTAGGTTGGAGAATTGAGCAAGATCAGATTGGAATGAGCAAATATGATTGACTTGGTATGTGGCCCAACATCCCCTGTTCCTCCCTCCCTGGAGTTCATATGTGTGATGAGCATGGTGAGAAAAAGTGGGCATGTGGGTCATTATAGCAACTGTGAAGGGGCAGGTTATTCTTCATGTATTATTTTTTTTGCCCTCATCTGAACCTGAGTGTAAGGCTTCCAGTGGATGTCCCACCTTGTGATGGTCAATTTTAGGTATCAACTTGACTAGATCACAGTACCCAGATATGTAGTAAAACACTAAAGTAGGTATACATATCTGTGACAGTAAATCTTAGATTACATTAACATTTAAATAAGTGGACTTTGAGTAATGCAAATAACTCTCCAGAATGTGGGTGGTCCTCATTCAATCAATGGAAGGCCTTAAAAAAGTTTGATGTCCTCCAAGAAAGAAAGAACCATTTTCTTTTTTCTTTTATTTTTATTCAAATTGAATTAGCCAATATATAGTATATCATTCGTTTCAGATGTAGTTTTCGGTAATTCATCAGTTGCATATCATACCCAGTGTTCATTACATCATGTGCCCTCTTTAATGCCCAACTGCTTTCAGTCTGCCCTTGGACTCAAGACTGAAACATCAGCTCTTCTCTGTGTTTCCAGGCTGTTGGCTGGATTTTGGACTTGCCAACCCGAATAATCACATGAACTAATTCCTTAAAATAAATCTATCTCTGTATACCTAAACCTAAATCTGTATCTATACAATATATGAATATATATGTCAGAGGAGAATAAAAAAGAAGTGGTTGGAATGACATCAGGTTGGGTGATGAAGTGGTCTGTGAGAAGATGATGAGAGCCCCATGACAGACTCATTTATCAGCACCTATGCCTCAGCATTACCCAGAAAATGTACACATTTCACCAAGACCTGTTCTCTGCTCCCCTCTCCTCTCATTTGACACATTTTGCCTGGTTGATCTAATCTTATTTCATCTCTTCAGCCACATTCCCATTATGGACAATTCCGAAACTTCTATCATCAGCCCTGACATCTCTGTTGAGCTCCAGAACCATGTATCCAAAAGCTCCTGGACAACCCTTCTGGGAGTACCACTGGAACCTCCCACCCAAGATATACATCATCCTTCCTGCCCAAAAACTCAGCTACCCCTCCTGAGTAGCATTATCACTGGGATACTCTGGAAACTCAGTTTCCCAGATTGCCTTGAGAATCAAGGATGATCTCTAACCATCCCAGCTTTAACATCCTATACTCACTATATCCTGCTGGAGTTACCTCTTAAGATTCTTCCAGTGATAAAGTCACTGCCCTAATTCAGTACTCATCTCTGGCTTGAACTATCAAATAGCCTCCAGTTGGTTTCACTCACTGGTCCCACCTATAGTCAATCAACAGGATGCCCTAAGTTGCTCCCCTTGTGTTTAGACTCTTTCTAAAAGGAGCATTCTCCTACTTCTCAAAGGTGATGAGTATATACTGGGGTGAACATATCTGACTCAAGGGTGGCTACTTCCAAGTAGTAAGGCATTTTGAGTCACGCTTCTCCAGGCATCTCAGGAATGCATCATTTTTATGTTCTCAGGTTTGCTCAGATCCTTTGGTCAATCTTCCCACACTGGTCTGGAGAGCCAAGGAAGTATCTTCTTTCCCTCAAACCTACCAGGATTCCACCTCAGCAACAAGAATAGAGGCAAAGAAAGATATTCCAGACGACCTGCTTCAAGGCACGTTTGCAGTGTAATGTGTCCTCTGGGGGAGTTGGCCTGAGCTATCAGCACCTTGGAGAGCTCCAGCTCTGACCTCTGTTGGGGAGCTAACTGGACCAGAGTCCTGGATTTTTCTGAGGGAGGTGGCAGGAAGAGGAAAGTGCTGATGCTGAGCACCTCCATTAGCCAGATGCCCATCTTGTGCAACTTCAAGGATCCCAAAAATGCAACTGGCCCGGAAGTAAGCCGAGTTGGGTTTCATGGGTTCTACAGCTGCTGCTCAGGTGGTCCACAAGAGGTTGGTGGGTATGATCCTGAATCACAGAGGAGCTAGTTTTACCCTGAAGACTAGTGCTCCACAAGATTCTGTGCCCAGACTGCACAGGATTCATCAGCTGTCATGATTTCATTTCAGGTTAATTACCAGTGAAGAGACAAGCCACTTTCGAGTCACCCCTCTTTCTGGACTAATCCTATTTGTGCTTCATAGAGCCTACCCCTGCCATTTTCACCATGGACATTCCAGCATCTCAGTTGCAGCACCCTAGGATGAACAGGGCAGCAAGGAAATCAGGGATGTGGAGGCTTCACCTGATCTCTGGCTCAGTGTCCACGTGGGAGAGGAAGTGTTGCCCCTGATCACATGCTCAGGGAAGTCTGAGGAGATTCATACACTGGGCCAGTCCCTGCTCTGCTCTTTGTCCCTACTGGACCAGAAGCCTCTAAACCTGGAATAGAAAGAAGTGGATCTCTAAGTAAAGACAGCACATGTCTGTAGGGTGACAGAAAATGTCTTTGCTCCCTGGAGATAACACAATTGCTCCTCCACTCACGTTTGCTCCCTCAAATGCAGCCCTGCTCTGTTACTGCCCTCTCCAACCTGTGCTTCTATGTAATAGCCCAGCTGAGCTCCTATCACTGAGCTATTACAGCCTCCAATCTGCTCACAGAGTGTTTGACATCTCCAGGGCCCCATGTAATTTTCACAACAGCTCGGACATGTAGATAGGGCTTTTTTGTTATCTCCCCTTACAAATGAGAAATTCTTGGACTAAAGGTTAGGTGACTTGTCTAGACATGCAGAGTTCCTGACTCTAGTCAGGTGCTCTTTACAATTTCTTAAAAACTGCCATTAGGCCAGTACCCCACTGTGGTGCCCAGAAATACTGCAGTGTGAACTTGTAATGCTGCCAGTGAAAAAAAAAAAAAAAGTAAGAAACCGACCTTTTGAAGATTATACTTATCTGTCCGAGTTTGTCAAAGTCCATCTGTTACTCTCTGCCCTCTGAGCACAAGCAAAAACCCAGTTCACTGGAAGCCTGTCAGCAGCTTCCTCTGAGGTTTTGGAGTTGTCCTGGGGACATTTCCACCCCCTCACACATATAGGTCAACCAAGGTTCCAAAAGAAAGAGCAATTCTTTTTTTTTTTTTTTTAAAGACTCCCTGGCAAACATTTGACCCCTGTTTATTTTGTCAGATTTGCCTTTAACTCTTCAGGTATAATCTCCTCAGAAAGAAAATGTGAATCCAACAAAGGGAGACACGTTCAGCTTTGTCCATGATTTCAAGTGCCTGAGAGATGTGGCCATACAGAAAAGATGTTCCTGATTAGTCACAAGAAATTGGTGGGGTGGACGGGGCCTCACCATTCATAGCTGTGATCTGCAGCAGCCATAATAATGGTGCACACTTTTGTCAATGGTGCCACCCTTCTCACATTCCAGCTCTCAGTTTACTCATCTGTTATCTCAAAGGATAACATTCTTGGATGAGCAGGAGGAGGAAAAATGCCTGAGGACAGAGGAAACGAAAGGAGACCATTAACCTGTTCTCCCTATAGTAAGAACAACCCCAGAAAGGATCACTCTTAAAATGCTGCCTCGAATTAGGTGCTCAGCACCTGCCAGACAGAACCAGATAAGGATAAGGGGATCCTTATCCAGTCTTTTCTGGCCTTTTTTGGGTGAAGAGGGGGAAATTCTGGGTCCCTCTGTGATATTTATACCTTTGTCATGGCCCATTGTGAGCTGGGAATTCACAAGAGGTCACTACTGCCCCATGCGAGAGGCACAATGTGAGATGGGCCCAGCCAGGAAAAGCAGAGGTTGGGAAGGAAGCTGCACTAGCTCTTGATATTCAACCCAAACACTTGGAAAATGACCCATCATCTTTTCCTTAAACTTTTCCATACGCTTAACATTATTAGAATTTCTCCTTAACTACACAAATCATCCTCGGGATCCGGGACACCTGGACGAAAAAATGTTTCGCTCCCCACCCTTTCCCTTGAGTTCTTATAATGAAGGTGCTTAGTTAACAGAAATTACCAGCTTTGCTTTTTACTCTTCTGACAGATGAACAAACATAAAACCATCATCAGTATAGAGCTCTGGCTGACCAGATCCATTTCAATTATCCATCACCAGGCAAAAATTCTCTTGCTGAGATGAGAAGACGCGGATGGAGATTTCTGGGTGGTACTGTTCACTCTAGCAAGCAGCCTGTTTCATGCTCATTGCAGGTTATATGAAAGCCTTAAATATAAGTCAAAACTATGGAGTTAGGGGATCTTACTTGCTAAAAAACAAGTAATAACAATAATACTTTTTTGCTCTCAAATTAGGAGAGAGAGAATACATTTGAAAGAGCCCTGGGGTGGGGTGCAGAGGACCCAAGTTCTCACTCCAGCCTACCACTTCATCTCTGTGTAACCTTGGCATGTCCTTGTCACATTCCAGCTCTCAGTTTACTCATCTGTGACATAAAGGGGTAGGCTCAATCAGCAAGTCCTATCAACACACTCTGGGCTTGACTCTAGAGAGCCAAGTTACTTTACGGATTTTAGAAATGCTTTTTTCAATATTTTACATCTTAAAGATATCATAGAAGTTTGGGATTATAAAATAAATACATTTGTCAAGCTGATTTATTATGCATTCACTTATTTGTTATTTATTCACTTATTTGCTATAATTGAACAATAAATATATTTGTCAATATGATTTAATTAATTTTCACTATTCATTAATAAATAGAAATGTATTCCTAAAATCATGCTTTGTCTGCTTGTGTAGTTTAAGGTTCTATATAAAATTTCTTTTGAAAAAATGGTTCTAGTCCTCTACAAATTTTGACAACCGCTGGACTAATTATCTCTAATTTTCCTTCCAGCAGGAGGATACTTTATTCAAATCTTTCTCTAGGGATAGGAGAATTGTGGGACTTCAGAAAGTTTCTGACTTAATCAGATCATTCATTAAAAAAAATAAAAATAAACACACTTGATTCCCACATCTATAAATTTTCCTGAATAGCTATGCTCCTTCTCCATAGTAGAGGAGTCTTGATGAAGCAGTTTCAAAGCATTCCTAGTGGTGTAAGCCCATACCCCACGTCAGTTACTGTGCAAGACACTGAGGGTACCAGAAACATGGATTCCACCTCATGGGTCTCACAGCCTATTTGCAGAGACTTAACCTCTAAATGGCTGACAGTGGTATGGACAGAATGCTGTCAGGGAATGGGAAGAAGCCTAACTTTGTCTGAGTGTCCACTCTGTGCCAGACTCTGAAGCAGGCACTACTCACATTACTTTATTATTCCATTTACTGCTATGCAAAACATTTTGCAATGTTTCTTCTCTCTTAGAGATGACGGAATCAACATGGTTGATTACCCAGGCAGTGAGTAGCAAGGGCTGGTCTCAGACTGTCACCATCCCTCACCCCCAACCAGCTCCCAGGAGGTGGTGGGCAGCATCTTAAGCCCCCAGTGTAGGGTTCCAGTGGGAGGGTAATCCACACGTACCACCATGGCAGTCATGGAAGGCTGCAAGGAAGAGCTGCATTAGAGCTGCATTTTACAAGATGAAGAGAAATTCTCCAAGAGACAAAAAGAGGAAAATTTTCCCAAGTAGAGAAGAAAGTGTGAGAAAATTACAGAGAGAACAAGAGTATGGTTGTTCAGGTGACAGAGAGCATCTTGTGCACCAGGAATGAGAGATATGGGTGAGGACACAGGGCTGAAGCATTTTGGGTGGTGATCTAGGAGCAGAGCAGAGCTTCCCAGGACTAGAGTCTGAGACTCAGCCTGGAATGCTGAGCTTCATGCCACCCTGCACCACCAACCTCATCTCCCTCCACCCTGGCACAAGGACGCTGGCTGCCAGCAAGTCAGACTACCCTCTGTGTCTGTGCCCCTTGCTCCATCTACTTGGCAAACTCTCTCTAGCCCACTTGTGCCCGGGAAAGTCAGACCTCACCAAAGCCCATCTGCTAGATGCAGCCATTCCTGATCCCTCTTAACCAGATGCAATGACTCTTCCTTCTGAATACCCAGAGTTCTTTTACTGGTTCAAAGCTGTACCTCAGTGGATGAACACATAGTGAATGTTTCTGGGCAAGAAATATTCTCTGGCAAAGAAGCTGAAATGGGGGCTGGGGTATCAGCCTCAGTAATATCTCTGTGTTAACTTCACATTTCAATAACCAACAACTCCCAGCCCCCAGTTCGTGTTCCTTTAGCTCTGGACCCTGGAGTCCTGAGCCCTGAAACTGTGGAGTCAGGCATGGCCCTGGGTGTAGTGCACTCCACAATTCTTCTGTCTGCATTTTCAGGACATTTCCTGGCCCCATGGCAGAGGTCCAAGCACCTCCTAGTGTTTGCTGAACCCAGCTGAACTCTAGTCCCAGCTTTTCCCAGGAAATCCCACTCCTGTGCATTATGTATCTTTTCAAGTAACTCAGGAACCTCTGACTATGACCATATTAGTAATATGCAGGAAATACTTCATTTTAAGATTTAATGTAAAGTTAATTTTTCTCAAAGTTTACGTTTCTCCCAGCAAACAGAGTTTTCACTGCAACCCCTGTTTCCAGGCCATTACCAATGGTTTCAGTCTGCCATTCAGAGGGAAGGCCCAGCTCAGACCGCACAGCAGGCCCCCCACAGCTGCACGCACACACTGCCGCTTCCCCCCCCACCACGGCCTCTGCTCCTGTATTCATTCCCTCAATTCTCCCCCTCCACCCCAGCCTCCAGGCATCTACCCTCTTGAGAAACCTGTGGACCAAGGGCTGTTTGAGTCCTCTGCATCCAAATAAATTCCATCTTGCTAGTCAACTGTTTTGCATGAGCTCCGTCCCTAAATGGAGGTCTGAGGGCAGAGTGAGTACCTTCTCCTTCCCTCAGATCCCCATGGCCTGGCAGAGAACTGGGCTCTCGGAAGTATTCAACATAGACTCATCCTACGAGCTCTACTTCCTGTGCAGACGTGGAGCTGGAGACCAGAATTCTCTTGGACTGGCCCTCAGGGAAGCATTCAGAACAACCCTCCAAAACAAAGCCTGGCCTTGGAGGCCAGCTCGGCATGCACAGAACATCAAATGGCTGGACATGAAAGGGCTGGGAAGGATGCATGCTGGAGAGGCACTTAGCCCGGAAAACCTGAAACCATCTACTTGACTGAGGGCCGCTAACCACAGCTTCAATGAATGATTAATGATTATGGCCAGAGCTTATTGCAAACAGGCATGTGACAGCAGAGCCACTACCCACCCGCAGGACCTGCCCGTGTGATTGATGAGCCACTGAGGGGTGCAGAGGGGCTACAGAGGGAACAGGCCAGCTCAGGCTGCAGCTGCCAGGGAGCACCCATTCTTGGAGGGAACTGGAGGGACACCGGTGTTTATGCTCAGGTGGTGGACTTTCTCACGCACACTATACAAATCAACCTGCACTAACCATCTACCTGGGGGGTGAGGGGAGATGCAAGAGGCCTGGGCTAAATGCTCATGAAGAGAGAGGTGCCACAAATTGGTGAGAAGTGACCCCTGGCCTTGCAGCATCTCCACCTAGTGTTATCCACCAAGAAATATAACTATAGTTCTAGAACTACTGAGAGAGTGCAAGGTGCTTTGAGAGAAAACTGAGTGCTCTTTGTGGGCAGAGCAGACCGCCTGGACCAAGACACCTCCTCTGGCCTTCCCACCACCACTGCTGGGGACAACTTCCCTGGAGCCCTAGGTCAGTCTTCAACAGGATTTGCACATGAGAAAAGAGGGTAACTGAAGCTCCTACTCTCACTTTCTCTGTCCTTCACCAAAGAGAGAAGGTAGCACTGTGTCCCCGCCCGGCTTTCCCCTCCCAACCTGCACCTTCTAGAATGGCTGAACCAGGGTTTCTATGTCCCCTTCCAAAGCTTCCTCAGTTGGAGGTAGGTCCTGCTCTGACACATGGATTCAGTCCAGACCAGCCAGATTCACGGAGCACAGACTGTAGAAGCTGGCAAAGACATCACTCCCGCCTTCAAGAGTTTGTAGTCTCGTCTCGTTAGCAAGGCAAACTTCCCTCATGGGAACTACAGACAGAACAAAGCACAGTCCCATAATGTGCTTCCAAGAGACAGTGAGGAAAGGGAGAGTGATGTAGAGTGGAGAAGACATTGAGGGTGGCCAAGGAACCTGAGACGGGCCCAAGAGGCCCCATGGGCTGCAGGCCTCTTCCCCAGCAAAGCCACTGTCCACTCCCGGCCACCTAAGGGCCCAAGCCCACCAAGCTCCAGAGGCACCTCTGAGTAGGCCTGACACAGTGGCAGCAGCAGGTAAGCCCACAGCTGGCACAGACCCGGGCTCTGGGATGACCCAGAGAGCTGGTCGGGAGCCGAGGACGACCCTTGTGGGGGCCTGGCCGCTCTGCAGACTCTGGCTCCGTTTCATCTTAATACACTCCTGCATGTACCTGACATTGGATACTCGTCCTAGAGCATGCAAATCTAATAAATTCTTGGCTCCTGCAAGTTTCTTTAAAAAATATAAAAGAGGATCATATATAAAGAAGTTGATTAATATACACCCTGGTAAAACAGCCTGGAACATCTGTGTATTAAGTTCATTTATTAAATTACACCAATCTGTATTTTAATGAGTGAAAGATACAGTACTTATTCTGTCATCCATCAAAATAAACTCAGGAAATACTTAACATTATAATCATTTTTCTTGTTTGAACACGAGTTATGAAATATGAATCCCGCACTAAGAATGCTGGACTTGCCATCATGATCAAATATGTTTTCACAGGTGCAGCAAATATTCCGTTTTCATTTCTTTCTCCAACTGTTGAAAATATAAACCATGCTTTCTAGTTCGTAGCTGGGTAACATTGCCTTCCCTCCACATGGCAGCCATTATTACAGCCTTATTACCCCACCGTCTTTCTTTCCCCAAACACACTTCTCCTAAAGTTGCTTAGTAATGAAAACACAGGCTTCTGTGGGGCCCCCTCAACACAGGCTCTTTGGGTCCAGGCTGGGCACTGTCCCCTTCTCTTCCATCCTGGTGACACCTAGATCCTCTGAGTTAGGGCCTGAGTTTCAAAAGTCATTGGAGACCAACAGTACACTTGGTTGAAACACAAGATACAGTTGGGCTCCAGTTCTACTGTTGAGCTATACCCCTGGCCATAGGGTACCCATTACCACTTTTTCCCACCCAGAGACCCTTCTCTTCAGATGAGCAACAACTTTCACATGGACTAGAGCCTGAGGACCTGTGTTCAGCTCTCCCAGAATCACAAATCCAAGGACCCACGGAGGAATACCATTAACAAAGCAGCCAGGGTCCATGAGCCTCAGAAGGCTCCATTCAGTGGCCAGTGGGAGCTCATGGAGACATAGGAGCCTGGAGAAAGACCCCACTGAGTAAGCTGCTGGGCAGAACCATAAGGGGAAGCTGGGAAAGCCCAATTACAAGCTGGCCAGGCTCCTCTCTGCTTAACTCAGCCAGTGGATCCCCATTGCCAAAAGGTAAGTCGTACTTGGACCACAAGGTCCCTGCTGGTCTCTTTGATCTCATTCCTGGCCACCCTCACCCCAGCTCCCCAACACATACACAACACGTGCTCTTCTCTCCAGCCCTCCCGAACTACCCACTACTGGAGTTTGGATCCTCTGAGCCCCCTGTCACCCCAGTCTTCTGCCCATGCTATTCCCTCTGCCTGCAAATCCCTTCTGCTCCCCCTCTTCTTCGCCTGGTTCATTTAGTTAGCTGTGATCTCAGGCCCCACCTGTTGGGAAAGCCAGGGAGAGAAGCCACCCATTTTTGACCACTAGGAGTCAGGGAAACTTCACCAAGGGAAGGCATTCAAGGCAGAAGGAACCCAGTGAGAAAAGGCCTGAGGGCATGGAGATTCCAGAGCTATTATGGGGATGGAGGAGAGATGTGGGTAAATGGGCAGAGGTGGGGAGGAGGGATGTGGGACAGGGGACAGGTTGAGAGCTGGGACCACTGAGGGAAGATCTTGTGTGCTGGACTAAGGGATTTTATGCTATAGACAATGAGGAGCTTTTCTTTCTTTTTTCTTTTCAAACTCTCACTTTTATTCTTGGCAGATTTAAAAAAAAATCCAAGAACTAGCTGTGGACATTAAAAATATAGAACAATGAATGCAACCGTTTCAGAGCAGTATAATCCCAAAACAATCTCTGTAATCTAATCTAAACATCCTCATGTTTTTCAAATGTTTACACCTACACATTTCACTTTGGGTGAAGAACATTTCGATTTTTATCCATCACATAAAGCCAAAAGGGGCCCAACCAATTACGCTCCCTGGATCACACAATGCTAATAAACAATAAGAAGCGTTTGAAGGGTTTTTGAAAATTCAAGAGATACGTCCAGATTTGGGTTTTAGAAATAAAGTTTACTTGGGATTTAGTGTAAAGAATAGGTGTTTGGGAGAGATCCCTGGGCAGGCAGAGACGAGTAGGACACAGAGTAATAGAGACAGGTGTGTGGAGCTGATGCGAAGACAGTGGCAGGCCACCCTCTCCCCACTCATCCCAGGGACAGCCATCATAGGTGTCTGGTAGGACTTCCTCAGGAATGTCACTGATTACCTGGGTTCCCAGGAGGCACAGCTGCAGGCCCCTGCTCTTCTATGCCCAAGGAACTCCCACTATCCTCAGCCTGACCTTGCAGGCCTCGAATCTGTTTGGCCCCTGACCTGAAGACCTGCTGATTCTCGCAGGTGCTGAGAGAGGCAACAGCCTGGACCCTTCTTCCCCCTTACCTACCCCACACTCCCCACCACAAAAGCCCTGAAGCCTGAAATAGCATCCTCTGGATAAGGTTTAGAAACTTCGTAGAAACATTGCAGAAGGTTGTACACAGGCAGTTCATGGAAAGGAAAACACAACAGTTCCTTCTCAGGGTGATTTTCAAAGCAGATATGGCATAGGCACCGACAAACAGAAGAGACTTACTAAATCCCTGGGGCAGGGTCAGAGGTCCCCTGGTGCAGGACACCTCTACCAATACTGGATAATGGAGAGGTCTAGGGGGTCCCAGTGGAGGGGCTGAGTTGTTTGAGCCAGGTTAGGGGGGGGCATTTGGGGGTTCGAGCAGTGGCTATTTTAACATCTGGTTCCAACTGGCTGAATCAGCTTTACTAATGAGCACATAAAGACATTTTTGAGCTCACCAGTAATCGAGGAAATGCAAATCAAAACAGCAATGAGATACCACTTTCTCAAACCACATTGCAGGAAGATGTAGGCCTGTAACACAGGGATAGAATAAATAGGCAGAGCCACTTTAGAGGGAAATCTGACAACACTTAGTGTGCATACTCCACCAACCTCAGCACTCCCATGTCTGGGTGTCTACCCCAGAGAAGCTCATGCACCCATCTCACCCATCCACCTGGAGAAGGGGCCAAGGATGGCCAGCCCAGGGCAGGTTATGGGCAATGAAGCTGCCACCAGGAAAACGGACGTGTGACATGTAGTGAACACCCATGTTGGGATTCCGTGCAACTGAAATGTATTTATAGACAGCAACTCGCAGAGTTTTCAAACACAACCGTTGAGTGAAAAACAGAAGCAGAATCTAAGACAAGGATCTGAGGGTAACTAGTTTGCTTGAGTAGTGATCACAGGAAGAACTGGCAGGTGGATAAGTAAGGCATCTCTCTGGGCAGCTGGGAGGATCTCAGATGAACCACCTAGAGCATGCCCCAGGGGTTGTAAGAAAGCTGGGTTTTATCACTTTCATTGATTGAGGACTGCTCCCAGGGATGATACCCATCTTGCATTTCCAACTAGCCCCATCATTAGAACTGAGAAAGTTCCCCAAAAGTCCCAGGAGCGCTCAATAAACTGTGAGTGATGAAAGGATATGGGGGGGAGGGGGCACCAGAAGCCGATGCTCCAGAAAGAAACTGGGATTTTAGCATAGCACCTACTGCAGAGTAAAAGCACACCCTGCATTTTAAGTGGCTATATCTAAATGAAATGCCTAATGTCTAAATTAATGTCTAAATGAAATGATGGAAGACAGTTTGGAAGTACATGCATGAAATGCACTGAGCACTGTTCTCACTACCTACCGTTCAGCCCGTTGTCCAAAACCGTATGAGTCCTGCAACCATGACACCCAACACAGGACACATGAGACCGACAGCACGTTATTAGTCACTTGTACTCACCTCTTTGGGGAGGAGGGTGCCACACACCACACAGGGCCATCCGGGGCTGCACCTGGGAGCAGAGAGAGCCTGTGGGGCCTGCAAGTAGCAGGCATTTTAGTAACTGGAGGGTGGATGGAGTGCCCCTGACTCCCACAGAATGTGATTGACATTTGAATCATTTCACAGGCTGGCAGGGAGGTGAAATCATTAGATCAAGGACCGAATGGGGTGCAGCTGGTCCAGCTGGTAAGAGGACTAGCCAGCAGGGGAAACTTTCCCACTATGTGGGAATGTGTCTGGTGAAACCAGGGAACCCACAGCTGGGCCTGTGGGGTTCTGTGAGGCTCAGAGAAGTCCAGGCAGTGCACAGCATTACAGGCCTTGCAATATAAGTGGGTTCCTGCAGAGGGAGAGAATGGGACAGAGATGGAGGAAAAAATAAAACCAAAGGCCTTGATGCTAGTGTGACACGAACTGGGTCATATATACTTCACTGCTGTACACTTGAGGTCCTCGGAAATAAATAATATTAGTTAAAAACAACAACAGCAAGGAGCAAGAAGGAATGAGGTTCAGCTGGGGGAAGGGATGGGCTAGGCTCTCAAATACACCAGGCTATAGGCCAGAGGCCCACGTTCTCAGCAGAACAGAAAATGCTATTTGTTACAAAATGTCCTGAGAGTGATTGCCCATTGAGATAACAAGAATAGAAGGAAATAAAACTTCAAACAGAATTTAATGGCTAAGCTACGCCAGTTGGCTGGTAAGGCAGGCTGCTCTGTGTGTGAGCAGAGGAGCGTGAGCAGCCAGGCCGGCTGAGGGGCAGCAACAGGGCTCAAACCTGTTTTCTCTGTCACTTTCCCCAGGAAAAATGTTAGTGTTACCTTCTGGAGTCCACAAGGAGCAATGCAGTGCCTTGGACACCTAATAAAATATAATGAGGCAGGTTATAATCACGAAGCTTCTAGACATCAGAGCTTTTTAGAAACACACACACACACACACACACACACATACACACAAAATTGTCACCAAGCCCAAAATCAGCAGAGAAAGTTGATTCCGTGGGAGTCCAAAGGTGAGCCTCAGAGTTACAGGCTCAGGAAGGTAGAAGGAGAAGGGATACGTTAAGCACAATCTCTGGGGAACGTTCTAGAATATGTGGCATCCCATAAAAGAGCTGTTCTGGATCGAGAGACACTCTCACATTCATTTAGCCAATAAGCACTCATTTAACACTGGCTCTGGATTGAGTCCATACATCTAATGGTGACTATGCCTCTGTGCACACCAATCTTTCAGAGCATGCACACACAATCCTAGCTGATGATCTGACATGAAGTTCAAACTTACCTGGCAATGCTACCCTTAGCCCTACTCAGGGATTCAAACATGCCCCAAAGACTCAAGACATTCCTAACAGGCACAGCCTCAAAGAGACACTAAACCTTGAGAAGTTCTCAAGGGTAGAAAAAAGCCAGGCCTCACCAATTCCCTGTGCTCCACATCTTGTAGCAGCTGTAGGCCTGGCTTGCAGCCTCAGGGATAAACTGCTAGCCAACTGCTCTTGGGCCACAGGCTCTGAGAGTCGGGGCACATATGTGACAAGTCCTATCTCTACCATTGATGTGACTTTGCCAAGTCACTGCCACTTGCACTTCACTCTGCTCAGCCCACCTTGTACGGCATTATGAGGTTCAGATGAGGAAATAGGAAAACAAATGCTTTGTGAAATGCAAAGTTCACACAATCCTCAATGGTCAGGAGCAGCCACCCAAAGCCAGAAACCCTAAGGACATGGTAGATGGGAAAATGACTAAGGAGCCATAGGCATTCTCTTCTACCTAATGCCGCTCCCACTCTGTCCCTGTCCCTGTTCCAACACTGGGCAGATAACCACTTCTGGCCAAGAGACACGTCCCACTCAATGTAATATGAAGTACAGCCTCGCTTCCTCTGACCTGGGGCACAGGAGAAATGGAGAGGCAGAGATCGAGGAATAGGCTGCTATGTGAGCCAAAGACTCATCTTAGTGGAGATTTCTATATTTAATCTATGACAGAAGGAAATGGTCAGGACCAGATGTGCACCTTGTTTGCCCTGACTTGTTCTGCATCTTAATGGGGCAGAAGAGAAGCTTCAAGCACTGAAAATTGAGGAAGAAAGGGGAGAGAAAGTTAAAATCCTAAAAAGCAGTGCAAATAGGTGAATCTCCTGCTAGTTTGTCTCCTTTTCCTTATTATTGAACAAGGTCTATCTCCTGTCCAGCCTTGAGTTATACTGTCAAAAAGTAAAAATATTTTTAACCCCTCAACTTTAGGAGGCATCAAGCTTAAAGAAGAGGAGGTGATGGGGTACACAGAACATTTGTGTGGAGAAAGCCTGGTGGCAGAGTGTATGGGAAACCCTAACAGTGCTCCTTTCAGGGAGATAGGCTTTCTACCTGACTGTATGAAGCTTTCTAAAACACCTAAATTTTGCATAACTCTATGTGACACTTCTTGTCAGAAGAGCAGTAGATTCTTCACATGAATGGAAACATTTTTTTAAATGCTCAAAGTGTTTAAAGAGTGGTCAAAGTGGAAAGAAACTGACAACACAAATAAATGGAAAGATATTCCATGCTCATGGATTGGGAGAACAAATATAGTTAAAATATCCATACAACTCAAAGTAATCTATAAATTTAATACAATCCCTATCAAAAAACAAAAGCATTTTTCACAGAACTAGAAAAAATAATCCAAAAAATTGTGTGGAACCACAAAAGATCCCGAATAGCCAACGCAATCTTGGGGAAAAAAAAGAACAGAATTGTAAGTATCACAACCTTGGATTTCAATTTATACTACAAAGCTATACTAATCAAAATAATATGGTACCGGCACAAAAATATACACATAGATCAGTGAAATAGAATAGAGAACCCAGAAATAAACCTACAGTTATATGGCCAATTAACCTTTGACAAAGGAGGCATGAATATTCAATGGGAAAAGAATCTCTTTAACAAATGGTGTTGGGAAAACTGGACAACTACATGCAAAAGAATGAAACTGGACTGCTTTCTTATACTACACACAAAAATAAACTCAAAATGGATTGAAGACCTAAATGTGAGGCCAGAAGCCATAAAATCATGGATGAGAAAATAGGCAGTTATTTCTCTGATATTGGCCATACTAACATCTTTCTAGATATGTTTCCTGAGGCAAGGGACACAAAAGCAAAAATAAACTATATCAAGATAAAAAGCTCTACACAGTAAAGGAAACAATGAACAAAACTGAAAGGCAATCTACTGAATGGGAAAAGATATTTACAAATGACATATCCCATAAAGGGTTAGTATCCAAAATACCTTTAAAAACTTACACAACTCAACACCCAAAAAACAAATAATTCAATTAAAAATGGGCAGTAGACACGAACAAGTCATTTCTTCAAAGAAGACATCCAGATGGCCAACAGACATATGTAAAGATGCTCAACATCACTAATCAGGGAAATGCAAATCAAAACCACAATGATATATTACCTCACATCTGTCAGAATGGCTAAAACCAAAAACACAAGAAATAACAAGTGTTGGTGAGGATGTGGAGAAGGAACTCCCATGCACTACTCTTAGGAACACAAAATGGTGCAGCCACTATGGAAAACAGTGTAGAAGTTCCTCAAAAACTTAAAAGTAGAACTACCATGTGATCCAATATTTCCACTACTAGGTATTTACCCAAAGAATATGAGAACACAAATTCAAAAAGATATACAAGCCCCCCTGTTTATAACAGCATTATCTACAATAGCCAAATTATGGAAGCAGCTCAAATGTCTATTGATAGATGAATGGATAAAGAAGATGTGGTATATTTATACAATGGAATATTATTCAGCCATAAAAAATAATAAAATCTTGCCATTTGCAACAACATGGCTGGAGCTAGAGAGTATAATGTTAAGTGAAATAATCAGTCAGAGAAAGACAAATACCATACAATTTCACTCATAAGTGAAACTTAAATGAGCAGAGCAAAAATAGACAAATCAAAAAACAGACTCTTAAGTATAGAAAACAGATGGTGACCAGAGGGGAGGTTGCGGGTAGGGAATGGGCAAACTAGGTGATTGGGGATTAAGGAGTGCATTTGTTGTGATGAGGGCAGAGTCATGTATAGAAGTGTTGAGTCACTATATTGTACACCTGAAACTAATAAAACACTGTATGTTGGGATCCCTGGGTGGCTCAGTGGTCTGGTGCCTGTCTTCAGCCCAGAGCATGATCCTGGAGTCCTGGGATCGAGTCCCACATCGGGCTCCCTGCATGGAGCCTGATCCTCCTCTGCCTATGTCTCTGCGACTCTCTCTCTCTCATAAATAAATAAAATCTTTAAAAAAAAACACTGTATGTTGACTACACTGGAATTAAAATTAAAAAAATAAAGTGCGGTCAAAGTCATTTGCTTTGATCACTACAAATGGGCATGAAGGTGTGCACAAGGAAATTCTGAGGGGACCGTAGCCAGGAGCTGCAGGAATTGCCCCCAGGCACAGTCAGGAGCCTTCTAGGCCCCAGAAAGAAAGAGAAAAGCAATCACCAAAGAGGCAGATGACAGGAGGGAGAGGGGCAAAAGGGACTCCTAATGGCAGGTCCTGAATAGTGAACAGCATTCATTAATGTGACATTGTTTTAAACTATAAAGGCCTGTTCATATGGGAAATGCTGCTGTTATCATTACTATAGGGGATGAGAAAGGGACCCTCTAAAGTGCCAGGCATATAAATGGGACAGGATCTCCATTAGGTTTGGTTTGGTTTGATTTGGTTTTGAGAGAGAGAGAGAATAGAGGAGACAGGGGAGGGGCAAAGGGAAAGAGAGAATCTTAAGTAGACTCCCTGCAGAACACAGAGCCCAACCCCAAGCTCCATCTCTGGACTCTGAGATCATGACCTGAGCTGAAATCAAGAGTCGATGCTTAACCAACTGCATCAGCCTAGGTTTTTGAAAGAACTAAACTGCTGCCTCAAATCAGGGAAAGGAAATGTCAGAGACTGTCATACTTACAAATATTGAAGAGCTAGAAGAACCATATAGATCATTCTAGTCCAGTCTCCTCATTTCCCAGGGAGGAACTGGAAACTTGGAGAAGTTGGACAAGGGCTATGGTCCCACTTCATGTCCTGCCAGAGCCAGGACCAGGATGTTCATGGCCTGCCTCCAGCCCAGAATACACCTGCTTCTTTCAGAAGTCAGAGGGGTGGAGCTGGAACCCAGGTAGCAAAACACCTTTTCCCTCAGACTCTGAAGAGAGGACTAGACTCTCAGGAGACTCTAACAGAGCAGGAGTGGGAGAACTCCTGGCTTAATGTTAAAACCTGAGCTGGCACCTCGCTCTGGCCACAGGGTGAGGGAGCATGAGAGGACAAGTGAGCAGACACTCTCAGAAGCTTTCCTCATACTAGCATTACACCCACTAGCACCTGGGCCCAGCCTCTCACCCCAGCCCCCACCCCAGTAGCCCCACAGCCCTAGCTGGTTTCCTCCCCAGAACGTGGGTGCTGGACAAAATTACAGAAGCATGAGTAGACGCGTGGGTAGAGTGAGGCAGAAAGGGAAAGTGGTGAAAGGTCTGATTTCTGCAGATCCTACAGCAGGTTTGGATCCCTGCTCACCATTCAGGTGTGCATTTCACCTGTTTTTCTATAACTTCATGTTATATCGTGAGCCCCACTGCACTGGGGTGGCAGGAGCTTAATCTCAAGCATGTCTGTTTTCCCTGGGACTGTCTGTGTTCTGGAAGCTCACATGGTGCTAAGGGACTGGGTGGGAGGTCTCATGGAGTCTCTGAAGACATCTTTCTTCCTGCTCATCATTTCCAGTCCACACTTTTCAGTTCTCAGCAGGACATCCCTCATTCCAGGCAGAAATCCCTTTAGATCTGACGATTCCTTTCGCTTTCCTGTGCTGCCCATGAAAGCACAGGACTCACTTTATGCCATCTTGGGGCCATAGAATCTCCCCAGACGGCCTTGCCAACAGGTAGACCACAGAGCTCTCTACCAACCCTCCTTCTGCCAGGACGGCCCTTCCTAAAGACAGCAAGAGTGGGCATCTTTGCTCTTATTCACGATGTCTATCCCATCTTGTCTTAACACGGAGTCCTCACTTCTCCCTTAAGAGTATCAGCTTCTGGAAACATATTTCAAGACAACCCTTCGTTGTCTCTGATCCTACTTTTCCCTTCCCTTTCCTAGGGACTGAGCACAAAACAGCTTAGTTGTTTAAACTGGCTGAGTGGAGAGGGAAGGGCAAAGTAATTAACTACAGGGAGAAAAGAACAGCACAGAAGTTAATGTCACAAAATGTTGCCATGCTATGCATCCCAATCCTATAGGATGTGGATATGGAAGAAAATCCTTGGTGTTCACTGATACTCAGGAGTATCACTGAAGAAGCTGGAAATAAATAGAGGAGATCAAGCTCTCATGGGAAATGGCATGAAAGAAGAAGTTCCTCCACCCCTGGTCTTTCCTTGGCAGGAGAGAAGCCTGAGAGTCACCCAAGGCAGAGGTCAAGGAAACACCAGGATGGTACTGAGCTTGGCAGCATTTCTGGGCAAAAGGGTGTCCCTCTGAGATGGCGAGTTACGAAAAGGTGCTTCATCCTCTGGGCTGACAGCCCAGGACCAGAGAACAAGGCCTGAGAAGCAGAGAAGGGCTGCATTCCAGCCCCACAAACCCCTCCTTCCCATACCCTCCCCCCCACCCACCGGCCATGTATTTTTATGCCTTGCACCAACTGCATGACTCTGAGTGGGAACTGGCTACTTTTCATTACAAAACCATGTTGTATTTTAGATAAGATTTCAAGGGAACCTGCAGGAGGGCATGGCTCCATACCCAATAATCATGGGTAGTTAAGAAACTCAAAACACCAAACGCCAAGGTCATCAGACATTAGCTGTCTGAGTACTGGGTTCACTTTGGTCTGTTGTTTTTGTGAAAGAGGTCTCCACCTCTCAGGTAATGAGCCAAAGCTTGGGAATGGAACATTCAAAACGTTCTACCCTCAAAAGCTTCCTTGCTACTATAAATGGTTTTCATGTGTTATATATCTGTGCTCCTCAATGTCAACGCCACAGGACACTCTGTAGGGAACACAGAACTTAAGAAATCACCTCCCAAGGTTACAAAACGATAAACAAGAGCAGAGCAAAGACTAAAGTCATTAAGCCACCCCCCACCCCGCACAAGCCCGATTTTCTGGTATCCCCGATCATATCTGATGCAAAAGCTGCTTCTAATCAAAGGTGGTTGCATAGCTGTTATAATACTTTCCACATTGGACATTTTCACTAGTGCATGGTGTATCAGGAGGCCTGTGCATAAACAGACTGTCAGGTTGAGGAGATATGCTCTCTCGAAGTAAAGCCTGCATAAACACATATGGAACGATAAACCTCCAAGGAACCTCCTGCCCTCACTCACAATGACCCAGTGGAAAATTGCTGAGCAAGTTGCCAAGTTCACCTGATTCTAGGCTGCTGTCTGCACCATGGATGTGAATTGTTCCACTAAAGAACTTTCCAGTATCATTGGGACCACAGGATGTGAAAAATTACTGTGACTATTTACCCACTTTCCTAAGTATGGTAGTAACTGGTACCATTCTAAATCCACACAAGAAAAATTAGTTCGTTCTATACTATTGGGGCTGCTATTTGTCAATTAATGAATGAAAAGCCAACAGAGTGTTAGGGAGGGTGGGATATACGGAATTCCAGAGTGTTTATGATCTGACTGAGATCACACATAAGCAAGAAGGAAGAACTTACTCTGGCTCTGCAGAAAGGTCCCGGATGGTGGGGTTACTCATGGGCCACCACAGAGTGTGCAGCATCTAGCATAAGGATGATGATGTGAGGGGAGGGGGCGTCAGCTCAGCTGTCATCTGGCCTCAAGTTACTCCAGGTCAGAAGAGAAGAGAGAGGCAAACACCATGCGCAAAATCATGTACAAAGGGACAGCAATCAAACCCTTTGAAAAGCATGACTAAGAAATTTTGGAAAATGTGAGGGTGGGTCCGATGTCAATGGGGGATTAAGATAATTTTTCACAGAAGACACATGGCTCTGAAGGAAAATGTAATCAGTGCCCAGCGATGGATTGTTTCCATGTGCTTATTTGTCAACAGCCTAATGAAATAATGCAAAAGTGGTGAGGATGTCTCAGCCCCAGATCTTCCAACTTGGGAAGATCACCCAACTTGGGAAGATCACCCAACTTGGGGTGCTAAGCAGCCCACCAGGCTTGAGAGAGGCAGGCCCTACTTCCTTCGCCTACTCCAGAAAAATCTTCAGCTCTCAGAGCCAGGTTGATAGGGTTTCACATCAGTAGATTGATCCTTTAACATCCCCATTGATCCTTTTCTCATTCTGCCTTGGCACTCACAGAACTTGAATGCCTTCTTCCCTTTGCTGGGGCCTCCTTCTTTTATGTAGAAATGGTCCAACTTCTGAGCACCTGGGTGGCTCAGTGGGGGAGTGTCTCTCTTTGGCTCAGGTCGTGATTCCCAGGTTCTAGGATCGAGTCCCACATCGGGCTTTCCATGGGGAATCTACTTCTCCCTCTGCCTGGGTCTCTGCCTCTTTCTGTGTCTCTCATGAATAAATAAACAAAATCTTTAAAAAGAAGAAGAAGAAGAAAGAAGAAAGAAGAAGAAGAAGAAGAAGAAGAAGAAGAAGAAGAGGAAGAAAAAATAATAATAATGGTCCAATTTGCCTGTTGTCACAGAGTTGGGGAAAGGGTTTTTTTTTAAACACCCTTTTATTTATTTAAAATAAATAAAAAATAAAATAAAATAAAAAATAAAACAACTGGTGTGATAATAATTGATAGATCTAATGTTTGCTCCATCCCTGAGCCAACACCTCCACCCTTTGGTATGATGGAGAGGATGTTACATTGAAGTGACTTCATTAGGTTATAAGGATGCTTTTATCAAAGACATTCTCCTAAGTCAATCTCTTGAGGAGGTGGTAGGGGGAGTAGTAAACGTGTTCAGAATAACAGAAAAACAAACAAACAAACAAACAAACCAAGCACAAGTTTGCCTCTCCAGCTCAATGCTTAGGTGTGTTGAGGTCATACACTGGAAAGAGTTTCACACCCAGGGAGAGCCCAGTATTTTATGTCATCCTGATATTTCATATGGAACATTTAATGAACAAACTAACATGTGCTCCTTCTCCGAGGCCCTTGGTTACATAATTCCCATACCTCTCTTAGTGGACCTGCTCCTGATGCTTCATTATTAACCATCTAAGGCTTCACACACACCCAACAATATGTGTCCATTGTTAGGGAGTGATTTCCCAGTGTGGCCCTGAAAACCAGTCACTTCAAATCTGCACTCATTCATTCATCACTCATTCATTTGTTTATCCAAAATTACCTGAGGGCTTTCTGTATGCCATGAATAATGGTAAGCATCAGAAATAGATATACTACCCTCTGGGAGCATACAGTCCAACGGCTGAGACAGAGATGAACACATGATTATGGCACATGCAAAGAAATTATATGGCAGAAGGGCATACAAGAGGGCATGGAAGAGGCATTGTGAAATTCACTCTGTCAGGGACAGGAAGGCCTCATAGAGAAGGGACATGTATGCTGAGTCTTAGAAGACGAGCAGGAGCTATCCAGAGCATCATCATTCCTAGGAGTTTTGATTTTCCTATTCTGCATAGGACCTGGTCATGTAACAGTTTATAATGATAAGGATACTAAAACCCCCCAAATCCTTCCCTAAGATGCTGACAGTTATTACCAGGCTGGCTGATTACAGCCACAGTGCTCTGGTGTTAGCAAGTTGATGCTGGCCCTGCAATCAGCAGGCCCTGAGCCAGCCAATCCCAGGGGAGGACTCTTTTAGGCCTATCTCATTGTACAAAGATCCCCAAGCACACACCCTGTGACAGGGCCTGTGTATTCTCAGTCGCTGATGACTGGGTTAATATCAGGTATTCCTCAATTTAGAAAAGAAGCAAGACGGTCCCTGACAGCCTTTCCTCAGTTCTTATTCCTGCCCATGCTTGTCCTTAGGCCTCTTTCCCCTCTGCTGGGGTGCTGAAAGCCTCCACTTTCACACTACACTTCCCTGAACACAGTGATTCTATCCTCCTGATTTCTAAAACAGCAGGTTACAAAGTAGCTGGAGAACTAAGGCTCTCCATACAGGAATCAGGGAGATGGTTCAAAGATAGAAGGACAATATTATTTTCCTACATATGTAGGCCATATGTTTTACCTATAGTTGATTGGGGATTTCTTCTTTGCTCTTAAGAACTACAAAATTAACTTATCTGTAGTCTATGCCATCCGTCACCAAAACTCCCAATATGTCCGGTTCCTCTACCAACCAGACACACTTCAGTCACCTGCAACTATCGGGATACTGGAGAAGATCCTTTGGGGTGGAATTAATTGCATAATACTCTCTGGAGCCTCTCTCAGCTGTAATATGCCCATTATGCCCTTCATTTGGAGGGACCTGGCCAAAGCACCAAGAGATAATTCACACGTGGTAGAAAAAACAGAGAGCTGCAGATGGGTTCCCAAGGAGCTGCAGAATCCAAGGCAGAGCAAAAGGATCCTACCGTGGATAGTGGTACAGCCAGCAAGTTGGAGGTAATGAGATGGGTGCAAGCCAGCAGTCATTCTGAAACAATGCACTGATGCCAGGTGTGTGACATGTGACCCCAAGGAGGCCAGTGAGACAAGACCTGAATGAGTATCCACTGGAGTCAGTAATCAGGAGGCTGTTCATGAGCTCAGTAAGAGCAGTTTCAGTGCAATGATGTAGATAGCAACAGAGTGGACAATGACAGGGTACTTAATGCCCTTGAATTATAGACTTACAAAACTTGAAGGGGTCAAAATGGTGCCTCGTATGTCATATATATTTTGCCACACACACAAAGAATTAAACACCATAGGTGGGCAGGGTGGGGCTGTGTGTGCAGACGAAACAAGGAAAGAAGGAAAAATGGAGGTGGAAGAGGCATGAATTTCTGCTTTGTTTTAAGATAGGAGTGACTTGAGTATGTTCACAGGCCAAGCAGAATAAGCTGCTAATAATACATGACAGAAGACTTGATGGTCCAAAAGAAGGACAGAGGAGGAAAATGAAGTCAAGGGCAAAGGAGAGTGACTGGTCTTGGAAAGGAAGAGGACTGGCTCTTCCTACAGAGCCAGAGTGGAAGGAGGTCAGAGTAAAGTCAAGCCCCTCAGAGGGCCACAGTGAGGCAGCCCATGTGTGCTGTGGTGGAAAGCAAGAGACCAGTGTGGTAGAGCTGGAGAAGGTGCTCACCTGGAGACATGCAAAAGGTTCCCTAGTTTTCGTACCAAGTTAATCAAGTAACAAAAGGTGATGAGTCTTCTACTCTTGGTCACTTGCTCTTGTCTTGATTCCAGCTGTTCAGGTATCTTCAGGAGGACATCTAGATAGGTGTTCCTGGGCCCAGAGGTCAGGATGTCAGGCCACCACAGCTGAGGAGAAGCCAAGAGAATTCTGACTGGACCCCCCAGTCAGCTTTGGGCAACCAGACACAGGCCTGAGGATGACCCCAGGTTGGCAACACCTCCAACAGAGCTGCTGGGACCAGGAGGACCTGCGGTTACTGGGCTCTATCAGTTGGGCTTCCTGTTTAATCAGCCAGGACAACACACACCAGGCAGTGCCAGACCAGTGTCAGGATCCCCCCCTTTGGTTCCTGCTTTTCTCTTTTATCATCACATGGTTTCTGTGATTGCTGTTAGTACTGTTACCATCATCGTCATTATTATAGTTGAATTCGACCCAATGGGATTTGAAGGCCAATGTGGAACACCGATGCGGCACAAAAGCATTTTTTTTTATCTTGCCTGTCTCATATATTAAGTTTCAGTTTTATGGAATTAAAAACAGCTGAGGTCTGAGGGCCTCCTCAGGCCCACTTGACTACCTTCAGGCGTCCTGCTGTGGTTTGCCACCCACAGCGGCGAGGACCCTTCTGGGATGCAGACGGCAGGGCCTTAGAGAGGCCGGCAGGCGGGTGGTCTGGAGAAGCCTCTAATTAAAGCTCCTCAGACCTGCAGCTATGGGATCCTAACTTCTGCTTCTCAGTGTCTGGACACATCTCAAATCCCAGACCTTTTGCAGGACTCTGAGGGGCAGAAAACCCAAAAAATAAGGGGTGTGCACTGAGGGAGGGCACAGTGGGCTAGTGTTGGGCTGAAGTCTGTGTCTGGCTCACAGTCACCTCAGTTCTTCAGATGGCAGACATCTGTGCTATCCCAAGAGAGGAGCAAAGGGGTAAGAAAGCCAAGTGAGAAAGAGCCACCATCATGGTCTGGGTTCAACTGAAGGAGTAAGCCCCTGGGAAAAGGAGCATAAACACCCCATTCCAGAGCTTCTTTTCAGGGAATCATGGCATCATCCCTGAGGCTCACTGGCAGATCCCATGCACCTTGTGGCTGAAGCTCTGGCACTGAGTAAGTATGGACACTCCTGCTCCCCGTTCTTAGCCACTTGCTCTCAGAGGCCCAGTCAAGTTTTCCTAACTGAAAGTCCTTCTTTGCAAAACTATTCCTTGTGAGAAATGTTCACTGGTTCAATAAAATACATTTATTGGATTTCTCACATGCACCTGCTTAAAACACAAGACCTCAAAAGAGATTTGACTCTGAGTGCCCTTTAGAGATGGTTCTTATACTGGGAATGAGTTTCAGATCTCTGTCTGATAGGCAGAGAGCAAAGGGTGTGTGGTGGTGGAGTGGCGGACAGGTAGCTCAGGACAGGATGGAGCCCTGACTACCACATTCAAAGACTTCCCAAACTTCTTGTGCACAAAAATCCTTCGATGTCATAGCAAGATGCCAAAGAACACTTTGAGACTGCTTTCAGCTTGGGCTTTCTAGAGGCTGTGATAAGTGTCCCTGGAGCAAGGATCCCAGAACATGTCAAAAATCAGTCCCCATTGGGCTATAGATAGATCTTTGCCCGCTGCAGTCAATTTTTGTTCTTCTTTCCTAGAAGGAAAATCCAGGCAGAATCCAGAGGCCCGAGGACACTGTTTTCAGAGAAGTCATGGGCCTCCTGGGTGCTCCAGCTGATATAGTGGGAAGGGGAATGGACAAAGCTGGGGAAGCTGGAGAAAAGTCTAGCCCCGTGCTGGGAGTAGCTGCACGTCATTGCAACATATCCAAAAGGACTAGAAATTGGTCTCTTACAGGAAAAGCAGGTTTGAGAATCAGAGGAACAGCTCACTTATGGAAGGCATGAAGTGTAAGACCAGAAGGAAGGAGTGGCAAACAGAAGCAAAAAATACCAGCAAGATATTAAAACTGCAGAGAAGTTACGTAAAGACGCCAAGAATGAAGAAGTGACTAATGCACAAGAGATATGCTTTCAGAGAATAGCTAGCCTCCAACCTGGGTTTTCTCTGGCTTCTCTGAGAACTAAGCCTATTTTCAAAGGCTGTGACCGAGGAGGGTTGTCCAGGCTTCCTTGAGCGTGTGCACTTGTAGAAGATAAGTGACCCTGAGAAGGGGTGAGGATGGCTTCAGGTCTAATCAGACCCTCACATATCAGACCAGACAACCCTCATCCAGTCAGCTCACAAATGTGTGTGGATTCATGTCATATTTCTGTAATTTACAGCCTTATGACTTCAGGCAAGTTTATTTCATTGTCTGGATCTTCATCTCTTCATCAGTAAAATGGATTTATTATCTACCTCAAATAGTCATTGTGTGATCTACATTAACTAAGATAATGTTATAAACACCTAGTAATATACCTGGCATAGAGTAAGCCCTTCCTTTTTTTTTTTTTTTTAATTTATTTATTTATTTATTTATGATAGTCACACAGAGAGAGAGAGAGAGAGGCAGAGACACAGGCAGAGGGAGAAGCAGGCTCCATGCACTGGGAGCCCGACGTGGGATTCGATCCCGGGTCTCCAGGATCGCGCCCTGGGCCAAAGGCAGGAGCCAAACCGCTGCGCCACCCAGGGATCCCGAGTAAGCCCTTCCTAAATGTGGTCATTCTACTTATCCATCTGGGTTTCTTCCATTTCATTAAATTTCCTGGAGCAAAATATCCAAGACACCTCAAAAATTAGAGTGAACTTAACAACCAAGCAAAGTCCAGTTAACATGTAGAGATGTTAAGCCATGCTCCCTTACAGTGGTTTAACCAACCTTCAAGTGGCCAGAAAATAGATCCTGCTATTCCCAGCCCCCACCACCATTAACTAATGTTTATTATTGTTTTAGCCCACTATCCCTTTGATATTGGACTCTGAGCTTGCAAATGGCATGCCGAAGCCAGAGTATTAACAAATCCTGGCTTATCTCTCAACTGGATGTGGTGAATGGTTAGGACACACCACATTATCCTTTGTCCTCTAGCATCGCTGTCACTTAAACTCCACAGTCAAAACTATTTCAGTGGTGTAGTATGCTATGTGGGTTTTGGTTGAACATATAAAGAACTTACAGGAGAAGCTCTTCATTCAATAGGCTTACAATGTTGGATGTTTCACAACACAGACGTTAGAATCAGTTCTTTACTGTTCTTTGTATTTTCTACTGGGACAAATGGTTGCTCTTCCAAAATGGAATAGAAATTAGAAGGGAAGTACACATTTTTACTTGTCATTCAATTTTTCATAGCAAATAGAAGTAAAATAAGATGAATATACATGTAATGTACACTATGTATATATAAAATATTCTAATATACAGAATATGTTTATGTACATGAATTCTGATGTATATACATATCCATACAACATATTATATATGCATAAGGTATTGTAGAGATCACATAGTAACTGTAGCAGAGGCAATAATGCTCACCATGAGGTTCATTTGCTCTCCTTCTAGCCTATCTCGTCAATGGAATCTGGTCAGAAATGAGACTTGTCACTTTCAGATTCATTCATTGAAGAGCAAATGTGAATTCTCTATGCTTCTTTCTTCTTCTGCATTGGCAAATGAGGTGTGTTCCACATTGGTGTAGCAACCAGACGGTGGAACATCCATTAGCTGGATCCCAGAGCAAAGCCTCTTCTCCTACCCAATCCTTTGGCTGACTCACAATGAACAGATAGTATGAGGGGTAAACCCTTGTTGTGTTAAGCCACTAGGATGCTGCAATTAATTTGTTACCCCAATATAACTTATCCTATCCTGACTGATACAGTAACTATTCCTTGGAATTCTCTAAAACAAACCTCAAGTAGAGATTTAAACTCAGATTGAAGAGTAGCAGGTTTTAGAAGCAATGATTGCATTCTATAATTGTTTTTTCAAATTGATGTTAAAAATCAAGTAATCACTCAATTTTATTAAAAATATTTAAGTGTTCTCCTCTTAAATCTGGATAATTTTGTTTAAAATTCCAAACCTTTTATCTGGATAAGGTTTAAATGCTTTTCAGTCTTCCAAGTTCCTCTTATTTCTAGACTATCTTTCAAGCTAAGTGACTTTCTCTAACAGCTAGTAAGAACATTTCCAAATCTAGTAAGACAGAGGGCTTGGAGTTGTGTCTCACCTGTACCACAGAAGGTATTCACCAGTTACTTTTGTGACATTAAGATAATTGAACTAATGCTTATGATGTAAAAAATAATAATAAAAGCAAGAACTGCAGCCTTTTGCCAGCTTTACGTCTTATGGGAAACAAAATGAAATGGTGAAGGCAAAGTTTTTTCACAATTCATCTACCCCACCTGGATCAAAGTGATACAAAAGGAGGCAAACACGCTTCAGTGGTTTGAGTTCGAGACTATGAAGTGAGAATAACGTACTACTGGATGATTTCCTCACTTTACAGGGGTTTTCTGAGGATTAAATAGTTAAAACACTTTGAAGATGACAAATGCTTAAGAGCTAAGCATTATTATTATCTGAAACTATTATTACATCAGTTTCTTGTGTAATCAAGTATTATTATTGGAAGCACTGCAAGAAAATCTAATCTTTGGAGATTTTAGGCTCTATTTGCAGAACAAAGGGGCATGGGTATCATTCATCCTAAGCACTTTAGACATGTGAATCAAGAGTATCTGGACAGTGAGTGAGTATTTCTTGTTTGCCTATATTTCAACTAATAAGAACTTTGTATTTATTGGCATGACCCAAAAAGCAATATGGTACTTTGGGGAGGAAAAAAACCACAAGATTTAGATTCTAGAATAAGGTAAAACTAAAATGGAACCTACCCAAACATTTTCAGCTGAGATTAAAACCCCTCCTGGCTATTTGAATAAATTGCTCTTTAAGTAATTAAAACTGTAACCTATGGTCTTTAGTAAATTCTAGCAATTTCTCTGTAGTCAATTTCAAGTATTTTCTAACTGGCTTCTTTCCAAAGAGTACACCTGTGTGTTAGTTGAACAATGTCTTACTGAAAGATGAAATTAACTAATTTTGTTTGATTTGGATCTTGGTTAAAACTCTGAAGTTAGATATTTATATGCAGAGCCACATAAAGAATACTAGCTTAAATTATTCCACCAGGGACTATAATAAGATTTCCATTTAGCTAACAGAACATTAGAATATGCTTAGCTAATGAAAACGATTTATCTCTGTTTTTCTATCAAACACAAGAATTGGAGGAGGGGCAAGGAACACTTATTTTAAATATAGAACTTCTAGTAGTTTAGCTTTCTTTCCTTCCATGCTACATCCTTTTCCTAACTTTATTCACTTTTGTTTCTGAACTTTGAAAAGACCTTGATCTATTTTAATTCATGAAAACCCAATAAAACATTGTTTTTACTTTAAATAATGGGTCTTTAATGCCTTTGATCCCCCTTTCCCATGTAAAATAAAAGCCTAATGATTCCTATTAAATGTGAGGGAGAAAGTTTATTTCCATAACTATTTTCATTTTATGAGAGTAATTTAAGTTTTCACTTTTGTCCATTCATTATATGGGATGTCACAAATGTTGGAAGATGGGATTTATTTATGTTTTCAGTTTGGATCTCAACTTTTGCTTTGTATGGAATTAACCCATAAGAGCACAGGTGCCACCATTCACCCCTGTACCACCTCAAGAGTGCAGGTATATGCAGTAATAATCCAGTGCCATTCACAAATATACTACAAATCCTGAACACTCACACTTTCCGTGGCCCTGCAATGGCCTCCAAGAAGCCCCCATCTTGCTGTCAGAACATGCAAGCTCTCCTTACACTTGGACATGTGGACTTCACACAGCCTTGATGGGAAGGAATGTGACTGGTTTCCCATGCCATGCTCTCTGGGACCCAAACCTAGTGAAGATTGGGAGGGATACTTCAGCTTGTGAGGGGAGACTTAATTGTGCCTTGTATGCTTCCTTCATCATCTCTCCAGTTTTTGCAAACTGCACTGGGGAAACAGATGTTTGTGATTTTTTTTAAAAGAATATTCAATTCTACAATCAAAAAATTAGAGAAACAAATAAATGAGTATAAATGAAGCCAAGTATAGAGATAGATATCATGTGAGAAACATTTTGCAAAAGAAGAAGAAGAAGAAGAAGAAGAAGAAGAAGAAGAAGAAGAAGAAGAAGAAGAAGAAGAAGAAGGAGGAGGAGGAGGAGGAGCAGGAGGAGGAGGAGCAGGAGGAGGAGGAGGAGGAGGAGAACATACATGTGCTAAAAACAGATTGGAATGGATGGAAGGCCCAAGTCGGCACTAAATATTCATGAGGCATATGAGCCATCAAGTTTTCATGAGGCATAAGTAAATATTCATGAGACCTTTAATTAGCCACTTGGTGGTGGTCCCCATTTAACCTCCATTTGTTCTCAACCCACTGCTCAGTTTGCATGCTTGTTCTGCAATAATAGTATTCATGGGACACTAGTGACCCCCAGGACTGATGCCCAAAGAGTAGTATTTGCATCTTTGAAGGGCATATGTTCTAAAACTTTAAACATGCACATACAAGGAAGTCCTAATTATATTAATATATATTATTAATTACTCTCATAAACCAATAAGAAAATATAAACAATAAAATTGGCAAGAAATATAAACATGCAGGTTCACAGTAAAAGAAATATATGTTAAAGTGTGTTTTAGAAGTATTTAAGATCAAAGAAAGAGTCTTTCAGATATTCTCATTGCCACCTTCCTCTAGCTCCTCCAATGTTGGGATGGGACCAGGGAAAGGGGGGGAAAAGGCAAATAGATGCTACACCCTCTTCTCTGTGGGCTGTTGGGACAGACAACCCAATGGTGGCTCTCCTGTCAGCACACATTGGTTCCTTGGAAGCCCACATACTTCTCAACTTTTATCAGGTCCACCAAAACAATATTGTTCTAGACATTCCCAAAGATGTCTCATGCATGCTGCCTTATACACTTAGATTGCATGTGGCTGCTTCTGTGCCAGTCCTTTCCTTAGAAAACTGATATCTCTGCCTCAAGAGTTTTACTACCCTGAAGTCATGGTGTCTCCCTAGGCAAAATGAGGAGACAGGACCACTCCACACTCTGCATCATTCTTTGTCACACAGATCCAAGAGAAGCAAACAGCTACAATTCTTACAAGAACGAATTCTGGCAGGGACCCTATGAAGGAGATTCAGTGGCAGAAGAATCTAAAAGACCTCCGGGGAAGTAGTCCCAGGGTGTGATCCACAGAATAACTATTAGGGTTTCTATCCCTCCATCCTTCCTTCATTTCCTTCATTCTTTTTCTACCTTATCTTCAATTTGGAGCCTTGCTACTTAAAGTGGGATCCAGCAACATTGCATTACCTGGCAGTCGTTAGAATGTAGAATCTCAGTCCTACGCCAGACCAACTTCATCAAAATTTTAACAAGATTCTCCCATTATTTGAAGATACATTTTAGTTGTGGAAGTGCTAGTTTCTAGAACAGAATTTCTGCATTCTCTTGCTCCAGTCTTTCACATCCACATGCATTCTTAGCTGGGGTGGCTCCTTTCTCCATCAGACTCCACCTCGTACAAAGCTGTCCTTGGCAACACTTTAGTCCCGTACCCCTTCTTTTCCATTTTGTTACCCTTTCCTGCGGCCTTTGGCCTTCCCTTCCTGTTGATAAATATCCACTCAGGTTCCTTGGCTCCATTTACCTTTCTCCCAGAGAGGCTAGAAACACACTCCAAGGATCAGCTGTGGCTGGCTTGCAGGACCCCGCCCTGCCTCTTCTAGTGCCAGATGTAATTTAATCGTTCCCAGAGTTCAGAGGTTTATGACTTGTTTCTTGTAGTTCCAAATGTGCGGTCAAGATGCCCTGGTGTTGAGTTGGCAGGACTAATGGCTTATTTAAATATTTTCCAATTCTGCTCTTTCAGACCACTGCTTCCACATTGCTATCACTTGAAAATATGAATGTAGTGAAATCATGAAGCTTATGTCAAGTTTGTCTTTAAACTTTTATACTGATTAAGTCACTATACCAGTAGTTTCAATGAACTAAATCTATTCTGAAAGGAGTATCTGGAATTGGGACTCAAAATCTTTCCATATATTCCATAGGTTCTTGGATGTACTTTGTGTTTTGTTTCCTATACATGGCAAAAAAAACAAAACAAAACAAAAAAACCACCTGTATTTGATACCCAAAAAGATCACGAATGACTTTCTGTATTTCTAGGGTACTTGGAGAATCCACCTGCATCCACAGAGTGAAGTGCTTTTATCTGAATGCACATGCAACACACACACACACACACACACACACACACACACACACACCTGCTATACCTTATTGTCCAAACTTCTTTCCCCCATCTATGATTAGGGGGAAAAGGTTATCTCTAGGAGAAAAAAATCAACTCTAAAACTGGTGATATTGTATATTTTATAGGCATCAGAATTTTGAGGACAATACAGCTGAAAGACATCACTAGTTACACAAATTAGATGGCTAGTGCTGTGATTCACATAGGCCACAAAAGAAAAATATAGGTAGACTGGACCCATTAAGATTAAAAACTTAAAAAAAAAAAAGATTAAAAACTTTTGTGAGCATCTGGGTAGCTCAGTCAGTTAAGCACTTGACTCTCGGTTTTGGCTCAGGTCATGATCTCAGGGTCCTGAGTTTAAGCCCTGCCCTGGGCTCTGTGCTCAGCATAGAGTCAGCTGCTCCCTCTCCCTGTGCTCCTCCCCCAACTCACATTCTCTCTCTCTCTCTCTCTCTCTCTCTCTCTCAGTAAATGAACAAATAAAATCTTTTTTAAAAACTTAAAAACTTTGGTGCATCAAAGGACACTATCAGCAGAGTAAAAGGGAAATTACAGAAAGAAAAAAGTCTTTGCAAATCATACATCTGATAAGAGGTTAATATTCAGAATATATAAGGAATAACTTAACAACAGAAAAGCAACTTAACAGAAAAGCAAAAAACTCAATTAGAAAATATATTTGAAATAGTGAAAGGGAATAGAAGGGAAGGGAGAAGAAATGGGTAGGAAATATCAGAAAGGGAGACAGAACATAAAGACTCCTAACTCTTGGAAACAAACTAGGGGTGGTGGAAGGGGAGGAGGGCGGGGGGTGGGGGTGACTGGGTGGTGGGCACTGAGGGGGGCACTTGACGGGATGAGCACTGGGTGTTATTCTGTATGTTGGCAAATTGAACACCAATAAAAAATAAATTTATTATTAAAAAAAGAAAAAAATAGATTTAATAGACATGTCTCCAAAGAAGATCTATAATGGCCAATAAGCCCATAAAAAGATTCTCCACATCACTAATCATTAGGGAAATACAAATCAAAATCACAATGAGATGCCACCTCACAACTACTAGAATGGTTGGAATTGAAATGTTTAAAATAGCAGGTATTGATGAAGATCTGGAGAAATTAGAACACTTGTGCATTGCCACTCTGGAAAATAGTTTATTGGTTCCCCAAAAAATACTGAACAAAGAATTACCATATTAAACCAGCAATTCCACTCATAGGTATATACTTGAAAACATGGACTCAAACATATATCCATATGCCAATGTTCATAATAGTGTTATTCATAATAGCCAAAACGTGGAGATGACCTAAGTGTCCATCAAGAGATAAACAAATAGATAAACAAAATGTGGCATATACATACAATGGAATATTATACAGTAATAAAAAGGAATGAAGTTCTATGCAGATAACAGTATGGATGAACCTTGAACCTTTATGTCAGGTGAAATTAGCCAGAACATCTACAATAGGCCAATTCATAGAAATGGAAAGTGGACAGATTTACCAGGGGCTGGGAAGAGGGAGGAATGAGCAATTATGGGTAGGTCACTAGATTCATACAGAAAAGCCATAGACCGCTTCAATGGGTAGGTCACTAGATTCATACAGGGAAGCCATAGACCACTCCCCCTTAATGGAAGGAATCTCAAATAATTTGGGGCCATGTGTTAAAGCCACCGCATTCTCTGTTGTGGGTTGAAATGTGACCTTTAATGTGACCTTTTTTTGGAAATAGAGTCTTTGTAGATCTAATTAAGTTAAGGATCTTAGTATGAGATCATCCTGAATTTGGAGTGGGCCCTAAATCCAATAACTGGTGTCCTAATTAGAGAAAGGAAAGGGAAATTTGAGATGCACAAACATAGAGACAGGAAAGAAAGCCATGTGAAGACAGAGGCAGAGACTGGAGTTATGACAAGCCAAGGAATGGCAGGACCACCAGAGGCTGGGAGACGCAAGGAATGTTTCTCCCCTAGAGACTTCAGATTGAAAATGACCCTGCCAACACCTTGATTTCAAATTTCTGGGCTCCATAACTCTGATACAATACATTTCTGCCATTTTAGGCTGCCAATTTTATGGAAATTTCTTATGGCAGCTCTAGGAAATTAATACACTATGCTGTGAAAGAATGAAAAATTGTGTACATTTTTAGCTTTTACCTCTTCCAATAAATTTGGGAAATTGGGAGCTGCTGCTGTTTGTCTAGAATCTCTCTCCTCTCCTCTTCTCACGATATGGCAGGTTCTCCAATACAGTGCTGCCATCTGACTATCCTTGGTGGCAAATCAACTTCAAGAGCGCTCCTGCTATCACTCTGCTCATGATATTCCCATTGTTCCAAATAAGAAATTATTGTTTTGCCCCTCAGAACGGGCCATCCACTTGAGAGAACTCTGCTCTGCCAGCTTTCTCTGAGACATCCAAGACACACATATCATCTCCTCATTTCTCCTGTTTGATCTCCATTGCATTTCCTTATAGGTTGTGGTTCAAGGTTATAGATGTTTCCTTTTTTGTTGAAGATGGAAATATGTCTGATTTTTTTTCTTTGTTGCCTTTATTTAATTTCCAAGATGAGAAGGTAGCATAATCTTAACTTGATCCTGCCATTTAAAACCTGAGAGTCCAATAATGCCATCCCAAATTTTGATTTTCTACAGCAAAGGTTAGCAAACTTTTCCTGTCAAGGGACAGATAGCAAATATTTTAGGTCTTGAATTGAAACCACACAACTCTGCCTCAACACAGCTAATACAAAATTGTAGTACAAAAGCAGCCATAGGCAAAATGTAAACAAATGAGCATGGCCATTTTACAATCAAACTTTTTTTATGAGCAATAATGGAATATAGCAGATGCAACACAATGTGATTTTTGAGACTAGCCCATGAAAGGCATGCAGCTTCTGCACTATTTTCTGGGACACTGAGCAGTCTGACCACCCTGAACTATTATGCTGGATAGCCTTTAAAATCCTTGATGAGATACTACACACAGACGCTTGAGGGAGCTCCTCCTAACTGCCACCAGCACGAAATGTTTGTAGCCCTATGCTGTTCATTACCACCATCTCCAGCCACATGTGACTAAGAAGTACTTGAAATGTAGTTGGAATAACTGAGGAACTGAATTTTAAATTTTAGTTTACTTTAACATTAGGGTTAATGTAAAATATATCATTACTAATTTTTATACTAATGGCATGTTGAAATGATAACATTTTGGATATATTGGGTTAAATAAAATATATTATTAAAAATTAATTTTACCTGTTTCTTTTTCCTTTTAATGTGGAATTTTTTTAGAAAATTTTAACAAATTATGGCCCACATTATATATTTTTTGAAATTTTTATTTCAAAAGCAGTTTATTTTAAAAGCAGTATAATTAACATACAGTGTTACATTATTTTCAGGTGTACAATATAGTGACTCAACAATTCAATATATTACTCAGTGCTCATCAAGATAAGTGTACTTTTAATCCCCTTCATCTATTTCACCCATCCTTCCCCCCACTTCCCCTATGGCAACCACCAGTTTGTTCTGAGTCTATTTTTTGCTTTGTCTCTCTTTTTAGTTTGTTCGTTTGTTTCGTTTCTTAAATTCCACATATGAATGAAATCATGTACTTTTTTTCTGACTATTTCACTTAGCATTATACCCTCTAGATCCAGTTATGTTGCTACAAATGACAAGATATTCTTTTTTATGGCTGAATAATATTCCAGTGTATATATACCTCATCTTCTTTATCTATTCATCTATCATTGGACACTTGGGCTGCTTCCATCATTTGGCTATTGTACATAATGCCGCAATAAACATAGGGGCACAGATATCTTTTCGTATTAGTGTTGTCATTTTCTTTGGGTAAATACTCAGTAATGGAATTACCTTACATTTCTATTGGAAGGAATTTTTCAAGCACCATCTCCAGGTTCAGGAACCCAGAGTTGGGGACATTGGGTAGTGGTCTCCCACCTTGCCAGGTGACACACTTGAATCAGGTGACTTTCCACAGGTCTTTCTTGCCTTTGTGCCATCCCCAAGCATGGAACAAACCTGAAGTTCACAGTGAGTCCTGGTGGAAGTTGAAGAACACTTTCCAACAGACCAAAAGGTCTTTCTTTGCCTGATGCTTTTTGCTCCTTTAGAGCACTAAGGCATTTGGGAACAACTTTAATTGCTTGCTTTAAATACAAGCTAGTCTCATTATTAGCTGTGTGACTGTAGGTGTGTTTCTATACCTCTCTAAACATCTTATTCTTCCTGCTAAAAAAAGAGAGAGATTTATTGTGAATCTATTTGACCTGCCCTACTCCGTGAGTTTCCTGAAGATGTAATGCGATCCCTGCCTGGCAGAGATGTTGTGAGGCTCAGGCATCAGGGTATAAGTGGCCCAATATCTAATGCTAAATAAAAAAACAATACTCAGTGCCTAAGAGTTCTGAAGAACCAGGAAGGAAAAGCCCTGAATAACAAGGTACTGACTGAAGAGTTTACATTCACGTGTGAGTGTGTGTGTGCATGTGTATGTGTGCATATATGTATGCACACATGTGTATGTGTATACATGTATGTTGCTTGAGGGGAAGGGGGTGCAGGAGACAAACAATAAGCAAATAAACAAACAAACCCACTGAGGGTCTGTGTTGTCCACTTTATGAAGCACCAGATCTGTGGAGATATAGTCTTTGGGCAGAAACCTGTCCTTTAACACTGCCTCATTTTGATTTTCCTGTATCCACCTACACTGTTTTTCTTTTTACTCCCCAAACTGCCAGTATAACCCCAGAATAACCAGAGCAGTGCAATTTTCTAAGAAAACAATTTAACTAAACTAAGCTAAGAAAACAGTTTTAACTAAACAGTTGGCCTAAAATCAATTTCTCTAAAGTGAATTTACATATAGGTAACTTGCTCAAGAATGCTATTTCCACCTACCTTTTTCTTTTTTTAATATTAGAGCTTTTTCTGTGAAGTCAGTTTTAGCCTCTTGTGAAATTTTTTATTTTTCTGCTTCAGTCACTTGCTAAAGGCATCTCTTATTTTCATGTTTCTAATAAGCATGTATGTGGTTATTGCCATATGATTCACCAAGTTGATCACTTTTGCAATTTCTTCCTGCTTGGTTGTTTCCTTATACTTACATGTCTCACTGGAGTTACTGACACAAACCACCCCTCCTGTGGTTGATGCATTTAATACTGCATTATTGTTCAGACAGAGCCAAGCCATTCTGCAGAAAACTTCCTAGTGGAAGGTTTCTCCTATGTGCGTCTAGCTTCATAAAATGGAAAAATAAAATGACAATTTTTGTGTGGGTGTGCTATCTCTGTCCACTTTAAACTGGTTTGGCAAGGGTGAGCTGCTATCACCTCCGTGTGTAGGAAGAGACTGGGTGACAGGTTTTCTGACTTCAAATTCAGTGCGTCAATTAAGCATTCCACATTGCTTCCATTAATAATTTTGTAAATGCACTAATTTGCTGCTAATGAGTTAAATAAGCACAGTTGATCTACCATTTGCTCAAACATCTCATTTGAACTTCAAAATGTCATTTCTTGTTACCACTACCACCTAATGAGGAGGAAACTTGATTGAATGGATGAACAAATTAATTATGTAAAGCGGGGTTTATCAACTTAGTCCAGTGATGAAAAAAAAAAAAAAAAAAGGAAAAACTGAGACCAGGAAATAGTTGAACAAAGTAACAAAGAAACATCCTCCTTTAGAACATCTAAGCCAATCATTCTCAGATGGGGGAGATTTTGTACCCCCATGGCACATCTAGAAATGTCTGGAAACATTTTTTATTGTCACATTGGAGAGAGGGTGCCACCGGCATCTAATAGGCAGAGGTCATGGATGCTGCTAAAACATCCTATGACACACAGGACAGCCCCTCCCCAGAAAGGACTCTGACTCACAATGTCAATAGTTGCTGAGGCTGAAAAACCCGGATTTAAGGGCTGCCTATTTAAGCAGGTAAAAATGGGATGTACTCTGAGGACAACAGATCTCGAAAGGAATAGTCCTCTCTGTGTAATGTTTCCCCAATAAAACCTTTGCGTGTTTTGCCATTTACAGCCAAGCCCCTATGTCAGAAAGAAATCCACGTTCCTATGTTCGTTTTCTCATCCTGCAGTCTTGGGTGAGGTTCTGTTTTGCTTGTCTGTTTTCTCTGGCACAGCCACCTCTCCACCAACTCTCTTCAAATGAGTTTAACTCTTGCTCTTAGTGGAGAGAAAGGCCATTATGGCCTCAGGTTCTGTCCCTGCTCCCAGATGCGTTGCCTGGGTGAGGCTCCCTGGTCGGGCAAAATGGGCGGGATCTCTGGCTCGATCTACTCCCTTTCAGGCCAAGGCCAGTCCAGGAACCAATGGAGGCAGGAGAGGGTTTTGTGTTTCTTTCCATCTGTCCTTCCAGCACCATGCTCCCCCTGTGTCTCTGCTCTTCCTCCTCTGTCTTCTCTCATTCCTCTTTCAGACAACCTGTGGAATCCTTACCCCTGGCTTTCAGACCAGCTCACCCCATGGGTGTCTAGACCTCAGGACTCCTTTCTTCCAATCTTCCTTTTAAACTCCAGTCTCAGGGCCACGCAGGAAAGAGTCAAGAAATTGATGACTGATCAATTAATTATCATTAATGTCTGACCCCTTCTAGGTGGAGCTGCCTTTGCGCAAAGGACTTTGCCTTAGCTCAAGGGCTAATGGTGGGGTATCAGACTTGTAACCCAAAGAGCTTTCCCATCCTTCACCCTATTGGCATCCAGATCTCTTTTCTTCCACTAGGAGAGCAAAGGATTTTTTTTTACATTTTTTATTGGAGTTCGATTTGCAACATATAGTATAACACCAGTGCTCATCCTGTCAACTGCCCCCCTCAGTGCCTGTCACCCAGTCACCCCATCCCCCACCCACCTCCCCTTCCACTACCCCTTGTTCATTTCTCAGAGTTAGGAGTCTCTCATGTTCTGTCGCCCTCTCTGATATTTCCCACTCATTTTCTCTCCTTTCCCCTCTAATCCCTTTCACTATTTTTTATATTCCCTCAATGAATGAAACCATATGTTTGTTCTTCTCCGATTCACTTACTTCACTGAGCATAATACCCTCCAGGTCCATCCACGTTGAAGCAAATGGTGGGTATTCGTCATTTCTAACAGCTGAGTAATATTCCATTGTATATATAGACCACATCTTCTTTATTCATTCATCTGTTGATGGACACCGAGGCTCCTTCCACAGTTCGGCTATTGTGGACATTGCTGCTAGAAACATAGGGGTGCAGGTGTCCCGGCATTTCACTGCATCTGTATCTTTGGGGTAAATCCCCAGCAGTGCAACTGCTGGGTCGTAGTGTAGCTCTATTTTAACTCTTTGAGGAACCTCCACACAGTTTTCCAGAGTGGCTGCACCAGTTCACATTCCCACCAACAGTGCAAGAAGGTTCCCTTTTCCCCACTTCCTCTCCAACATTTGTTGTCTCCTGTTTTGTTAGTTTTTGCCATTCTCACTGGTGTGAGGTGGTATCTCATTGTGGTTTTGATTTGTATTTCCCTGATGGCCAGTGATGTGGAGCATTTTCTCATGTGTTTGTTGGCCATGTCTATGTCTTCTTTGGTGAAATGTCTTTGTATATGGTATAAGAGAATGGTCTAGTTTCATTCTTCTGCACATGGCTGTCCAATTTTCCCAGCACCATTTACTGAAGAGACTGTCCTTTCTCCAGTGGATAGTCTTTCCTGCTTTGTCTAATATTAGTTGACCATAGAGTTGAGGGCCCATTTCTGGGTTCTCTATTCTGTTCCATTGACCTATGTGTCTGTTTTTGTGCCCATACTACAGTCTTGATGATCACAGCTTGTAGTACAACTTGAAATCCAGCATTGTGATGCCCCTGGCTCTGGTTTTCTTTTTCAATATTCCCCTGGCTATTTGGGGTCTTTTCTGATTCCACACAAATCTTAAGATTATTTGTTCCAATTCTCTGAAGAAAGTCCATGGTATTTTGATAGGGATTGCACTGAACATGTAGATTGCCCTGGGTAGCATAGGCATTTTCACAATATTAATTCTTCCAATCCATGAGCATGGAATATTTTTCCATCTCTCTGTTTTCCTCAATTTCTTTCAGAAGTGTTCTATAGTTTTTAGGGTATATTTTTCTCTCTTTGGTTAGGTTTATTCCTAGGTATCTTATGCTTTTGGGTGCAATTATAAATGGGATTGATTCCTTAATTTCTCTTTCTTCAGTCTCATTATTAGTGTATAGAAATGCCACTGATTTTGGGGCATTGATTTTATATCCTGCCACATTGCCAAATTGCTGTTTGAGCTCTAGCAATCTTGGGGTGGAGTCTTTTGGGTTTTCTATGTACAATATCATGTCATCTGTGAAGAGAGGGAGTTTGACTTCTTTGCCAATTTGAATGCCTTTTATTTCTTTTTGTTGTCTGATGAGCAAGGGAATTTTAATGCTCAGTGGAAGACATGATCAGAAAAAAAAAAAAAAAAAAAGGAAGACATGCTCAGAGCTCCAGGTGACCCAGCTGGCTGCTAATTATGCCTGCATGAAACACAGGGCTGCAGACCTAAGCCTGGTCTCCTCAATGAAGAGACACTTGCACCTGCTTGGCAGGGTAGAACCCTTGCAGTTTATCCCAGGCTCTTAAGCCAGCATTTCTCTGATGAGAGAGTGTATCAGCAGCCCCTCTTCTGTTACACCAAAAGGCAGTCAGCCCAGCGACCCAGAAGGGGACCCCCGTATTCCACTCGGGAGAAGGCATTCCTCTTTCCCCCTTCCGTCTCTGGCATGTGTGGAGCTGCATGGTTTGGCTCAAGTTGGAGTCCTGAACAGCTCTCCTTTATTAAAACCTGACTTGAAATCATGCAGTCAACATCCTCCTCTGTAGGAACACTCCTCAGCAGATACCTGCCCCTCCATGAAGGGCCACCAAGCTCCCATTCTTTTCATGTCTATATGTTCTCTCATTCCTGGAGGCCTGGGCAGATTCCAGTTGAAACGGCTCACATTCTTCCTTCAAGTTCTCACTCGGGCCTCTGGCCTCATTCAGGAAAGGTAATTATAAAAAGGCAACACAATACTCTGAATTTAATTTCAGGCAAAATGCAAAAAATCTAAGAAATGGCCTGAAGAGATCCCTAAGGAGCTCCCAATCTGGAGAGGAAACAAAAGACCCAATTCAATACAGTCTGAGAAATGCTGTAATGATCATGTGCTTGTTCTTGGGGTAGGGAGGGGGAGACTACCAGGATGGGGTGGTAGGGAGAGGTAGGAACACTCTTCTAGGATGGATACCATCTGCCCTCATAGCTAAATGACCACATCTTCAGGTGAGAAGCAGTGCCCTTTGTCAATGACACCACTAGTTTGCTGGATTGCTTTATTTCCTTGCATAAATGACTACAAATACCAGTATTCTTGATGTGTAGCACTGATTTACTAGAATATTAAAGTTTGGAAGTGATTTTCCATACAATTCAAAAGGTAAAATACAATTGAGAAAATGTTAAAATTTTTGTTGTTGTTTGGTCCAAATTATGCTCTACTTGCTATGTACTTCTTCAGCCTGTTGAATTTTATTCTGAATTAATCATCTAATTCCAGATAAAGTTTTAACACTACCTATAGTCACTGCTGCATACATCCCACCATGTTTTCACATGGCAGTCATGGCCAAGTTACTTTACTTCACTCCAGTTGTGGCAAAGTAGGACAATTACCGAATGCACCCCAACAAATGATGCAACACTTATTTTGAGGCCTACCTTCTGGTTATCACTGCGATGGTCATCCAATTTTATTACTGTCTCCGCTATGCCTCCTTAACACAGCTGACCTCTCCCTGCCCTTTCCCTTGAAACTCCCAAAGTGATCCTACCACACTCAGTCCAAAGTTTTGTGATCAATGATATATTGTCCAATTTTAAATTAGAAGTGGAAACAGGCAGACTGACTTGAGATAGAGACTGTCCCCTCTAGCACCTCATGCTAAGGTCTCCTGGGATAGCTGTGACCCTCATAATGTAAAGCAAGCACTCTGAAAGTGTCTGGGAGGGGCAGTGATCACTAAAATCTAAGGAGATAAAGTTGGGAAGATAAGCTGGACCTTTAAGGTTGGTAGAACAGGAGAAAAGCCCTCTAAAGAGGTAGAATACTTCCAGCATACAACCATGGTAGAGAAGGGCCTGCAAAAAAAAAAAAAGAAAAAGAGAGAGAGTCCATTAGTGTTGCTGGAGGTGGAAGCTCTGGGGTGTGGAAGAGAAGGTGGAGAGGCCAGGGAGTTGGGTCAAAGATCACATAGAGCTCTAGAAGGCAAGCTGGATGTGAACTTCATTCCAGATGAATTCCAATGATAACTGGCAGGTTTAGGAACTTTTAATAGGACACTTGCTGCCAAGAGGCAGGCAGTGAGAAACTGTGTAGGAATCAAAGTGAGCAGACTAAAATCAGGTTGGGCATGGTGGAGTAGGGCCAAAAGGCTGGTATGAAGACAAAGAAAAAGCCAAATATTACACAATTTGTATCAAAATATTTTCCCAATGCCAGGTCCAAGGTAGGCACTCAAAAAATATTTGGTGAAGTTAATGGTTCCAAGATTTGGAGTGTAAATGACTGGTGATGACATTCACTGGGATCAGGAAAAGAAAACTGGGCGTTCGAAGGCGATAATGGGGTGAGCCATGGGCCATGTTGTGTTTGAGGTGGTTAAGAAACATCCAGGTGGAGATGACTACTTGGCATTGGAGATACAAACCTGGAGCTCAGGAGAGAGGTGTAGGACAGAGAGGAAATTATCAGCGTTTAGAGCATAGGTGAAACCACAAAAATAAGTGATATCTCCTGATAACCAGATAATTTGTGGTTCTTCAGGGATTCTTGTGTTTTCTCCTTTAATTGATTAATTCCTCATTTTGTAACTGCCCCCACTGTACAGCATGTGGGAAAGAGATGTGGCTCTTGACATACAGTTGAAATGTATGTGTGCTCATTTAAGTGCACACACGTGTGTAACTATCCAACTGTACTATAATCTGTAAGTAAGCACTGTATTCTGTGGGCACATAAAGAACAGCGAGCCTAGTTCTGTCCTAGTAAAGATAAAAGGTAGAAGAAGAAATAAAAGATAGAAGAAGAGATAAAGGTAGAAGTAGAGATAAAAGGTAGAAGATGATGGAATTGCTCACAAAGGATACAAAAACAGAGCCTTGAAAGATAAATGGGTTTGGGGTTTGTTGTCGTTGCTTTCTTTTCCAGGCAGAAGGGGTCACACAAGCCAAGATAATAAGCAGAGGATAGCCTGCGTATGAACTGTTTGAAAACCTGCAGTAGTGTTTCAGAAGGATTTTAGATGAGTGTGACATGACTGGATTAGTGTTTTGAGACACTTTTGGAGGTAAGTGTGGATTTGGATTAGAGCCTGGAAAGATGCCTGAAGAAAGAGCTCTGTGCCAAGGTGTCTGCCTTCTTTCCCATCCAGCGGTCTGCCCCTCAGGAGGGCTGGGCTTTGAAGATCTACACTGGGAAAGGGTTGAACCATTAGAATAGAGCTGGAGACATGAATACCTACAGAAGAATGTGGCAAGAATGCGGGGAAGGTATAGACTCAGGGTTGTGTGGAATAAGAATAAGGCTACTCAAGAAAATAGCTCAATGATTTGGTCAATTTGTACCTACAAGTCTTGATACATCACAAATAAGATTTCTTCCAGCCCTTCGTAGGCTTTCACTCAACTTCCTAAATCCCCTTCTGTGTTCTAAAGAGTTGTTTCATGTGTCAACACTGGTCCTGGCTCCATCTCCAGCCCCAGCCTCAGCTATAGGGAAATTATAAAGCTCTTAACCTTGAGGGACCTAAAGAAAAAGTGTCTGAACTCAGCAGAGATACTTTCACCAGGGTTTATGCTTAGTAACTTGCATTTTAACAACTGTAAACACAGACCATCATGCTATGAAATTCAAGTGGGATTTGCAAAGAACTTTTCTGGCCTAACACAGTCCCTAAATTGAATGTCGGAATATGGTTTAACCACCTCATCAAGATTCAAGAGTTTTAATTATCCAAGACCATTTTTTAAAGTGCTGATTTAATTGCTGTCATGTTTAACCGTGTTTTCACACATGTGCTTTAAGCATTTTGCACATATGTGAACCAAATGAACTGGAGATGGAATTTCTAATTTCGTAAGAGCCAAAAAATGAAAATGGGGAATTTTGTTCCACAGTTCAAGATGCACAAGTCCTAGCATGTCTGGCAGCAGAGAGAAGCACAACCACAAAAAGGACTATCCTTTGCAGCACCAAGATAATTCTACCTTCTCATTTTCTCTCAAAGAATAAAATGCATTGTTCCATCTGGGCCTTGAAAGGTGACCTCTGCCGTACAGTGGATGATGGTATTAGGCCAGGTTCTGCATCAGGAAATTTTCAGTGATGATCACCTAGCATGGGCCTTCTGAGTCCCATCTCTGGCTGCCTTTGTTCTCAGCATCTCCTCTCCCCTGGCCTATGACTAATGGCCCAGAGGAAGGTTTCTGAAATTTCCTGCTAAGTAGAAAACCACACTAGCTCTCCAGAGCACTGCCAGTCATTCATTCAGTGCTGAGTGCAGTAGAGAGGTATTTCCTCTGAGTTTTGTTTTCAGCTATAATCATCTTGCAAATAAATAGAAATTCTATTATGTGACATTCTGGCACCCTTTTGACTACAAAAGCCATGTGTACAATTACTATGATCTATTATACCTTATCAATTCTAGATCACAGAGAAATAAGTACAGGTGCCTCAAAATGCTTAATGATCTCCTGATGAAGTGCATTTCTGCATTGATAGGAACAATTTAAATATTTGTGGCTGATTATTTAAATTTCATTTCTCTGTTAAACAAGTATCTGGGTTTATCTTGAGGAAATTTGAATTTTCTTAATATTTGCTAATCGTGTAGATTTCAAGCACATTTTCACTTTAAGCAGATTTTGTTTTTGTTTTTTTGTTAAGCTGCTTTTGTTTAAGATCTTGCCCTTAAAAATAAAGACTTAGCTAAATAATCTATATGTTACCGTATTTTTTTTTTTTAATTTTTATTTATTTATGATAGTCACAGAGAGAGAGAGAGAGAGAGAGAGAGGCAGAGACACAGGCAGAGGGAGAAGCAGGCTCCATGCACCGGGAGCCCGACGTGGGATTCGATCCCGGGTCTCCAGGATCACGCCCTGGGCCAAAGGCAGGCGCCAAACCGCTGCGCCACCCAGGGATCCCTATGTTACCGTATTTTAAGCAAAGACAGAAGGAAGCTTTGAGGAGAAAGTTAGCATGCACTGTTTTCTTTTCTCAATAGCTATAAAGGAGAATAGTGTGACCAGCCAAAAGCAAATGACCAAAAGGATTGACAGGTTATAAGACAATATAGGTTTAAGAACTGAGGAACCAAAACACACTGTCTTCTTCAACGGCTTCAGAGAAGAGATTAGCTCACTTGTATTTCCAACAGCATGGTAGATTGAATCTGAATGACCCTCCTGATAATCACCACTGAAATCTCTGAATAAAATATTTTTAAGCACTTTCTTGACTTGACAAAAAGGTCAGGAGAAGATTCAAGAGTTTTAATTATCCAATTATCATTTGGTTCACATATGTGCAAAATGCTTAAAGCACATGGAAAACACGGTTAAACATACAGCAATTAAATCAGCACTTTAAAAAATGGTCTTGGATAGTTAAAACTCTTGAATCTTGATTCTTCTTTCAGAAGAAGGAAAAAATGGGAAACTAAACAAATACCAAAGTCAGCTAAATGAAAGAAAGCATGTAAGCACCAGAAGAAAACATGCATGAGCACCACTTTAACCTCACTGTAGAAAGAGACTTTCTTGCTGTAACTCAAAATCCAGAGGCAATAAAACTGGGAGAAGATATTTGTGATGGGCATCATGATAAAGGGCTCACAGCTCTAGTTTTAAAATTTGGGAGGAAAGGGATGCCTGGGTGGTTCAGTGGTTGAGCATCTACCTTTGCCTCAGAGCGTGATCCCGGAGTTCCAGGATCGAGTCCCACATTGGGCTTCCTCCGTGGAGCCTGCTTCTCCTTCTGCCTGTGTCTCTGCCTCTGTGTGTGTTTCTCATGAATAAACAAATTTAATATTTTAAATAAAATAAAATAAAATAAAATTTGGGAGGAAAAAGGAGCAAAAAACAGACAATTCACAATGACTCTAAAACACGAAAAGGTGTTGTCCTTATTTATGACAGGAAGAACAGAAGTAAAACCACACTGAAATACCATTTCTTACCCCATAGGTTAACACAATTCAAAAATGTGGCAATGCACTCTGCTGGCAAGGCTGTGGGAGATTGACGGTTTTGTACATTGCTGGTGGAGCAGCTATATAGAGAACAGTTTGGCAATGTCTAACAGAATCATGTATGCTTCTTCAACCCACAAATCCCTCTGCTAGAAATTTACCTAGAGGATACCCCCCCCCCCAACCATACAAACATTTATTTGCACAAAGCTATTCATGGTAGCTACAAAATGTTGGAAATTACCTGAATATCCAACCAAAGGAGATCAGTTCAATCAACTCTGGTGTATGCACTCAATGGAATACTATCTAGCTGTTAAAAATGAGGGCAATCACTATGAACTGCTGTGGAGTTATTTCTAGGAGATACTATTCAGTGAAAAAAAAAATCAAAATGCTGAAGAGTAGGCTACCTTTTGTGAAGGCTGAAAAAAATTAAACATATATGCCTCTATTTGTCATTACAAAACAGAAATACAGGATGCATCCACTAGAAAACAAGAAAGTTATCAGCAAAGAGAAGGGAGAATGGAGAGTACAAGAGAGAATGAAATATCTTTGACTTCTGAAAGCATTTCATTATCCTCCATGCTCAATAAAAGAGATTAAGTCAATCAGGACAGGAACAGGGTGGTGGAAGCAGGGAGGGACCTAAAACTGAAACAGAAACAAAACAAGAGCTGGGGAGAGGAAAAAAGTGCAAATGAGAAACCCAGTGGGGTAAAACTGTGCCAACAGGTGTATTGGGTTGGGGTAAAACTGTACCAACAGGTGTATTGGGTTGAAGGGTGTCCCCCTAAGAATTCATGTCCTTCTAGAACCTCAGAATGTGACCCCACTTGGAATTAGGGTTGTTGTAAGTATAATTAAGGTTAGCTGAGGTCCTATTGGAATAGGATGGGCTCCTCCTAATCCAGTGGGACTCGTGTTCTTATAAGAGAAGGGACACACAGACAGACATCAGAGAAAAGATGATGTGAGCATACACCAGGGAGAAGGGCATGTGATGAAGGAGGTGGAGACTGGAGTGGTCTGTCCACAGACGAGGAATGCCAGGGATTACTGGCAGCAGGCCCAGGAGGGCATGTAGGAGATTCCCCCGCTAGAGCCTTCAGAAAGAGTAGGGCCCTGTCTACACCTTGATTTTGAACATCCAACCTCCAGAACTGAGAGAGAATATATTTCTGCTGTGTTAAGCTACCCAGTTTGTGGTAATGTGTTGCGCAGCCACAGGAACCTCATACGATAAGCAGATCTGGAGAAAGGAAATAGACGGTATGGCTTCTACAAAACTTTTGTTTTACCTTTTGCAACTTTTTCTAAATTTGAAAGTATTTCTAAATAAAGGCAAACAAAAACAAAACAAGAGGGCTTCTAAGAATTTTTCTTAAGATTTTATTTATTCATGAGAAACACAGAGAGAGGCAGAGACATAGGCAAAGAGAGAAGCAGACTCCCTGCGGGGAGCCCGATGCGGCACTCAATCCCAGGACCCCAGGATCATGACCTGGGCCAAAGGCAGACACTCAACTACTGAGCCATCCAGGTGCCCCAGCTTCTAAGAATCTTAAGGGCCCTGTCCCATTGATTGCAGTCCCTCAGGGAGCCTAGGTAGAGGAAGGTATATCTAGATATTTGTGAGTGTGACTTTTGTCTAATGGAGAGTCTTATAAATTGATACACAAAAAGCTGGCAACATTTTTAAAGGAATTCTATCAACTTAGGCTGAAAGCAAGAGATAACACAAAGTGAAAAAGGACTTTGTATTCCCAGATTGCTATGGGCAGGAAAAAGACTTAAAAAAAACTGCCCAGCTTCAAACACAGGAAGCTTATGGAAAAGGAAAGAGGGGACCCACAGGGCAGGACCAAGAGCCCAGAGAGCGAGCAGTCCTGGAGAACAACTGCCAGGCACTCCAACTGAGCCCAAAGCAAGAAAGATGTGACATATACCTGGCTAAATTTCAGAATTATTCTGAACAAGTAACTGCTGTGTACTCGTTTCCTTTTTGGGGATGGGAGTGTCTATAGCAGCTGACCTACCTGTATCTCACTCTTTCAGGTTGAATGCATGAAAACTTGACTTCTCTCCACAGGTCTCGGGTTAAACAGAATGATATGCAAGGAATTGTACCTGATGGACAGTACCCCACAGAAGAGTTTCATTTGCACCTGGACCAGATCTAGATGGTGAGATCCTGACTTCAAGCTGATTGTTTTTAATTTTTTTTTTATTTATTTATGATAGTCACAGAGAGAGAGAGAGAGAGAGAGAGAGAGAGGCAGAGACACAGGCAGAGGGAGAAGCAGGCTCCATGCACCAGGAGCCCGACGTGGGATTCAATCCATGCACCGGGAGCCCGACGTGGGATTCAATTCCGGGTCTCCAGGATGGCGCCCTGGGCCAAAGGCAGGCGCCAAACCGCTGCGCCACCGAGGGATCCCCAAGCTGATTGTTAAAGGGATGAGGACAAGTGGTCTAGGAGATGAGGGATGGGCGTATTTTGCATATGTGAGGGATGGCTACTGTTGTGGCCAGAGGGCAGACTGGGACAGGCAGAGGGTCATTTCCAAATATAGGTAGGACAATACTGTCATTCCACTTGCTCTCCTTACTATGTGACTTTGACTCTTCTCCCATCAATATAGGGGGTCTGTAAGAGGGTTTCCAGATGTAACAAATGAAAATACAAGAAACCCAAATAATTTTTAGCATATGACCCCAAAATTGCATGTGACACACTTAATACTAAAAAATATTATTATCTGAAATTCAAATATAACTATCCTGTATTTTATCTGGCAACCCTAGAATTTCTCCCCCTTAAGTCTGAGTGGGCTTGTGATTATGGCAGAGATGATGCTATGTGAGTTCCTGGGCAAGGTCATGAAGGATGGTACAGCTGCCTTGTCCTCTTAGGTTGTTTGCTGTTAGAATATAGTCACCATGCTGTGAGCAAGCCCACGTAGCCTGCGGCACACACAGAGAGCAACAGGACTACTAGCGAATAGCTCTGGCTAAGCCTCAGACAGACCCCAGCAGCAACTTGTTAACCATGTGTGAGAGTGATCTTCAAAGTAGATCTTGGGGTACCTGGCCAGCTCAGTCAGTGGAGCATGTGACTCTCGATCTCTGGGTTCTAAGTGCGAGTCTCACATTGAGTGTAGAGATTGTTTTTAAAAAAATAAAACTCAAAAAAAAAAAAAAAAAAAGCAGATTTTTACTCCAGCACATCACTGTCACTCCACAGCCCAGCTCTGCCACTAGGCTTTAGGGTTGTTTGTTAAGTAACAATAAGATAACTAGAAACACAAGTCACATGTCATATTAATCAAGGTTCTCCAGAAAGATGAAACCAACAGTATAAATATATACACACAGTATATATAGTGAGACACACAGAGGGCAGCCCCGGTGGCACAGCGGTTTAGCACCGCCTGCAGCATGGGGTGCAATCCTGGAGATGTGGGATCGAGTCCCACGTCAGGCTTCCTGTATGGAGCCTGCTTCTCTCTCTGCCTGTGTCTCTGCCTCTGTGTGTGTGTGTGTATCTCTATGAATAAATAAACAAAATCTTAAAAAAAAAAGAGAGAGAGAGAAAGAGAGAGACAAAGAGGGAGACCAAGAGAGATTGAGAATTCAAGGAATTGGCTTAAATAATTGTGGAGGTTTGGCAAATCCAAAATCTGTAGGGTGGGCCAGAGGCTGGAGACCCAAAGAAGAGTTACAGCTGCAGTCCAAAGGTAATCTTGTTGCAGAATTTTGTTTGGGGGTAGGGGATAGTCAATCTTTGTTCTATGAGGTCCTTCCTCTGATTAGATGAGACCCACCTGCATTATGGAGAGTAACCACTCTACCAATTTAAATGTTAATCTCATCCAAAAAACATCTTCACAGAAATATCCAGAATAATGTTTGACCAAATATCTTGGCAGCATGGAGCAGTCAAGTTGACACATAAAATTAACCATCACACACATCGAAGGCTTGTAGCTCATGATTTGTCTAAAATACCACTTTTCTTCTGGGCCCTAGAGAGGACTTGACACTTTTGTATATATGACTTCATAGGAAATGACAGAAGTACATGCTCTTTGCTGCCAAAATTTATCATGATTGGCATTGAAATTACAACTCTGGGGTATAACATTCATTAGATGACAGAACAGTTTTGAAAAATCCCTTTAACACCATATAGGAAATGACCCAAGTGGCAGGTATCTCTCTCAGAGCCCCATAAACAATGAGAGAAGTGCAAGTTACAGCCTTGGTAAAAAGCATACGTTTCAAGGCTTTGACACTAACGACTAGTGTCCAGAGATGAAAATGGATAGGAGTATTACTTAATACTTCCACTTCCCTCAGTACTTCCACTAACCCCTGTGGAAGCTGTGGAAATGGGAGGTGAGAACATGCAGTGCTGCTTCAGCAGTATTTCTGGAACATACCCAACAAGGGATGGACATGACAGGAGCATCTCTCCCCATCTTTCAAGAATCACATAGTGGTGTGTATTGCTTCAAGGTTTTTCTATCATTCTCTTACCTCTCCACTTTTGTGCCTTATTTTGGCCCCATCCCTCATCTTGCCTAACCAAAACAATTTTTCTTCTTTGAAAGGAAATAAAAGGGAGAACTTTTATGTTATATGCCAGAAAATATTTAAAAACCTAAACCCCAGGGTCACAAGACTATTGCTTTCTCCACAAGGCTTACTGACCAAGACACTGCCTTCCTTCAAAGGGACTGTGGATGCCCTAGCACATCAAAAAAGAAGTAGTTCCCCACAGCATGATCCAGTAGAGCTCAATCAAAAGCTCTGGGAAAAAAAAGTCATAACTACTTCTGGAGCCATTGGTAGCATCTTAACTCTTGCAAAGGAGTTTCTCCTTAAGAAGCTAGCACCAGGCAGCCCGGGTGGTAGCACCACCTTCGGCTTGGGGTGTGATCCTGGGGACCCGGGATCCAGGACCCTGGGGACCCAGGACCCCCATGTCGGGCTCCCTGAGTGGAGCCTGCTTCTCCCTCTGCCTGTGTCTCTGCCTCTCTTTCTGTGTCTGTCATGAATAAATAGATTTAAAAAAGAAAAAAAAAAAGCTAGCACCAAGAGCAAGTGGCATAGCTCCTCAACCCAGAGGATACTCCATGGGAAACTAGACATCCTATGAGCACTGGCTTAACTCCTTTATGGCATGTAGGTAGTGAATACTTTGGCTGCTTGCTCAAGTGAATGTTGAAGAGTCTCCAGTTGCCATCCCTCTCTCTTTCTCTCCCATGGTCCATCCCACTTCCCTCATGCTCTTCCCTAATTAATTATATCTTCTCCCTTTCTCTCTCAATCTTCCTAGCCTAAAGAATGTCTCCAAGCTTTCTCTTACCATACAGTCTCCCAATCTACAGTCCAGGTACTGTAGGGAAGTTCCTCCCCTTTCACTGAGACGTAGAATTTTGAAACACAAAAGCAAGGTTTGCCTTCTTTCTGTTTTCTGTTGTGTCTTTCCCAATCTGCTACAGGGAATGTGGAATGCCCTTTCAACCAGGTGGGAGAAGGACCGGTAGGACATACCAGGGAAAAAAATGTATGGTTTATTATTTCAGCAGCATCTATCAGAAGCATGCTCATTTTGAAAAAATAGAATAGGTATGAGATACCAATGACCCAGTCAAGGTGAGTGGCAACTTAGCAGACTCCATTCTCAGCTATACCTAGACCCAGTGTTTCCCCTTCAGTGTTGTTTATTCATTCACTCACTCAGTAACGTTAACATTTTTAAATTTTATTTTAACTCCTTTGTCTGATTAAAGGAGGTGTGAAGCATAAAAATATCTAATAAAATGAGTAAAGAAAACATCACTTTGGAAATAAACATAATTGTCAAAGTCAACAGAGGTCATAAACAATGTTGAATGAGTGAGCATTCAAGTTCCAATTATCACAATGAACTGAGCAAACACTTGTGAAGAATAAAGGAAAATATCAGAACTGACTGTAGAGCACCAGGCCTTTTGGTGCTGTCAACACTGATAGAAACAATTGTTCATCTGTCTGCCAGGGCGTTCAAATATTGAAACTCCGCATGCCCCAGAATGGAGCAAAGATGTAGTAAAGATGTTTTCCCATCAAAATCTTAGTAACAGTTATAGGCAAACACCAAAGGAAGAAGTTTACAGTGAAAATACAAGCCAAGAGAAACTGCTTGGTAGATGGAGTTAGAGAGTGGGAGAGACTTACCTGTTTGAGGGACTAACCTATTGGAATCTTATTCATAGGAACTTGGCAAAACAGATGAAGAAGTTATTAAAGTTGCCATTGCCCTAACATTGACTATTTATACTATGGCTCATGGATACCCTTGCAAATTTTATTTTTAAAAACTTTTGGATTTCTTCTCCCTAAAAATATGTAAACCTGCAATTTTTATAAGGGAAAGGAGGGGAACTGAGTGGGAAAAACTAGAGAGGGAGACAAACCATGAGAGATTCCTAACTCTGGGAAACAAACAAAGGATTGGCTATTGGATTGACAGTACATTAGCCATCTCTGGTTCAGTAAGTGCGTATAAAGTACAGCAGGAATTCTGGAAAATGCCTGAGGTAGGTAGGAAAGGCTTTCCTAAAAAGGTTTAGTATTTGAATGAAAGAGAATTAGCCTCCCCTGTTGGTGAAAGCCACCCAAGATCACACAAATAGATGTGTAAAGACAAAGGGATCAAATTTTAACTTGTAGGAAAACTATAGATTGTTCAAACTCCTACAGAAGGGGAGACGAGAACCAGAATGGAAGATTAGGACCAGATCATAAAGACCTTGTTTTCTAGATAGGGGAGTATGGGTTTCATCCTGCAGGTAAGAGGGAGCCAATGGGTAATTTTAAGCATGGGAGTGATAAGGTCTGATTTGCATAACTGTAAGATTATTCACACTTACACTAAGATATATCCATTGGTGAGTGGGACAAGGGGAAATCTGTCTTATCCCGAATAGCTCACCTCAACAGAGAATCATTAACAGATGCTATAAGGACATCTTTGGTGATGGGAGGGGGGGAAAAAAGAGGAGCGAGGCAAATAACCAGGCTAAATAAAACACTTTCCAAAATTTCCTTGCAAAGACAACACACATGCACATACACGCATACATGCACATGTGCGCACACACACAAACACTACAGACAACTACAGACAAACCCACTACAAAATTATACAGTATAAATACATTTCAAATCTGTGGAAGTTTATAGGGAAATCTTGGATTCAGATAAACATAAAGGAGGGAAAAAATTAAGAGATGGATAAAGTCACAGATTTAATTCCGATCTCTTCTTTTGTTCTTTTACAGATCAGTCTCCCCCACCACTACTTAAATTCTATCTCACTCTTAACATAATGGAGAGCCAATTTTTTAATCAAAAGCCATTTTTAGGATCAAAGAGAAACATATTTCTAGGCGGATAGTATGTTAGTTATATCTTGTAATATCATATGGTAAGGGGTATTCAACTAAAATTAGAGATGATATTTACTGAAATTCTCAAAAAATCAAATGCCTCCAAATCCAGGGGAGGCAAATTGAATCTTTTTTCTTCCAGGATATTTTTCTCAAGTACAAGCGGAAGTGCTAATGAGAGACAGGCCTCCATGCCATCCAGTGACAAATGTAATAGGTTACATGAAACCACAGAAAATGAGTCTATTTAAAAATGTCAGATACAACACTAAAGGAAAACTCAGTCTTGTATTTTTTCCTCTTGATCATGGCCTAATAGAGACAATTCAGAAATGATTTCTTCTGAACTTGGTGATATTCATGATTGAAATAGTGTTGCTAATGATAACAATGTGTAGAATTATTACATGGAAAATACTAATAATGCAAATCATATGGTCTGTAAATGCAGTTCCCTGAGGATTATTTTTTCCTAGGCATATTTGATTACTCAGAGATTAGCATGCTAGAACTCAGATTTGTACTAACATATTGAAAATTGGGATTTATAAGGCAAAAATTAGACATTTAATCAAATTTTCACATGCCAGCTTTGCCATTGTACAATAATGACAATACAGAGAAGGAGGTATTAAACCAAAATTAATACTTTCAAAATTTTTTGGCATTTTGTTTTTGTTTAGATCTATAACAAAGAGTGTTCAGTAAGACATAATATTAAAATAATTATAAAATTATATAAGTACTCGCTAAATAAAAGTACAACTCTTAATCTGTGGTTTCAAAATGAGATGCATATTTTGGAATCTTTAAACATTACCTGACTTCTTGATGATGGTTTCAAGAAAAAAATTAAAATATTTTCTTTTTTCCCATTTAGAGGAATTTTTTTTCAAGATTTTATTTATTTATTCATGAGAGACACAGAGAGGGAGAGAGGCAGAGACACAGGCAGAGGGAGAAGCAGGCTCCATGCAGGGAGCCCAACATGGGATTCAATCCTGGGTCTCCACGATCATCCCCTGGGTTGAAGGCAATGCTAAACCGCTGAGCCACCCAGACTGCCCAAGAGGAATTTTTTAAAAAGGTTTTATTTACTTGAGAGAGAGAGAGAGAGAGAGAGAGAGTATGAGTGGGGGTAAGGTGGGGAGGGGGGCAAAGGAAGAGGGAGAAGCTGATTCCCCACTGAGCAGGGAGCCCAATGCAGGCTCAATCCCAGGACCCTGGGATCATGACCTGAGCAGAAGGCAGATGCTTAACTGACTGAGCCACCCAGGTGCCCCTATTTAGAAGAATTTTTTTAAAACTGTCTTTATACATCATGCTGATAGTCACAGAAGACATTTTTCTTCTATAAGAGACAACATTTATAAAAATATGTTACTATGATTATGGGTCATTTCCACTGGTTTTAAGGAGTAATGAAATCAGAATTTAAAAATTGCAAACAAGTAGAGGCAGTGTCTTTTTTTTTTCATAGTAGTGGTTTTCTAGAATCATGTCTTAAAGCTGATGGGTATAGAGCAAAGGATTTTTCTGAAAGAAAAAGTTGTAACAGAGGAACTTTTCTGACAAAAGACTTGTCATCAAACAAATCATAGCTCTGACCACAAATGTGTCATAAAAGTAAAGACACAACTATAAAACCTTTATAATAATTTAATTAGCAAAAATTGTATCCTAAGTTCCATAAATTTTACTTATACCAATTTTTGAAAAGATGTTTCTATATCATATCTAGGTGTACATGAAATATAGTATAGACTATATAAAGGTACATATGAAGAAGTATAGATTATATACCTACATGTGTATGTATATATATCCAATACATGCCATAGCAGATAGTTGTGCTAGCTTATGCTGCAATAACAACTAAAAAATCTTAGCAGTTCACAACAACAAAGATTTATCTCTTGCTCCCAATATATGTCCTTCACTGGTCAGCTGCACCTCTGTTCTACATCTTCATTCTGGGACCCTGCACAAATGAACAACCCCAATCAAGGACATACTGATTCTGGGCAGAGAGGAAAGAACATCAGAATCCTTCAATGAACCATCTGTTAATATGTCATTGTCTGAAACAAACCACCTAGCCAAGCTTGATACCGATGCAGCGCCAAATACAACCTCTTAGTGGAAGGTCAGGAAATTATTGGTAATAACTTTATTGCTTAAAAGACTTCCTGAAAACGTATTTACCCAAACAATAGATCATTCAACTATCTCCTAACAGGACTATAGATCTCTCAAATGAGCAAATCTGCTTGTTTATCAAAGGACTTTACTCATCAGGACATCAGAAGGATGGGATACAAGCAAAGCTCAAGGGAAAATTCATAGATAGAAAACATATATTTACCAAAGAGACTAAAGTTAGGAAAAAAGAATGCCAAGGAAAGCAGAAGGGAAGAATCATAAATAAAATGTATTCAATAATGAATTTAAAAAGAGAAACATGCAAAACCATCATGTAAACCCAACAAATGCTTTCTCCAAAAATCTTAAAAATAGATTAACATAAACCATTAGGTCAGCTAATCAAGTGGGGGAAATGATACCACAAAGCACAATAATTGGAAATGATAATGGAATAACCACAAATACAGAGGAAACTGCAAGATTCATAAGCAACTATTTGGCTCAACTCTGAGTCAATAAATTTGAGAACCTGGATTAAAAGGATGATTTTAGGAAAATATAAATTATTGATAGTTCCAACACTACTTAAATTATTCAAGAGCATAGAAAATAGGGGATCCCTGGGTGGCTCAGTGGTTTAGCGCCTACCTTTGGCCCAGGGCGTGCTCCTGGAGTCCCGGGATCGAGTCCCACATTGGGCACCCTGCGTGCAGCCTGCTTCTCCCTCTGCCTGTGTCTCTCATGAATAAATAAATAAAATCTTAAAAAAAAAAAAAAAAAAAAAAGAATGGGCAGGTAAGTGAAAAAGCATAAGCATTACCAATAACATGTAGGGAGGTAGATCAGTAGATCACACCACAGTCAAGCACTGGATGCTACTGAAGAGGGGACGTGTAATCCACTCTATGTCTAACAGTTTGGATTAAGAAACAATTTGCTGGGATCCCTGGGTGGCGCGGCAGTTTGGCGCCTGCCTTTGGCCCAGGGCGTGATCCTGGAGACCCGGGATCAAATCCCACGTCGGGCTCCCGGTGCATGGAGCCTGCTTCTCCCTCTGCCTATGTCTCTGCCTCTCTCTCTCTCTCTGTGACTATCATAAATAAATAAAAATTTAAAAGAATGATAATTTGATCATCCTTTAAAAAAAAAAAGAAAAAGAAACAATTTGCTATCAGGATTCTAAAAGCACTGAGAAGACTAGGAATAGAACATATGGAAACCAAAACATCATGTGGATTTCCAATAAAGGCTATATTAGGGTCCATAGCCAGCATGCAAGTCCAAACGGACAGCACGATGAATGCCAAAGGCAGATTTACCCAAACAGCATTCTATCAGGGTGGAGACTTGCCCAGGTTATATCATAGAGAACAAAGACTTCCTACACCCTGTGGAAAGGTAGTTCCAAGAATACAGAGATGAGTTAAACATGCACAGTTTATTCTTCCAAAACTTACAGATCAGGCAAGTCATTTCACTTTCCTGGGGCAAATTGAGGAAGGGATTGAGAGAGGCCAGGAATGTTACACTTATTTAGATACTCCACCGTGGAAAGAAATATTGGGAGTGGAAAATATATTCTAGCTTTATTATTATTATTAATTTGGTTTGACCATGAGTCTATGGTCTTAAGACCCATAAGGAAAGTCCTGTTCTTACCCTCAGGAGGTTATTGCATCTCCAACTGTTCGTTAGCTGTCCTGGGACTACTGCTGGACAAGATGGATTTCTCCCCCAGAAAGCTATGAACTGGCTCAGAAAAGTACATTATGTAATAAATCCAAAACCATGCTGTCTTCAAGGCTGAAATTTTATTCTCCATTCTATTTTCTATCTTAATTTTTGTCTTAGCTGTGCTGCCTAAAACAGAAGTTCTGCAATCAGTTTAAATGACAATATTAAGGTACTCCAATGGTAAAACACAAATCTTTATGGTTGTTCTAGAAGCTCCAAATTGGAACCTTGAGGATGTAGTCAGCTAAATCCATTTTAGAGAAATTAAAAAATTGAATAAAGACTGGGTAGTAAAAAGATATTGCAGAGTTATTGTTAATTTATGAGGTGTGATAATGGCGGTGGTGTTCTGTTCTTAAAAGTCCTTATCTCAACCGATGAATTATTGAAAACTACATCTGAAACTAATGATTTAGTATATGTTGGGCTAATTGAATTTAAATAATTTAAAAAGGTACTTATCTCAAAAAATGTCTTATCTGTTAGAGACTCATACTAAAATATTCAAGGGTAATATAATATGATTTCAGGAACACACTTTTAAATGTTTCAGCAAAATAAAAGCAAACAAACAAAACTACAGTAATGAGAACATACTATAGACGAATTAAGTGCTAAACTCTAAATATGTTCAAGGTATTTCAAAAGTCCAGGAGCCTGATTCTGCCTGGGAAAATGAGGGCAGTGCTATTTGAGTGTTGAAAGATGTGTAGGACTTTTCTGGTCTATTTGGGGTAGAGTTACCAGGAAAAGCAAAAGCATTCTAAACAAAGGGTAGGTGATATGTAAGGGCATACAGGTTTGCAAGAGGATGTTGAAATAAACATGGAGGAACTCAGAGCAATTCTTCAGTAGAAAATGTGTACAACCCTAGTGAAAACATTTAAGGGAAAGAGCCTTATTTGTTTTGATTCTGCAGAATTGAGACTGAGCCAGCTTTTCTCCACAATGCTTGCCATTTTAGACCAGTTAATTTTGTTAAATTATCTCCTCAGCTAGAATACCATTTTCTTTTTTCCTTTATGAAAATACCAGCTATCTTTCAAGATAGGACTCAAGAACTTCCTTCAGTTAAAAGCTCTCCTTACCCAACTTATAGTTCACTGAACTCCCCCCTCTTCTGACTTGAAAGCAGGCTATTCAATGTGACTCTGGATGATGAGCTCATCTATGATACCAGGACAGTTTTATATGGGATAATCTCATCTTCTTGGCTATAAGTTGCCTCTAGCCAAGCCTAGAACAATGCTTAAGATCTTATAGGACTCATCTGTGGGGCATTTCTCCAAACACAAAGAAAAGGCCAGATATGAGCAGTCAAAAGTTTATGCATCTACTCAATACCCACAGATGTTCTTTGGGGCTGTTATCTCAGCTTTACCATCTAGGGGAAAAATCCTCCAGAAAGGGAAAGTGAATGTGATTCTCTAACCTTTCTGAAATGTTACAAAAATCTATACTATGATAACTAAAAGTCAAGATGCTCTAATAACATTGGAATTTCAGTATTTCTTTTAAATTCTTAACTTTGTCAGTTTCAGTTAAGAATTCTAAAGAAAATCATGAATTAAAATGGAATTTAAGAATGGAATTGAACTCTGTTAACAATGTGACTACATTTAGTTTTCTAGGAACTAGACTATGAAAAGTAAGGCCAAAGTAAGACTCTTTTAAAGGTTTCTAAATCCTAGATGGCAATAGTTTAACAAAGGGCAAGAGAATAATAGATATTTTAGTTCCTCTGTTGTGTGGTATTCAGGATCAGAGGGCAGTATCTCTGATGGATAATTCAGAGAGCTGAATTGTAGACCTGGGCCTCATTAAAGCTATTAAATATTAAAGTTTGGTTGGTTTAGGCTGAGTATAAAATGCCTTTGTGAGTTTTTTAAGGCAACAATATACACATTTTTAAGCTATAAACTTTAAAAAACCAGTGCACATGGCTAAGCCCAAAGAAAGCTAAACGAAAAAACCTATATTAGCTGAGTTAACTGGCTTTCTCTCTGTCAAGACTGAATACATGTCAAAAGTCATATCAAACAAGAATGTTCAGCCAACAGCAGGATAAAGGTGCAATGAAGGGGAAATGTTTGGTGGAAGTAAGAGATGGCATAGTATTTTGGCAACTAACACTCTGAAGTTTGAAATCTACCTGGCTAATATTATTCATTTATAAAACAGAAATGATCTAAGCCTTTATTTAGTTGGTATATTCCTTTCCTATTGCCACAAATTATCACAAATCTAGGTCTTAAAACAACACAAATTTACCATCTTATAGTTCTGGAAATCAGAACTTCCAAGTCAACTACATTGGGCTAAAACCAGATGGTGGCAGGATTGTGTCTCTTCTGGAAGATGCAGGAGAGAACCTATTTCTTTGGTTTGTCCAGCACTTGGATATCTGCATTCCTTGGGTTTTAGCTCCTTCCTGCATCTTTAAGCTAGCAGCCTAGCACCTTCTGACCTGTCTCTCTGACTAGGAGTGTTGCTTCCACCTTTACATTATCCCTTCTGATTCTGCCCACCTCCCATCTCGTCCCCTATGGCCCTTTGGATTACATTAGGTTTACCTGGATAATCCAGGATAATCTCCCCATCTGGAGATCCATACCACTTTTTAATCTCATCTGCAAAGTCCCTTTTGTATGAAAGGTAGAATATTCACAGGCTCCAGAGATTAGGACATGGACATCTTTGGAGAGCCATTTTTTAGTCCACAACAGTTCAATAAATGGATGATATAGGAAGACATTTTGATTTATGAAAAATTCCATTCTTATTTTACTGGGAAATTTCCATTAAAAAATAAGGAATAATTTATAAAGATAGCAATATGATTATCCCACAGAGACCTTGTTGAACAGAGCAATTAGTTTCTGAGGAATCCAATAAAATGGAAATATACAGTACTCTAAAGGAACATTCATGTGTAGCTAGTTCCAAGCTCTACTTTGGCTTTAATTTATAATAGATAGTTGAATTACATCTCCCATATTTTCTTATCCTCACTATTGCCTGCCCTGACATTAAAAGCTTCTTTATGATGTGGTTTCATTGAGGGGAATTAAGGGATCATATCAATGGATTAAACAAAATATTTGAGTTGCAGTTACATTATATATGGTGAATTACCTTGAAAGTCTTAAAAATATTATTTTAGTCTCTTTCTAACATATATGTATGTGTATGGTGTGTGTGTGTGTGTGTGTGTACATACACAAACATACACATTGGTGGCCCAAACATCTAAATGTTGATCTTTGCCAGAGATTTTAAAAATTCATTCTTTTATAAGGCCAGTGCCTCTGTAACGGCAATGCTATCAGTGAATAGTCCTTTGGCAAGAATTTCCAAATCTCACAGATCAAGTGTACTGGTCTTTAGAGCTATCTATCTCTTTGGGTCTCTGAATAATTAAATGCCAACTGAAATAGGACAGCTATAATATAGGAGTTAAAAATATGGCTTTGTCAGTGGTTTAGCTATTGATTTTTAACTTATGCTTAAGATAAATCATTATGTGGATCACTTTTCTTGATCTAAGGTGTTTGAAAAAGATATTAATGTGGATCCCAGGGTGCACCAGAGCCATCTTACGGAAGCTGCATGAAGCAATTTTATGTTTACAAGCTTTTAGAACTACCTACAGTAAAAAATTTACAAAGGAGAAAACTCATTATTAGAGCCAGTGGAAAACCAAAATTCAAAAGTTACTGATATTTATGACTAGTGGTTCTATCTCTAGAACATATATTGAGAATATCAAAATACCACTGACATTTTTCACAAAGCTGGAAGAAATAATCCTAAGATTTGTATGGAACCAGAGAAGACCCCAAATAGCCAAAGGAATGCTGAAAAAGAAAACCAAACCTGGTGACATCACAATCCCAGACTTCAAGCTCTATTGCAACTCTGTGATCATCAAGACAGTATGGTACTAACACAAAAAGAGTCACACAGATCAATGGAACAAAATAGAGAACCCAGAAATGGACACTCAACTCTATGGTCAACTAATCTTTGACAAAGCAGGAAAGAATATCCAGTGGAAAAAAGACGGTCTCTTCAATAAATCGTGTTGCAAAAATTGGACAACCACACGTAGAAGAATAAAACTAGATCATTTTCTTACACCATAACAAAGTTAAACTCAAAATGGATGAAAGACCTGAATGTGAGATAGGATCCATCAAAATCCTAGAGGAGAACACAGGCAGCAAATTCTATGACCTCAGCTGCAGCAATTTCTTGCTAGACATGGCTCCAAAGGCAAGGGAAACAAAAGTAAAAATGAACAATTTTAGGACTTCATCAAGATTATAAAAGCTTCTGCACAACAAAGGAAACAGTCAACAAAACTACAAGGCAACTACAGAATAGGAGAAGATATTTGCAAATGACATATCAGATAAAGGGCTAGCATCCAAGATCTATAACTAACGTATCAAACTCAACACCCCAAAAACAAATAATCCAGTCAAGCAATGGGCAGAAGATATGGACAGACATTTCTCCAAAGAAGACATATACGGCTAACAGACACCTGAAAAAATGCCTCACATCACTTGGCATCAGAGAAACACAAATCAAAACCACAATGAGATACTGCCTCACACCAGTCAGAATGGCTAAAATGAACAAGACAGGAAAAGAAGATGTTGGTGAGGATGCAGAGAAAGGGGAACCCTCTTACACTGCTGTTGGGAATACAAGCTGGTGCAGCCACTTTGGAAAACAGTAGGTAGGTTCCTCAAGAAGTTAAAAACAGAGCTACCCTATAATCCAGCAATTGCACTACTAAATATTTACCCAAAAGATACAAATGTAATAATCCAAAGGGACGCCTACACCCCAGTATTCATAGCAGCAATGTCCACAATGGCCAAACTGGAAAGAGTGCAAATGTCCAACGACAGATGAATGGATAAAGAAGATATGGTATGTATATACACAATGGAATATTGGATAAAGAATATATGGTACAATGGATAAAGAAGATATGGTATATATATATATATATAAATCTTCTTATAGAATATAGAATATATATATTCTGCTGGCATATATACACACAATGAATATGGTGTGTGTGTGTGTGTATGTATATATGTGTATATACATACACACACACACACACACACACACAAAATGGAATTATTACCAGCCTTCAGAAAGGTGAAATCTTACCATTTATATCGACATGAATGAAACTAGAGGGTATTCTGCTGAGTGAAGTAAGTCAATCAGAGAAAGACAATTATAATATGGTTTCACTCATATATGGAATGTAAGAAACAGTGCAAAGGATCACAGGGAAAGGGAGGGAAACTGAATGGGAAGTCATCAGAAAGGGAGAAAAACCATGAGCAACTCTTAACTATAGGAAACAAACAGGATTGATGGAGGGGAGGTGGGTGATGGGATAGGGTAATTTGGTGATGGGCATTAAGGAGAGCCCATGATGTGATGAGCTTTGGTTATTATACACAACTGATAAATCATTGCACACTACATCTGAAACTAAGTATGTACTTTATGTTGGCTAATGAATTTATATTTTAAAAAAAGAACATATATTCAGAATAAATTTTAGTTGTCTCCTATATTTAGAAAAAAATTTTCTTCTATTTCTTTGCTCTTTTTCTTCCTCACATTTCTTTTTACATAATCTTCAATCTCCATTTCCTATTTCAAAAGGGGTCTAACCAAGAGTTTCAACTTTCTGAGCAATGGAATAATGAGGAAGAAGAGAATATACTTTACTAGTAAGTATAGGACCTTCTAACATCTTTATAACATCCATCAGAAGTATTCTCTCTAGGACACCTGGGTGGCTAAGTGGTTGAGTGTCTGCCTTTGGCTCAGGGCATGATCCCAGGATGGAGTCCTGCACTGAGTCTCACTTTGGGCTCTGTGCAAGGAGCCTGCTTCTCCCTCTGCCTATGTCTCTGCCTCCGTGTGTCTCTCATGAATAAATAAATAAAATCTTGGGGGAAAAATGAAGCATTCTTTCCTATCATAAATATCTAAGTGTCACACCTTTCTCTGTTTCATCCTCATTGCTATTGTGGGCTCTCCATCCCTTCTGCAAAGTGTCCCCAGCTACTCTCTTACCTTCACTAAAGGGTCCTCAACATGTGTGGCAGTTTCCAGGAGTTGTTTTCATGGGTCCCTCCATAGCTTATCTGGGCCATATCAAAAATACAACTATTTTTCTTCTCTTTCTCTTCATTGACATTGCCTATGAGATGCCAAGAGGCTCTGACACAACCTCCACAGCAAGTTCCTCCTTGTAAGGTCTGAATGTGATTAACAGTCCCCTGAAATCACTTCATGTCCATGGGACATTGTACAGAGGCTTCTCTGAGTTCAACAAGAGACATATTTCCTATATGTACTATAATCTGTCTCAGTAGTTCCTGAGGAGTACTGCCTTGGGATCCCAAAATCTCTCACAGATTATGTGGGAATATCACTTCTTTCTGCTTCCCGTTATAATCTTCCTCTAAGACTCAAAAAACATGAATCCAAATGGATAGGGAAAAAAGGAGACCATTTATCTGAGGTCATCATCTGAACTGTCTTGAAATTTCTTTTCTCCTTCTAGAACTACATAAAGCATTTGGCAAAAAACTTGGCATATAGTAAATGTTCAATAAATATTAATTGACACAAGTCTCTCTCTCATTTTGGCCATTATATTCCTTAGAGTTCTATAATTAGCCTATTCTACATAAGCCTCAATTTATGATTTGAAGCTTTCTTTCCATAAATCATTCCTTGCCACTCAGTCATGAAGTTAAATAATCAGAAAACTGCATTGCATCTTTTTGCGGACATTGCTTCATCAGTGAAATATGGAGTCAGCTCCTGAAAGATTTTATAATGAGCCCCCAGGTGCCCCTGGAGTAGGTCAGCCACTGGCCAACAGCCAATGAGGTACAGTGACTGACCAATAAACACATGATTGAGTTCAGCCATGGGTTCTCCAGCCCCAGTGGAGCTTTGAGATATCTGCAGCTCTGCTCAGCCAGCTTGGCTGAGACCTCATGAAAGACTTAGAGCTAGATCCCCCATTTAATCTGCCTCTAGAGTCTTGACCCTCAAAAGGCTCTGTGGGATAATAAATATCTACAGTTTTAACCTGCTATGTTTGAGGGTAATTTGTTAAGCAACAATAGGTAACGAATGCACTCCTCACCCTTGACTCATATCCTTTTAGTTCTGCCATCATTGTATATTAATGCATTTCATTTATTTGTGTTTCTGTGAGAGCAAGGGTTTTTCTCTCTGGATTGCCTTTGTGTCCTTGGTGCCTAAAAGAGTTTGGAATGTAATAGGTGGTCAATAAATATTGAATGAATAATGAGAGTCTAAAATTTTTATGTAAAAGGTCAAAGTGCTTCAATTTCATATATTGTTTTAAAATCAGTATACAATGGTCGAATTTTTATAACCACGTGTTTACAGGAGACACCCTTGTGGAATGTTTGCCTACTCACTATGACCCCCTTTACTGTAGTAGAGAGCCCCTCTGTATAAGATACAATATGACCCCAGCCCTTGTCATTCATCATTGGACAACTGCTAGAAGCCAGACCCAAACTGAGCCAATCAGAAATTATCCCCCAAGTATTTGGAATTAAAATCAAGAGAAGAAAGAGCCCAGGCAGCCTATATAGGCTACATTTTACTGCCATAACATCATCAAAAATAACAACAAACTGCATTTCTTCCTCCCATTTGTTCATCACAGGATGATCAGTAGGCTTTATACAACAGCAGCTACTCAAGGATACCGGCTGTTGGGACAGACACCATCTTGAATGTTGTCATCACATTGTGAAAGAAGACGGTGACGGAGGATCTCACATAAGGAATCAACTGCTTAACCTGGCAGTGACATAACATTTTTCTTCATAACTCATTGGACAGAACTATTCACATCTTCTGGTCACTCCCCTCCTCCCACCCTCCCCTGAACTATAAGGAAAGTACCTTCCTAGCAAGTGCCTAGAAGGTGGAAAGCAGAAACTATCTGAACAGCACTCACAACTCCTCAACCTACAACATAGATTGCATGAGCTGTAAACAGCCATATTCTGTCATGGAGCCTGAGGACCAAAGAATGATAACAAAACAGATGCCCAGAGAGAAGTGAAGTCTAGAGAGAGAATCCTGCCTCGCTTCTCAGCTGTTTTTTTCTAGATCCTGTTTCAACTTTGTACTCAGATCTGGATGCATTCCTGTCCTTGGGGTGGGAAATCAATAGTTCTGTGTGGGATATGTTAACTTTGAGATGCCTATTTAGCTTTCAAGTGGAAATGTTAGGAAGGTTGTCTGGTCTATAAGCCTGGAACCCATGGGAACAGTTTAGGCTGGAAATGTGACTTCAAGAGTAACCTATAAATGGTATTTAAAGCTGTGGGTAAGGAGAGGAGTGTTTAGATAGAGAAGTGCTCTAGGATACGAGAGCTAGTATTAAAGGACAATATGGAGGTTCCTCAAAAAATTAAAAATAGAACTACTATACGATCCAGGACTCAAACTACTGGATATTTACCCAAAGAATATAAAAACCCTAATTCAAAGGGATGCATGCACCCTTTTGTTTATAGCAGCATTATCTACAATAGCCACATTATGGAAGCAGTCCATGCGTCTATCAATAGAAGAACAGATAAAGAAGAAATAGTATTATATACAATGGAATATTACTCAGCCATAAAAAAGAATGAAATCTTGCCATTTACAACAACATAGATGGAGCTAATGAGTATAGTGTTAAGTGAAGTAAGCCAGTCGGAGAAATACCGTATGATATCACTCACATGTGGAATTTAAGAAACAAATGAGTAAAGGGAAAAAATAATAGAGACAAACCAAGAAACAGAATCTTAACTATAGAGAACAAACAGATGGTTACCAGATGGGAGGTGGGTAGGTGAGGATGGGTGAAATAGATGATGGGGATTAAGAAGATAGGTGTCATGATGAGCGCTGAGTAATATGTGGAATTGTTGAATTGCTAGATTGTACACCTGAAACTAACAAAACACTGCATGTTAACTACACTTGTATTAAAAATGTTTTAAATAAAATAAAGAAGTCCCACCTGAGTGGCTCTGCTGGTTAATCACATGCCTTCGGCTAGGTCATGATTCCAGGGTCCTAGGATCAAGCCCCTGGGTTGGGCTCCCTGCTCAGTGAGGAGTCTGCTACTCTCCCTCCCACCTCCAGGGGAGGTGCATACCTCTCCCTCTGCTGCTTGTGCTTTCTCTCTCTCTCTCTCTCTCTCTCACGTGAATAAACAAACAAATATCCAAAAGAAAGAAGGGAAGACTGAACGAACACAGGGGATGTGAAGAATGCAGGAGTTACCTTCAACTACATTTTCTGGCTGATTTCTTACCATTTAGGACAGCTCAGATGCTTCCTTGACTGTCCAACCTAATTGACCCACTCTCCTTCACATTGTAATTTACTTTTCTTTTTTATTTTTAAAGACTTATTTTAGAAAGTGAGTGAGTGTGTGTGTGTGTGCATGAGTGGAGAGTAGGGGGAATGATAGGGGGAGAGGGAGAAAGAAAATCTCAAGCAGACTCCCCAAGGAGTACAGAGCCCAATGCAGGGCTTGAACTCATGACCCCAAGATCATGACCTGAGCCAAAATCAAGTTATATGCTTAACTGACTGACCCATCCAGGCACCCCCACCATTTAATTTTCTTTTATTACTTTCTTATTTCCTACTTTCTCATTCATTGTCTATGTATTGTGGAGTTTTTATATATCTTTTTTTCCGCATTGGTTTTCAGGTGTGACAATACAAGTTCACCTAGAACAGATGCCAAATGGATCCTATAGGCCTCACAGGGCGCTATTTGAGTGGAATCATTTAAACACAGATTTACAGAATGCTCACCATGTCTCAGACCCTTTTCTAGACCTAGGAAATACAAAGATATAAGAAGGAAGGAGTACTTGTTCTCTGGGATCTCACAGTCTGATGCTGGAGACAAATAAGCACCCTAACAGAAGAACATAAGTATCATTGATATAGGCCTCCACCTGGGGGCACCAGCAAATGCCATGCCAAAGTGAATCTTGCATGATGTGTTAGTGTTAGAGATGATGGAAGAATTAGGAAAGGGAGAGAGAACAATCCTGCCAGAGAGAATAGTGTGCACAAAAATATGAAAGCTTTGCTGAAGAGAGTATGGGCATTCCAGAAACAGCAGAGAGAATGCATGGAAAAGAATGAGGCTGGGGCACCGGGTGGCTCAGTTGGTTAAGCTTCTGCCTTCAGCTCAGGTCATGATCTCAGGGTCCTGGGATCGAGTCCTGCATCTGGCTCCCTGCTCAGCAAGAAGTCGGCTTCTCCCTTTCCCTCCCCCATCTTGTTACACACTACTCTCTCCCTCAAATAAATAAAAAAAAAAAAATTTTTTTAAAGGAAAAATTATGAGGCTGCTCCAAGTAACCCAGGTGTAGAAGAATAAGTGCTTCAACACAAGCAGAGGTGGTGGGAACTCATCCAAGCATTATGCCCTGTACAGAGTTGTAGAACCCAGCTCTGCCATGCAACCTTGGGCAAGTTAATTTCTCTGTGCCTTATTTTATCCTGCAGGTAAAAATGGGGATAATAATAGAGTAGCCATCAGCCTAGAAAGATTTTTTTTTTTTTTTAAATGATTGAACTCCCTCAGTTAAGTTTTCTGGCATAGGCTTATTTAACGAAATGCACCGCAAAAGCATTCACAAGCGCTGAAAGAAAGCCTGCATTAGTGAATCCTGTTCATTGAGATGCATACATTGAGTTGTGCATTAGTAATGCAGACCTTGAACATAGGCAATGCCATGCAAAAGAGTCACTCATTTATTTATTTTGTGGATTTGTGTTTCCAGGCTCCGCGGTCACGGGTTAATAGTGACCTCACTGGGCTGCTGTGAGGATTTAAAAATGAGTTAATTCATAAAAAAAAAAGAAAGTCTTGGACCTTAAGAGGCTTTTTCTAAACCCATCGTGTTAACTGTTGTATTAAGGAAGTAACACTGAAAAGTGGAGAGGAAATGAACGAGCGGTACCAGTCTATGCCGGACAAGCGGTTGGAGGGTGGGGTCTATCCCGGAGAAGCTGAATACCAAAGGATGAAGGCGCTTAGCCGCGGCTGATTCGCTGCCTTGCGGGTCCGCTCCTCTGCTTTCCTCCCGGCCCACGTCGCGTTCGCTACCGCTCTGCTGCACAGATGAACGCCGCTCACCTACGTGCCAGGTACTCAGGATGCAGCAGTTCACAAGGCCACTGTGACCTTGGTCTTCATGGAGGCTGGGTGCCTTAAGCTCGACAGACCTCTGGAACCGACATTTCCCCACATTTTGCTAAAAGCGCGGAGTGGCCCAGGCGGGCCGTCTAAATGCTAACGGACAAGGTCACCCGAGAATCAACTTTCCTGGGTGTGTGGCAGAGGAAGAGATGGAACCATTAACGGAGGAAGGGAAACACGAGCATGGAGAACGGGGCACAGCGGGACAACCGGGATAAGAGGAGGGTGACGTTCAGACGGGAGGGAGCACAGGCCGCCCGCGCAGCTACACCCTCCCGGCCGCCTCGCCGCCCCGGGAACACGTACCCCACACGCCCGGCTCCGGGAGCTCCCAGCCCTGAGCACGTCGCGCGTCGAAAGGGACCGCCTCCCCGCGGCGCGACGCGGCGCGGCGCGGCGCTCTGACGTGACGTCAGGGTAGGCGGGACTTCCGCTCCCGGTGACGTCTAAGCAGGAGCGTTGCGGCAGAGCCCGCTGCTTTCTAGGCGGACAGGTGAGGCCCTGTCCGCAGGTGGCGGGGACGGCGTTGCGCGAGGCCTGGCGGGCAGGCCGGCCCGTGGGAGCCTCGGTGGGGCGGCCCGCGGGGGCGTGAATGACCGTGCTGCGACCGCTCGGGATTCAGAACCACCTTGGTGCTGCCCCAGCGCTCGCTGTCGTGGGCGCAGTAGCGAGCCGTTTGTACGAAGTGCAGCCTGCAGCTCGTCGGCGGCCTGTAGCGGCCCTTTTGGGGGGCAGGGGCCAGGATCTTGGGCAACTGACCGCCAGGAGGAGGGGCCAGGAGGGGCCAGGAGGGGCCAAAATCTGGGTCGGGGGGACTCCAGAGATCAGAGTTCCTCTAGCTGGCCCGCCCTTGGCTCCGTGCATCGCAGTCTCCCCACTTGTCCCATCGGCGGGGTCACCAGAGGCTCTTTTGGTTGGATCTCAGGTTTTCCCGTAGGATCAGCCTCCTCCCCCACGCCTCTCCCAAATTTGTTAACAGCAGGAACCCTTTGAATTGACGCGCCCCACCCCCACCCCGACCACATGCTTGACGTTCAGCCTTAGTCGCTCAAGTATTTTTATTTTTCTGCGGCGGCCCACTGGGGACCTCAGCTCAAGGTCATGAGCTCCGGGCTCCTGAGCTCGGCGTGGAATCCGCTTGAGATTCTCTCTCACTCTCTCCCTCTGACCCCCCCCCCCGCACCCCCCCAAGTCTTTCTCTCTCTAAAATAAATAAAACCTTAAAAAAAAAAAAGGTATCTCTCGGTGGCACCAAGGTCAGAACGGAGCTTGTTCCCTTGAATTTACAGTAGGGCATGTTGTGGGGGGACCTTTGAGGCTTTCAGTTGCCTCTAACCACTTGCCCTGCGTTGTGGTATTTTTTTGGAAGGCGTCTGTGCCTCGGTTTTTCTCATCTGTAAAATGGGATACATTAGTGTATCTGTTAAGATTGCTTTGTTAATCGAGGTAGTTCATACAGCACTTAGAACAGTGTTCAAAGCACTCGTGGAACATGAGCTGTTTCAGAATAACACACCCATGCCCACAGCTCTCCAGGTGATCTTCCCAGCAGGCATCCGGTGCTCACACTGCTTTACAGTCACCCTTCGCCCTGAGGCCTAAACTCTCACCCTTGGGTTTCCTGGTTTTCCACACCAGGCAGGATGAGACAGGTATTCATTTGATTCATAAATTCATTTCTTCTTCGGGAGTAGTAATCTGACACCTGCTTTATGTCTGGTATGCCAAACACTGGAAGAGTTCATAGTCTAAGGTCCCTGACCCATAGTTCTCAACCCACTTTCATTCTAAGAGCAAAGCTCTATAGTGAAAGATAAACCCAGAAAAGTTAGGAAAATCTCTGGAATCTTTACTCGTAAAGGCTTGTGTGGGTTTTTTTAAGAACTTCTTTCTTAAACCATAAATGGAAATGTCTCTTTTGGATTTTTTTTTTTCCATTTTTTCACCTAAAGGTGAAGAAGGCCTACAGACCTAAAGCCCCACTTTCCAGCATAGGTATATAGGGGGCAATCAAAGCAACACAGTAGGTGCTCCTCTGAAACTGGTGTTTATTTTGATAACTTCGACCTTTGTAATAGGTGATTTTCTTTTTCTTTCCTGAAAAGCCCATCCTCTTCTCATTTTCTCATTTCTATTATTACTATACTTAGAACTAAATGCTAATTCTGAAATCTACTTCAAGTATACTTCAAAGGAAAATTGGTATATTACTTTCAGTGAGTGTATTTAATATATAAATAGAGAAGTTCATACAAATTTGTGAAATTCTTGGTTTTCGCTGATGTCCAGAAGCTGAAAACTACTTTCTGGGACAATAAAAAAATTATTTCGTGTGTGATTACAATTTATAATTGCTTTCTGGGACAATAAAAAAATTATTTTGTGTGTGATTACAATAATAGTTGGTGGCTTAAAACCCGCAAAGGAGTTATGAAAAAAATTTTTTTTTTTACTTTTTCAAGAAAAGATAATTCTGCAAGTTCATCATGAGTATAGCATGTGCTTCATGAAGTTTTGGTACTTCTGCAGTGGGGATGATAGACTTTGTATTCATCATATAAGCTTCTTCTGACCCAGTTAAACAGGTTGAGAAGAATCTCACTGGAGGTTAGTATGCGGTCATTAAGATATCAAAATTAGTTGAAATATAAAAGTAAAAAAATTGTAAAATTGGTGGTTTCATGACCACTTATCAAGGAAGAGCAAGAGACTGTTGCACAGAATTTTGGTATAATGTGCATCATGCCCATTCCTTTGACTTTCTCCTATAATATGCGATCTTTTTGGAGTCTGTAGTACTGCATAAAATTTCAGAGTGATATGTGACTGGGAAGTATTGGAGTAGGAGTCAGAAGACTATCGAATTGATTTTACTATTTTAAAGCCCTATAACTTTGGACAAATAATACTACATCAGTTGTACTGCCTATTTTGCAGCCATTGTTAAGGTCAGAAGAGAAGGATGAGAATGTACTTCACAAAGGAAAGGAACTACAAAAAAAGAACGTGGTTTTGTTGCAGTTGGTAAGATGATCATTACGTCAACATAGAATATGATTCTTGCTTCAACAGCTATTTGGAGAAAGATGGAATGGATATAAATTTAATGGTTATAGCAGACTGTAAAAAAATTTCTGTTTATGCATCTGTATTATGTGGTGACTTTCAGCTTTGTATGTCTTGAAGCTTTGGGCTGTGATAAGATTCTCAATTTTTCTCTTTAATTCCACTTGTACCAATTGCAATTAAATAAATATGCGTGGTTTTAATTTTTATTTTGAAATAATTCTAGGTTAACAGGAAGTTGCAAAAAAAATATACAAAGAGGTCCCCATGTGCCATTCCACTAACCTTCCCCAATGGTAGTATCTTGTATAACTTAAAGCAGAAAATTGGCATTAATATATCCACAGAATTTACTGAGATTTCCTCTATTTCACAAGCACTCATTTGAGTGTGTATACATATATATAGCTTCATATAATCAGCCATCTCATCACACCCCAGTCCCTAACCGCTGGTAACCACTATTCTCCAACTTGATAATTTTGCCTATTTCAAAAATGTAGTATAAACACAATCATATAGTATAGGACTTTTTGAGATTTCTTTATTTTGCATACTTCCTTTGAGATCCATTCAAGTTGTTGAGTATGTCAATAATTTGTTTCTTTTTATTGCTGAGTAGTATTCTATGGTATGACTGTATCACAGTTTGTTTAACCATTAATTTGTCGAAGGACATTTGGGTTGTGTCCAGTTATAGGCTATTACAATTACAAATGCTATAAACCTTTGAAATTTTGTGTGAACATATTTTTATTTCTCTGGGATAAATACCCAAGAATGCAATTGCTGGATCATATAGTGTATATTTAGTTAATTTATGTGATCATATATTTTTTCTTCTTTAGCACCTTGTTATGGTGGATTACATTGTTTAATTTTTGAATGTTAAACATATGTGGAATAGGTCCCACTTGATCATAATATATAATATTTTTATATATTGCTGGATTATTTTTGCTAATATTCTGTTAAGATGTAGATATGAGATGTATTGGTACATAGTTTTCTTTTCATGTGCTGTCTTTGGTTTTGTCTTTATCAGCACACTAGTATTCTGTAGAGTCTTTAGTGATAAACCTATATTTCATTCTTGGTATTAGTAATTTGTGCCTTCTATCTTTCTCAGTGGAGTTTTATTGATTTTATTGGTCTTTTTCAAAGAACTAGTTCTTTATTTAATTCATTTTTCTCTACTTCCAATTTTATTGATTTTTTTATCTGATATTTATTTTCTTCCTCTGCCTGTTTTCTTCCTCTGCCTGCCTTACCTTTATTCTACTCTTTTTTCTAGTTTCTTCGTTATTGACTTAAGACCTTTTCTCATTTCTGATGTTAGCATATAGTGCTATAGATTTCCCTCTCAACATTGCTTTCATTGTATCTCACAAATTTTTATATATTGTATTTCCGTTTTCATGGAGTTTTATGTATTCCTAAAATTCCTTTGAAACTTCTGCTTTGACCTGTGGATTAGGTAGATGTGTGTTCTCTCGTTTCTGGGTATTTGGAGATTTACTTGTTGTCTTTCTATTATTGATGTCTAGCCTTATTCCATAATGAAGACATAAGCTAAATGATTTTAATTCCTTTACATATGTTGTATGACCCAGAATATGGTGTATCTTGGTGAGTGTTCCACTGGCCCTTGAAAGGAATACCTAGTCTGCTGGTATTGGATGTCAGTTACATGTCAATTTCATCCTGTTGGTTGATGGGATGTTCCATTCTTCCCCACTTTGTTGATTGTCTATCTAGTAGTTCTTTGATTACTGAGATTGCCAACTATAATTGTGCCTTTTTCTTTCTCTTTTTCAGCTCTATTAGTCTTTGCTTAATGTATTTTGAATGTCAGTTGTTCATTGAATATATATTTTTTAAAAGATTTTATCCATTTATTTGAAAGAGAGAGGGAGCATGTGCACAGAGGGAGAGGTGGAAGCCGACTCCCCACTGAGCACTCCCCAATGTGGGGCTTGATCCCAGAACCTTGAGATCATGACCTGAGCTGAAGGCAGATGCTTAACTGACTAAGCCACTCAGGCGCCCCACACATACATTTAAGATCTTTTGGGTGAATTAATCCTTTTATCATTATGACGTGTCCCTCTTTATCCAGTTATTTTCTTTGCTATGAAGTCTACTTTTTGTGACAGTAATATAGTATAGTAATATAGCCAAATTTGCTTTTAAGAAATGATATTAGTGGGATCCCTGGGTGGCGCAGCGGTTTGGCGCCTGCCTTTGGCCCAGGGCGCGATCCTGGTAGACCCGGGATCGAATCCCACATCGGGCTCCCGGTGCATGGAGCCTGCTTCTCCCTCTGCCTGTGTCTCTGCGCCTCTCTCTCTCTCTGTGTGACTATCATAAATAAATAAAAATTTAAAAAAAAAAGAAATGATATTAGTAAAAAAAAATGATATTAGCACAATGTATCTTTTTTCATTCTTTTATCTTCAGCCTATGCATGTCATTATGTTTGAAATGAGTTTCCTGTAGACAACATATAGTTTGGTCATGTTTCTTTTTAAATCCTTACTACCTTTCTTTGCCATTCAACTGGTATAATTAGACCATTCATATTTGAAGTAATTATAGATATTTTAGGGCATAATTCAGCCATTTTATTATTATTTCTTTTCTGTCTGTTTCCTCATTTCTGTTTCTCTTTTCTTGCTTCTTGTAGGCTACTTGAATATTTCTTAGAATTCCATTTGGGAGCACCTGGGTGGCTCATTCAGTTAAGCATCTGACTCTTGATTTCGGCTTAGGTCATAATTCCTGGGTGGTAAGATTCAGTACCCCCCCCCCCCAACTCCATTAGCTCCACGCTGGTTGGGAGTCTGGTTGGGATCCTCTCTCTCCTTCTGCCCCTGCCCGTCCCACTTGCGCGCTCTCTCTCTTTAAAAAAAAAAAAAAAAAAAAAAAAATCCGTTTGACATTTTATTTTAGTTTATTGCTTAGTATACTGTTTTTTTTAGTGATTGCCCTCGATATAACGGTTATATATGTGTAACATCACACAGCCTGCTAGTAGTGACATTTTACTACCTCAAGTGAAATGTAGAAACCTTACTTATATTTAGGTCCTTTTACCCTCTCCACTTCTTACATATGTCATATTTCCTCTATATACACTGAGCAGCACATCAAACAATGCTATAACTTTTGGTTCAATCATCAAATATGATTTAAAAGATTTATAAGGAGAGGATAGTCCATTATATTAACCACTGCTTTTAACCATTCCATTGTTCTTCCTCTTCTGAAGTTAAACCTTATTTACTTATTTCTTTCTGTTTGGAGAACTTCCTAAGGATAGATCTATTAGTCACAAATTCCTTTTGTTCTTCTTCACTTGAGAATATCTTTATTTACCCTTCACTTTTGAGGGGTAATTTATCCTGATAGGAATTTGGGGTTGACAGTTATTTTCCTTCAGCACTTGAAAAATGTGCCACATTTTTCTGGCCTCCCTGATTTCTGATGAGAAATCTGACATTCAAATTCTTGTTCCCCTGTGGATACTATGTCTTCTCTGTCCGCTTTTAAGATTTTTTTCCTTGTTTTGGTTTTCTGAAGTTTGTATTTCTATAGTTAAGAAGCTCCCAGTAAGGGGATGCCTGGGTGACTCAGTGGTTGAGCATCTTTGTCTTGTGGGATCCTGGGATTGAGTCCCGCATCAGGCTTCCCACAGGGAGCCTGCTTTCCCAACTCTGCCTATGTCTCTGCCTCTCTCTTTGTCACTCTTATGAATAAATAAATATTTAAAAAAAAAGAAGCTCCCAGTAAGTATGAAAATTTATTATATGAAAAATAATTGTATTTTAATTCACTGGAGAAAAGATGGTTTCTTTATTAAATGGTATTAGCACATGTAGCTTTCTATCTGAAAGAAAACAAGGTAGATAGTTATATAGGTAGATCAAAAGTTAAAATGTGAACACTAGAATGACAAAAATGAAAATAAACATCTACGAAGTTGTATGTAAAATATAGGAGCCCAGAAAAGGGTTGAGTGTCAGCAATATACAAAATTCTTTTATAAGCCAATAAAAAAAAGATAAATAACCCATTTAAAACATGGGCATATAAATAGTTCATAGAAGAAAAAGTTCAAAAGCAAGCAAACATTAAAAGATGTTCAAATGCACTAAGCAGCAGAGAAATGCAAACTAGAGTGAGGTATAAAATATCTGAAGACTTAAAAATAATGGTACTACTTATTGATGATAGGATTATAAAGGGAAGGATACCTTCCTAGATTGCTAGAGGAAATGTGATTCTTACAGTCTTTTTGGAAAGCAGTCTGGCAACACCTGTTAAAATTCAAGGCGGTAACTCCATACTTGGGAATCTGGCCATTAGAAACAAAAGAACTGGTATGTATGGATATATGTAAGAACATGGAGATTTAAGAGTACTTATTGCAACGTTGTCCCAAAACACTGGGAACTAATTGAGTGCCTGTTAACAGGGAAATGGTCACATGAATTATGGTGTATCCATATTATAGAAACATTAAAAATAATGAATTAGTTATTCTGTTAGATTTGGCAGTATTTTCGTGTGTTATTAAGTATGAAAGCAAAATGCATTGAACTGTGTATAATATCCTCCTATTTATCAAACACTGACAACTTATATTTATCAAATTGTGTATAAGTACTTATGAATATTTGTATGTGACTACAGAAAAACATGGAAGACTTTATAACTAAGTTAGTAAGATGTGTTTCCAAGTGATATGCATGGAAGTGAAAAGGAGAAGTAGAGATGAGGCATGTAAAAGATTAAAAAATATTGACTATTAAAAAAAATCTCAGAATATTTCTCATTTATCCATTCCAATGAAATTATACATAAGGTATATATACATAAGTAAAATTTCTCAAAGAATGTGACCTCTGGAGTCATTCAGACATCTGGGTTTAAATTTCAGCCCCAATCCAGCTTACTAGTTGTGTGACCTTAACATAAATTCCTTAGTATCTTTCAATCCATTATCTCCTCACATGTTTTGTTGGGGTAGAGGGAGGAAACAATAATGCACATCACCATAAGATTGCTGTTGGAGTAAGTGATACTATATTTATAACATGTTTAGCACAGCACCTGGTTTATAGAAAGTACTCTTAAAATGTGAATTCTTAATATTGCCTCATTTCTCTTGCTTTTTGATATTTATATATTTTCAGAAATTCATTACCAGCCCCTAACTTTCTTGAAACATTCCCTGTGGCTCACATGTCTTTACATATCTTATTAGTTCACGCCTATTCCTAATTGTTTCTTTTCATTCTTTTGCTGTCTTCTTTTTTTCTTGCCCAGGGATATCCCTCGCCACGGTATCCCCACCTCCAAATTCCAGCAGGAGCCGTCAAAGAATCTTTTGAGTTAGGTGACTGGGTGAATAATGGTACTCTGTATGGCAACAGAGAAGTCAGGGTATAGGGTCTGTAGAGTTGATTTTTGAAATAAAGTGATTTGTATTTTTGGCACTTATGAAAGGTTGATATATCAGGGAGGCACCCAGATAAAAGTGCTCAGTAGTTAGCACTTAAAGGGAGAAGGTTCTACCCTGGGCAGAACCTTTGGATATAGGGAATGGGGGAGGAAAATGTCTCAATGAGGACGGGGAGGTATCAGTGAAGCCAAGGTAAGGGAGCTCTTTAAGAAGGAGCTGGGCAAATCATATCTCTACTGAGACCTTCTGGAGCTTTGGTTCTGTAGCTCCTACTGTCTTCTGCTCTTGTCCCTTATTTTCTTGAAACTTAGAATATTTGTAACTCAATCAACTTCCTTTCCTCCAACTAACTTCCCTTCCCTGGTAGTTCCTCTTTATGTGAGTAGTACTTCCATTCTCCTCATCTTAGCATAGAATTTAAGTCATCTTTGTGATTTGCCCTTCCCTAGCTTCTCATAGAGAATCATTACTAAGACTTGAGTCTCACATTCACTCCTTTATTCCCACCCTTACTTCTTGCTTAGGTTATTTTGATAGTTTCCAAACTCTAGTGTAGTCTTCTTCTTTTTTTTTTTTTTTGTCTTTCACAATCTTTTTAAAAGAACTACATTAAAAATGTAAAAAAAAAAAAACTACATTAATCAAATCCTTCCCCATTTTTAATCTAAACTCAATTAACCCACATACACTACATCATTAGTTTCAGATGTACAGTTCAGTAATAAATCAATCACATGTAACTCCCAGTGCTTATCAGATCATGTGCCCTCCTTAGTGCCCATCACCCAGTTACCCATCCCCCTACCTTCCCTCCAGCAACCGTTGCTTTGTTTCCTATAGTTAAGGTTTGCTCATGGTTTGTCTCCCTTTCGGATTTTTTTCCATTGCGTTTTCACTTGCTTCCCTTATGATCCTCTGTGCTGTTTCGTTTCTTCTACATATGAGTGAAACCATATGATAATTCTTTTCTCTGACTAACTTATTTCACTCAGCATAATACCCTCCAGTTCTATCCATGTCAATGTAAATGGTAAAATTTCATTTTTTCTAATGGCTGAGTAATATTCCATTATATATAATTCATATATATAATTCCATATATTCCATATATTATATATATTATATATGTATAATATATAGATCTCACATCTTTATCCATTCCTCTGTTGATGGGCATCTGGGCTCTTTCCATAGTTTAGCTATTGTGGACATTGCTGCTATAAACAATGGGGTGCAGGTACCCCTTCAGATCACTACGTTTGTATCTTTGGGGTAAATACCTAGTACTGTAATTGTTGGGTCATAGGGTAGCTCTATTTTTAACTTCTCGAGGAACCTCCATACCATTTTCCAGAGTGGCTACACCAGCTTGCATTCCCAACAGCAGTGTAAGAGCGTTGACAGTATATGTTCTTACAATCCATGAGCATGAAGTGTTTTTCCATTCTTTTGTGTCTTCCTCAATTTCTTTCATGAGCGTTCTATAGTTTTCTGAATACAGATCCTTTGCCTCTTTGACTAGGTTTATTCCTAGGTATCGTATAGCTTTTGATGCAATTGTAAATAGGATAGATTCCTTAATTTCTCTTTCTTTCTCATTGTTAGTATATAGAAATGAAACTGGTTTCTGTGCATTAATTTTTATATCTTGCCACTTTGCTGAATTCCTGTATGAGTTTGAGCAATTTTGGGGAGGCATCTTTCAGGTTTTTCATATAGAGTATCATGTCATCTGCAAAGAGTAAGTGTTTGACTTCTTTGCCAATTTGGGTGACTTTTATTTCTTTTTGTTGTCTGATTACTGAGGCTAGAACTTCTAATACTGTGTTGAACAGGAGTGATGAGTAGACATCCCTGTTTCTGAACTTAGGAGAAAAGCTGTCAGTTTTTCCCCATTGAGAAATATTTACTGTGGGCATTTCATATATGGCTTTTATGGTATTGAGGTATGTTCTTTCCATCCCTACACTGTGAAGAGTTTAATCAAGAAAGGGTGCTATACTTTGTCAAATGCTTTTTCTGCATCTATCAAGAGGATCTTTTCCTTTTTTTTATTAATGTAGTGTATCACGTTGATTTGCAGATGTTGAACCACACTTGCAGCCCTGTTATAAATCCCACTTGGTCGTGGTGAATGATCTTTTTAATGGACTGTTGGATCCTATTGGCTAGTATTTTGGTGAGAATTTTGGCATCCATGTTCATCAGGGAAATTGGTCTGTAATTCTCCTTGTAGTGGGGTCTTTGTCTAGTTTTGGGATCAAGGTAATGCTGGCCTCGTGGAAAGAGTTTGGAAGTTTTCCTTCCATTTCTATTTTTTGAAACAGCTTCAAAAGAATGGGTATTAGTTCTTCTTTAAATGTTTGGTAGAATTCCCCTAGGAAGCCATCTGGCCCTGGACTCTTGTTTGTTGGGAGATTTTTGATTACTGCTTCAATTTCCTTGCTGGTTATGGGTCTCTTTAGGCTTTCTATTTCTTCCTGTTTCAGTTTTGGTAGTTTATACATCTCTAGGAATACATCCATTTCTTCTATATTGCTTAATCTGTTGGCATATAGTTGCTCGTAATATTTTTTTAAGATTTTATTTATTCATGAGAGACACAGAGAGAGAGGCAGAGACAGATGGAGAAGCAGGCTCCCTGTTGGGAGCCTGATGCAGAACTTGATCCCAGGACCCCAGGATCACGACCTGAGACAAAGGCAGACACTCAACCACTGAGCCACCCAGGCACCCCTCATAATATGTTCTTATAATTGATTATATTTCTTCAGTGTTAGTTATGAACTCTTCTCTTTCATTCATGATTTTATATGAGTCTTTGCTCTTTTCTTTTTGGTAAGTTTGGCCAGCGGTTTATCAACTTATTAATTCTTTCAGAGAACCAGCTCCTGGTTTAGTTCATCTGTTCTACTGTTCTTTTGGTTTCTATTTCATTCATTTCTGCTCTAATCTTTATTAATTCTCTTCTCCTGCTGGGTTTAGCCTTTATTTGCTGTTTTTCCTCCAGCTCCTTTATGTGTAAAGATAGGATGTGTATTTGAGACCTTTAAGTTTCTTCAGAAAAGCTTGTATTGCTATGCACTCCCCTCTTAGGACCTCCTTTGCTGCATCCCAAAGGTTTTGAACACTTGTGTTTTAATTTTCATTTGTTTCCATGGATTTTTAAAATTCTTTAATTTTCTGGTTGACCCATTCATTCTTTAGTAGGATGCTCTTTAGCCTCCTTGTATTTGAGTTCTTTCCAAATTCCCTCTTGTGATTGAGTTCCAATTTCAAAGCATTGTGGTCTGAAAATATGCAGGGAATGATCCCAGTCTTTTGGTACTGTTTGAGACTTGATTTGTGACCCAGTATGTGATCTATTCTGGAATGTTCCATGTGTACTCGAGAAGAATGTTCTGTTGATTTAGGATGGAACGCTCTAAATATATCTGTGAAGTCCCTCTGGTCCAGTGTGTCGTTCAAAACCCTTGTTTCCTTACTGATCTTCTGCTTAGATTATCTGTCCATTGCAATGAGTGGGGTGTTAAAGTCCTCTACTATGATGATGATGATGATGTGTTTCTTTAATTTTGTTATTAATTGGCTTGTATAAATGGCTGTTCCCATGTTAGGGGCATAAATATTTACAATTGTTAGATATTGTTGGGTGGACCCTTTAATTACAACATAATGTCCTTTCTTATCTTTTCTTACAGTCTTTGGTTTAAAATCTAATTTGTCTGATATAAGGATTGCCACCTCAACTTTCTTTTGATATCTGTTAGCATGATGAGGGCATCTGGATGGCTCAGGGGTTGAGCATTTGCCTTTGTCTCAGGTTATGATACCAGGGTCCTAGGATCAAGTTAGACCTCAGGCTACCCACAGCAAACTTGCTTCTCCCTCTGCCTATGTCTCTGCCTCTCTGTATCTCCCAGGAATAAGTAAATAAAATCTTCAAAAAAAAATTTCTTAAAGCATAACTGCTTTTCCACCCCCTCACTTTCAACCTGGTGTCTTTGGGTCTAAAATGAGTTTCTTGCAGACAGCATATCAATGGATCTTTTTTATCTAATCTGATACCCTGTGTAAGTTTTGATTGGGGCATTTAGCCCATTTATATTCAGAGTAATTATTGAAAGATATTAATTTAGTACCATTGTATGACCTGTAAAGTCACTGTTTCTGTGTATTGTCTCTGTTCCTTTCTGGTCTCTGTTATTTTTGGGCCACAAATTCTTTTAGTTTCTGTTTGTCCTGGAAACTTTTTATCTCTCCTATTGTGAATGACATCCTAGCTGGATAAAGTATTCTTGGCTGCATATTTTTCTCATTTAGCACACTGAATATACCAGTCCTTTCTGGCCTGCCAGGTGTCTGTGGATAGGTCTACTGCTAGTCTACTGTTTCTACCCATGTAGTTTACAGACCTCTTGTCCCAAACTGCCTTTAGAATTTTCTCTTTGTTTCTGAGATTTGCAAGTTTCACTATTATATGTTGGGGTGTGAAACTATTTTTATTGATTTCTCTGTGCCTCCTGGACTTGAATGCCTGTTTCCTTCCTTAGACTAGGGATGTTCTCCACTATAATTTGCTCCAGCATACCTTCTGCACCCCCCCTTCCAGAATACCAATTATTTTAATATTGTCTCACTTTATGGTATCACTTATCTTTGAATTCTCCCCTCATGATCCAATAGTTGTTTATCTCTCTTTTTTTCAACTTCTTTATTCTCCATCATTTTGTCTTCTATATCACTAATTCTGTTTCCTGCTTTATTATATCCTAGCAGTTAGAGCCTCCATTATGTATTCCATCTCATTAATAGCCTTTTTGATTTCAACTGGATTAAGGTTCTTTTCAGAAAAGGATTCTCTAGTGTCTTCTCTGCTTTTTTGAAGCCCAGCTAGTATTTTTTAACTGTTATTTTGAACTCTAGTTCCAACATTTATTTATGTCCATGCTGACTAGATCCCTGGCAGTCAGTACTGCTCTTACTCTCTTTTCAGGTGAGTTTTTCTGTCTTGTCATTCTGTCCATAGAAGAATAGACGAATGAGACAACAAAATACTGAAATGGCAACAACAATCCCAGAGAAATATATACTTAACAAGTCAGAAGAGCCCCAAAACCAAAAGAAAAAGAGAGAGAAAAAGAGAATATAATCAGACGGATGGTCAGAACAGAGCAATGTGCTGGATCCTGTGTGTATTTTGGTCCATTTGTTAGAAGACTAGACTTATTGTAAAGAAATAAAAACTTATATGTGTACAGAAATAAAATTAAATATAATGGAAGAATAGAATGTCACTGTAAAAATAAAAATTAAAAAAGATTTTTAAAAAAGAATTGATCAAATAAATTTGTTGAAAAAGGGAAGAGAAAAAAATTAAGATTGAAAGACTAGAGAATCATGGGGGAAAAAAAAACATGAATTCTATATGCTGTTCTGCCCTAGTGCTGGTGTTTTGCAGTTCTCTGTATCAGTAGATTTGGTCTTGACTGGATGTTCCTGTTGATCTTCTGGGGGAAGGACCTGTTCCACTGATTCTCAGGTGGATTTGTCCCAGGCACAATTGCACCGCCCTTCCCAGGGCTAGGATAAGTAATCTGTTCCAGATTGCTCTATGGATTACAATACATGGCTTTGGTTCCCCGAATGCTTTCTCTGCCACCTTAGAGGATGAGAGTGAAAATGGTAGCCTCCCATTCTCCAACACTGGATCTGAAAGCCTGGGGCCCCCCTCCTCAGTACACCCTCGAGGAAAAGCAGTTCGTCATGCCTGTCTCCCTGGTCTCTGTCCGCACTCCATGCTGACCTAGCCTGTAACTGAGCATTTCTGTCTCAGGCATATGAGCCTATTTTGAGTCACCAAACCCTGCAGACTCCTGTGGCTCACACCTGTGCCACTCCTATTGGGCAAGGAAGGGTCTCATGATGGTTCTGCCACTTGCTGGGCCCCTGCTTGGGAGCAGTCACCCAACCATTCTGGGGTTCATGGTCCATGGTAACCTCAAGCTGAGAGCCCACTCCTGGGCTCGCTGATTGCAGCCTGAAACTCATGCCTGGAAACTCTGCCACACTCAGGCACCTCTTGTCTTCCTGTGATCCTGAGACCACACTGTCGCATCTAAGATTCCACCCCACCCACCTGAGCACCTTTCTGGCCAGGTCTTCCCTCACTGGAGCAGACCCCTAAATGTTCTGATTTTACACTCCACTGCTATATCACTTTCTGGTGCTGACTACTGAAGTCGTCTCCCTCTCCCTGTGATCTCTCTTCCTATATACCACCTGGGATTCACTACTTTGCACCGCCTACCTTGCAGAAAGTGGTTGCTTTTCTATTTGTAGAGTTGCAGCTATTCTTTTCTTAGATCTCTGGTTGAGTTTACAGATGTCCAGAATGATTTGATAGTTATCTAGATGAATTCCTGGGACTAGACAAAACTAAGGTCTTCTACTCTTCTGCCATCTTGGACTCTTCTTTTCTTAAAGGGATTTTTCATGATTCTTTATTGGATATAATCAGATGTTTTTTCATTTCATTCATTAGTTGAGACAATTATATGGTTTTCTCCTTTATTAATGTGATAAATTGACCAAATTTTGAATGTTTAAACAGTCGTACATTTCTGATATAGACACAATTTGGTCATATGTATCACTGGATTTTGCCTGCAGTATTTTCAGTGGAGTTTTTGCATCTCTGTTCATGGAGAGATTGGCCTGTAATTTTCCTTTGATATGATGTCTTTGTCAGGTATTGATATCAAGGTTCGCAAGACTCATAAAATGAATTGGGAAGAGGTCCATCTTTTTCTATTTTCTGGACAACTTTGTAAGATTGGTGTTATTTCTTCCTTAAGTGTTGACTCTCATCTGTACCTGAAATTATTCAATGTTTTTAGTAGCTATTGGACTGTTAAAAGTCTTCTAGCCTTTTTGCATTTGCCTTGGAATTTGCACATATCAAATTTATTGCCATAAAGTTCTTCTATGATACTTCTTTTATTATCTTTTTAATATCCATAGAATCTAGAGTGATATCCTCTTCACATCTGAATGGATATTTGTGCCCTTTTTTTTGATGAGTCTTTTCAGGAAGTTGTTTATAGGTCTTTTCAAAGCCTAGATTTCAGGCATTGTTAATCCTCTCAAATGTAAACTTTTTTCTACTAATTTTTATTCTTTATTACTTACTTTTCTCTATTTTTCTTTATTTGGATGCATTTAGTTTTTCTGACTAATTAAGATAGATGTTTAGATCTTTGATTTCCAGCCCTTTTTTCTGATATTTTAGAAAGCGTTTTAAGACTTTAAATTTTCTGCAGTCATACCTTTTTCTGCATCCAATTCATTTTGATATATCTTTTTCATTATTTATTTCATTATTATTTGGTTGTCAATTATGTTGTGAATTCTTCTCTTACTCGTGAGTTATTTGGTGGTTTATTGCTAAATTTCCAAAATTTGGGGGATTTTCTTATTTTTTTTTAATTTTATAGCTTAATTCTACTGTGGTTAAAAATATACTCTATTATATTATTTCACTTTTTGGAAATTTGTTGAGACTTGATATATGGCTCAGTATATGGTCAGTTTATGTTCTATGAACACTTGAAAAGGATGTGCATTTTACCATTATATGGTATAGAATTCTACACATGTAAATAATGTTCATTGTGTTCGTATAAACAATTGCATTATTCAAATTTTCTTTATTTTCATTGACTTTTCTTGGTTTTGTATATCAGATACTGAAGTATGTCAGAATCTTCCACTTCCAAGACCACTTCCATGATTGTGATCTTTATTTCTCCTTTTACATTTGTCAATTTTTAATTTATCTCTGGGGGCTAAAATTTTAAGTCCATGTTTATTTAAAATTGTTATGGTCTCCTCGTGGATTGACTTTTTGAAATGCTCCTGTTTATCTCTCATATACTTTTTACTTTAAAGTTTACTTTTTAAATCTGATCTCAGTATAAGTATACCACCTCTTCTTTGATTAGTATATCTGTGGTAAATTATATCCATCCTTTCACTTTTGTTCCTTATGTATCTTTATTCTTAATGTATATCATTTATAAGCATACAGTTACATGTTTTATTTTTATCCAATCTGATCATATTTGCCTTTATCTAATTAGCATAATTGGTCTATTTACATTTAATTTATTACTGATATATTTTCACTTAATATATTACTGACATATTTGTGTTTAACTATGTAATTTTACTATCGTTTTAAAATGTATTTGTTATACCTGTTCTGAGTTACTTCTCTGCTTTCCTCTCATTTTCATATTAAATGTATTCTCTCTTTCCTATCTTATTTCACATTCTTGAATGGTTCTTTTATTGATTACTGATTTTTTAACAGGTTTTTTTTTCAATATTTTCTGGCTTTTCAAATTGTTCCACTAAGAACAATTTTTTGTTCTTAGTGGAACAATTTGAAACAACAAGCTAGTGTTTCCTTGCTAACATAGGATTGAACTTAATTTTAGTGTACATTTTAAATTTAAAAAAACAAAAAAAAAGTCTAATTTAAAACAACTCCCAGATTCATGAGATTTAGAGATCACCAGCATGTTAATGTTTGCTACTAGAGTAACTAAAAACCTATAGAACTTTAAATAAAGCTGCTGCTGCTTTTTTTGTACATATGTTTACTTCTTATATTGTGTTTTGAAAATAATTACAAATTCAGTATCTTGTCCCTGGGACTTTAAAAATTTAATTTTCATTTGCTCAGTCACTAAACATTTCACAAGTAATTTTAGTATTAGTGCCCAGAAAAAGCATTAACTAACTGCCAGTCAGAGCTCAGACACATGCAAAGTATATGCTCTGCTCTGTGTAGTTGTTGGGCAATAACACAGCCTACAACTTGTATAAAGATTTTATCATTTGAAAAAGCTTAGGAGCTTCTTAGCTGGCTTGTTTGTATATATGATAAGTAGTACAAGTTATTGTTACGCATTGTTAGGGTTTTAACTTTGAAAGAAAATCATCTCACTATATTTCAAAGGTAATGTAATTTAATTGATGACTACAACACAAGTTTGTGGTTTTTTGTTTGTTTCAAGTTTTTATTTAGTTTCCATTTAGTTAACATATAGTGCAGTATTTTCAGGAGTAGAATTTAGTGATTCATCACTTACATACAACACCCGGCACTCATCACAACGAGTGCTCTCCTTAATACCCATCACCCATCTAGCCCATCCCCCACCCACCTCCTTTAATCAACTGTTCTCTCTTGTTAAAAGACCCTCTCTTTTTCTAATCCCCTTCCCTTATGTTCATCTGTTTTGTTTTGTAAATTCCACATATGAGTAAAATCGTATGGTATTTATCTTTCTCTGACTGACTACTTAGCATAATACAGCTCCATCCATGTTGTTGCACATGACAAGATTTCATTCTTTTGATGGCTGAGTAATATTCTATTGTGTATATACACCACCTATTCTTTAATCCATCCATCTGTTGATGGACATTTGGGCTCTCTCTATAATTTGGCTATCGCTGATAATGCTGCTATAAACATCTAGTTGCATGTGCCCCTTCGAATCAGTATTTTTATATTCTTTGGGTAAACACCTACTTGGGTAATTACCCAGTGTAATTGCTGGGTCCTAGTGTGGTTCTATTTTTAACTTTTTGAGGAACATCCACACTGTTTCCAGAGTAGCTGCACCAGTTTGCATTCCCACCAACAGTGCAGGAGAGTCCCCCTTCTCCACTACCTCACCAACATCTGTTGTTTCCTGGCTTGTTAATTTTAGCCATTTTGACTGGTGTGAAGTGGTATATCATTGTGGTTTTGATTTGTATTACCAAGTTTTTTTTTTTTAATCTGTATCATTTGGGGATCCCTGGGTGGCACAGCGGTTTGGCGCCTGCCTTTGGCCCAGGGCGCGATCCTGGAGACCCGGGATCGAATCCCACATCGGGCTCCCGGTGCATGGAGCCTGCTTCTCCCTCTGCCTGTGTCTCTGCCTCTCTCTCTTTCTCTCTGTGTGACTATCATAAATAAATAAAAATTTAAAAAAATTTAAAAAAATAAAAAAATGAATCTGTATCATTTGCAGTTCTTACATGGATGAATAAAGCAGAATTCTTATCGAGTAGACAAAATAAAATGCAAACATTATTTGGATTTGGATGCTAAAGCTAAATGAGACTCATTTATAAATCCACTTCCAAATATTTTTGTTCATTAGTATAGCCTCATTGTTCTCACTGGCTAACTTTATAATCAATATTATAAATTTGAACCTCTAAAATTTGTACTGCTCAGATGTTGCTTTTCTGTTTTACGTATTGTCTTGGTTTTTGTAAGATTTAATTGGAAAAAAATTTTTACTAAATAAAATTAAAGTCATTAATCTAAGCCAAAGAACACATACATTTAGATAAAGCTTGCCTAAGTTGTACACATTGTATCCACACTTGGTTTTTATCCAGCCTGTCTTGATGTTTATCAAAACTCATTTCATTCGAGATTGCTTGTAGGCTGTGACTGTGGGTGGGGCCATCAGCCTCTACTATTTTATAAATAGAACACATTGTCCCTTCTTAATGGGACACGTGTTTGCACACTGAATTACCTTGGAATAAGGTAAGGAAGGATTTTAATTCTCATACTTTAAGGTTTCCTCTGCCTTTGTTTGTTAATGTTTGGGCAGTGTGGGGTTCAGAAACATAAGAGTGAAGTAAAATAAAAAGATGTTTTATAATATACAGGTTTACTCCATGTTTCTTAGTTGTATTTTATTTGAGGTATTTCAGAGGTATAGTTATTCTTTTGTTTGTTTTCCAAATTTTATAGACTGTGTTTGAGTTTCATGTCTTTGAATTCTCATTAATTCTGTGGCTAATCAAACTCCCAAGATATCATTTGCTTAAAGTTAAGTATTTATAAGTTAAATATAGTTAATAACTTTGGATTCTTTTCTGGTATAAGTATTCAGTTTAGCCAGTGTCTCTTCTGATGGTGCTCTACTGTCATGCAGTATAGAACAACTAAATCTAATATTGTTTCCAACATTTTACAAATGACATCATAAGACCTTTATCAATACACTATGTCTTGTGACAGTTTAAGAGATTACAGTGACATTTATTGGTGAATTAAAAATCAGTCCTGAAGAAGATGATACTTTTATTTTAGTCCATTTATTTTGAATGAAGAGGAGTTCCCCACTTTTGAGTGAGAATTTTTTTATTTTCTAAGTAGTTTTATTTAAGAGAGTTTTAGGCTTTTGATCACACATGGAGATTGAAATATGTTTGTTTCTTCTTCATTTCTAAATCCAATAAAATAAAGGTAAAAATAATAAAGGCATAAGTGAAGAAAATGAAAGAGGTAACATAATATCTGACTAGAGAAGTGAGATTTCAGAAATGTTAGATTGTAGGTGGGTTAATTATAGCCATTTAGCAGAGCTGGGCAGTTTTGATGGAATGTAATAGTGATCAGAAGATTGATTTATAATTTATCTAATCATTCCCCTTAATGTTGAGTCATATATATCATTCTTAGTGGCTGCATAGTGGATTATCATAATTTACATAACCAGTCTCCCATAAGTGACCATTGAAGTTCTTCAGCTCTTCAGTGTTGTAAACAGCATTCCATGCATTTATTCTTTGAAAAATATTTTAGATTTCCTTTTTAGAATTGTTTCCCCAAAATTGCTGAGTCAAAGTTCATGCCTTACAGATGTTGCCCCATTGTGCTAGATTGCCTCCCAAAGGGGATTCGCACTATTACCATCAGTGTGGAATCTCTGATTTCACTACATCTTAGCTGCTACCATTAGGTTTACCTTAAGGTGGGTATCAATCAAGGGAGGAATGGGTGGTGCTTTTAGTGGACTTGGCTGTTGTGCTGTGAGTGTGGCATGACTTGAAAAACAAGTGTACAGATTACTAGGTGAAGTTGAACTGGCTACCTCTACCACTGTTGACTTATGATAATGACAGGTGCTACAAGTTTAGAGGAAAAGGAGATTTCCTTTAGAGATGTTCAGGGAAGACCTCAAGTAGGAAGTAGAATTTGAGCCACATCTAAGTTGAGAAAGATTTGAGGAGAAATGATTTGTATAGACAATGAAGGATAGGTCAGTCTAGATCCATTCAGGAGACAGAAATCACTCAGTAACTTAAATAATAAACATAAGGAATTATTAGACTGTGGAAGAAAAAAAAACTCTCAAGTTACTAAATAAAATTCTAAAGATACTCTAGGGCTGAGGGGAAGTATCCAAGAAAAAACAAACTGTGAGTGTGGGTTTAGATCTTGTTGTAGAAGGTGTGGCTGCAGGTGTGTGGTAGAGAAACTGGATGGTTGCCTGGGTCAAAGCTGGTCAACGGTCACTATGTCAGCAGGTAAACCAAAACTGGTGGGACGTGTGCAGAGTGAGTCAGGGCTGGTGCAGATGTGAGGTCTGGCATGTGTGGTGTCTGTGTTGGAAGGTCCTCAGTAAAAAGCTCTGGGATTCAGGTGAGTTGAGGCTGGTTGGCAGGTTCAGAGAAAGTTGGGGCACTGCTCTGGGTACTGCTAGAATGGAATATTGGAGAAGCATCCCTCTTAAGCAACTCAGAGCTCTATTGGGCAGGGAAGCTCCAGGCTACTGTATGGGACAAAGGTCAGATGGCTGGTTCTTTAGTGTGCCTGTGGGCTGAGGAGAGGGTGCAGGGAGCAGCCACCTGGTCTGAGGTACATACCTTTGCTATCTAGGACTCCTGATATATTGTTGCTGTTGCTGCCAGAATAGAGAGCTAGAAAAAGAAGAAACACATAGCAGCCAGCCCAGTGCTGGAGAAAGCTGTACCCTATAGGCACCTAGCACTGGAGTGGGGTATTTTTTCAATCTTGGCACCTTTGACTTTTTGAGCTAGTTAATTCTTTGTTGCAAATGCTATCCTAGGAACCATAGAATGTTAGGCAACATCCCTGGCCAATCTAATCTTGACTCACACTCCTGTGTAGTCTTTCACTTCACTAGAAGACATGTGCACATTTTTTCCTTCCTTTTGTGGTTTGTTTTAATTTTGTGTGATCCAGAATAGTTGACTAGTCCTACATCTCCTGTATTTGTGTGTATTGATTGAAATTTGCCTTTTTAAAAATTCTTGAATATTGCCTTTTGCTCAAATTTTTACATTTTTAGCAACTCACTATATTGTTTTTCTCCTCTTATTTAGAAATGGACTCAGAAATCAAGGAAGAAGTTCCTGTGCATGAGGAATTCATTTTATGTTGTGGAGTTGAAACCCAGGTTCTAAAATGTGGGCCCTGGACTAACCTTTTCAATGAGCCAAGAGCCAACAGGCCTAAGCTGCTTATTTTTGTTATTACAGGTAAGTTGAAAATTCTGGTTGAGGAGTCTTTCTACGGATACTTATAATAACTTTTGCAGATTTTTAGGAGAAATTGATAAATATGAAAAACTTTGTGAAAGAAAATAAAATCACTCAAGCCATTGATAACAACCACCTTTAGTCCTTTAGTGGCTGGGCTTTTTGTTTTTCTTCTATGCATTTTTATTATGTATATTTCATTGTCTAATATATATATATTAAGTTATAATTGGAAGTATACTATACATATAGTTTTTTGATCCACTTTTTTAATTTTCTTAATATTTAGAATGATTAGAACTATCAAGTTTTTGACAGTTTTTTTAACAGTTTTTTCTGTATCATTCCAAGATGATTATAAGTTACTGTGTTTATTTGTCCTGAGATTCGACAACTGAGTCGTTTGTGACTTTTGCTAGATCACTATCAAAAGAGTGTTAGAGGTGGATGCTTGATTGTAGGTATTCAAAGTTCTGAAATTGTGAGTTAGAATATGTGTATATTACATTATGTGTATATATATAGTATGTATATATATATATATATATACATACTATATATATATGAGAGAACACACACACACACACACAAACATATATCAGCCTTAAAGATTAAAAGCGAAACTGTAAATATGTATCATATCATGTATAGCTAAGCCAATGGGGTATTATGGCTGCATTTCTTTTTTTTTTTTTTCTAAGATGTTATTTATTTATTTAAGAGAGAGAAACAGAGATAGTGAGAGAGCACGATCAGGGAAGAGAGGGAGAAGCAGGCTCCCCCCTGAGCAGAGAGCCCAATGGGGGCTTGATCTCAGGATCCTGGGATCATGACCTGAGCCGAAGGCAGATGCTTAACCGACTGAGCCACCCAGGTGCCCCACATTTCTTTTCTTGTACATTTTTTTCTTATTTGTTCTCCCTGGGTTAATGATTGTCTTATTTGCTTAGTTTTCTATTTTTAAATCATTTATCTTAAATCCTCCTACTGTGTTTGAGTAATCAATCAGATTTTGGTTTTTTCTTTCTTTGGAGATATCCTTCACAGAACTCTGTTCTTTGGCTCCAGTTTGAACTGACTGCTTTGTGGGTGTGCTGCACAGGCCATCCTGGAGATTCTTTTCATTTTCCTCCTGATAGATTCCATTTTCTGGATCCTATATTTTCTTATTTCTTGGTTTATTGCTTAAGCACATCTTCTAGTAACTTCCTAAGAAGAGGTGCATGGGAAGTAATCTTTTAAAGATCTATCATGTCAGAAAATGTCTTAAACTTCTAGGTTGGAGATCATTTTTCCAGACAATTTGGAGGACATTTTAGCTGTTTTCTAGGGGTCAAGACTGCTTTTGAGAATTCTCAGTATCATTCTGATTTTTTCATCTTTTGGGTTTGAAGCTCCCCTGCACGGAAAAATATTTTAGATCTTTCCTTTGTTCTACAATTCTGAAATTTTACAGCAAAAGCACCTTGGTATAGATGTTTTTTCATATGCTATCAGCTTCAGTGGACACTTTTAAACCAGAAACTCATCTACTTCAATTCTAAAAGCTCTGTTTTTTCTTTTATTATAGTCTCCTTGTCTCATGGGAGCATTATCATTTCCTTTGGCTTCTTGCATTGTTAGAATTTTTACTGTTTGTTTGCATTTTTCTTAAAAAAAAAAAAACAAAACCCTTTTTTAAGAAAGAGGATGACATAGACAGCTAATTGGAATCTTTGTCTTCAGTGATGAGGCTTTTCCCAGGTTTGCCTAGAGTGACCAACCATCATAGTCATAGATGAGATTTTCTAGGACACATGATTTTCGATTTTCGGTACTAAAACCACAACAGTCCTAGGCAAAACAGGATGGCTAGTCACCCTAGGAATCGTCACGCTAGGGTAATTGGGTAGGGACCCAGCATTTCACTGGAGAATTTCCAGCTTTCAGTATCTACAGCTATTTCTTGAGTCATTCAGTTTTCCCAGGAAGGAGTCTTCCCGTATCTAGTTTGAGGAATAGAAGCCTCTTTGCTAATGTTCAGGGCTGAACAAGGGAAAGAATGTTGGGAGTCTCAGTGTTTAGTAACACTTAACCCCTTCTCAGTATAGTGCTTCTGTTCTCAACTGACATAAGATTCCTGATCTAAAACCTCCCTTCCGGGATGCCTGGGTGGCTCAGCGGTTGAGCATTGCCCCTGCCTGGGGTCCAGGATCAAGTCCCACATTGGGCTCCCTGTGGGGAGCCTGCTTCCCCCATGCCTAAGTCTCTGCCTCTCTCTTTCAGTATCTCTCATGAATAAATAAAAATCTTTAAAAAATAAAATAAAATCTCCCTTCCATTTAACCTCTTCTGGAAATAAAACTTCGAGTCTCCTGCCATGATGTAAGAGTCTTTTTGGAAAATAGTCGGTTGGCATCTATTATAATTAAAAATACATATACTTTGCCAGCAGTGAGGAAAGTTTGCAATTATAGGCATGACATGTGCTATTTGGTGGAGCAGAAATGTGAGACCATGGCAGAGTATAGGATTAAGAAACTAAGGAGATATGTTGTCTTAGACTGGAGATGGGATAACCATCTGACACTAGCAGGAAGGAGGTGAAGTTACTGAAATGGAGAAGTATGAAGGCATGTTAGAGGGAGTGAAGTAGTCCTGTCTCCTGAGCTCTGTCTTCTCTGCTAATTAAGAGTTGAGGTGATCTGTTGAGAATAAGTATGGCAGAGAGTAGATAAAGGCCCCAAGGAAAGTGGCCAGTGTTGAAAATAGCAGATATTGGGAATCCCTGGGTGGCTCAGCAGTTTAGTGCCTGGCTTCAGCCCAGGGCGTGATCCTGGAGTCCCACATCAGCTCCCCCTGCAGGGAGCCTGCTTCTCCCTCTGCCTGTGTCTCTGCCTCTCTCTCTCTCTCTCTCTCTCTCTCTCTCTGTGTCTCATGAATAAATAAATAAAATTTTAAAAGAAAAAAAAGAAAATAGCAGATATGCAGGGTGATAACCAAAAGTAAGTAGACAGATTTTGAGCAGCAGTGTGATGGAATAGCAGGTGTATTGGGAGTGAGGTCTGAAAGAGTAGAAGGCTCATCAGAGTGAGAATGGTTTGAATGTTAACCATTTCTGGGTAATGAAAAAAATCTAAGACTGTGGTTCTTAAAGTTGGGGTCAAGACCAGGAGTATCATCTAAGAACTTGTGAGACATGCAGGTTCTTGGGCTGCATCCTAGACCTTCTGAACCAGAAACTCTGGAGGTGGCATGTGTTTTAACAAGCCCTCCAGAGGATTGTGATGTGCACACCATTCAACTAGGGTGTAGCTCGTTGTGTAAGTTAATGAAGATCTTTGAATTTGATCAAGGTAATGGATTATGGGACAAAGGTGTTGGCTCAGTGACCCTACCAGATTTTGAAATCTCCTGACCTGGAATGGCAAGTGAAACCATCATTTAAGGATCGAGGCTTTCAGGGAATGTGTGAGGATAATTAAAAAGCTGATAGATGGAAGTGGAGGAGAAGAGGTTGTTACAATAAAATGGATGAGTAGGTGGAGCTGATTGCTCTAATGTGCTTCCCCATTCAGAGGTGCTTGTTTGCTCACTTATTTACACTCAGCACTGGGAGTCCTGTGTTGCAGAAGTCTTACTCTCCTTGGGGCATAAGAGGTGTTAGAGAAGAGTGCCAGCTCTGCTGCTCAGGCTCGAAAAGAAAAAGTCTGTCATGGGGAGAGCCAGGTGCAACATACAATGAAGAGGTAGATAGAGGGAGCATTCAGTGAAGACCTGGTGGGGAAAGAGAAGCTGAAACCATTTGTTGTTTTACGGTGTCATTGTTTTATAGTGCTTTGACACTTTCAGATGATATTTAGCTTCTTAGTGTTCTTTTATGTTTGCCCTTCTCTTCTATTACTGCTCTTGGCCCTTTTTCTTGGAATTCATGGGAGCTGTAGGCTGGTGCTGCTCGTTAGTTTGTGGAATTCAGATATTTTGTATTTGGGTGGAGCCTATTTATACTGTGGGGAAAAGTAGGATGACAGAATTTCAAGGATTGTTAAGCCACTAAAGACATCATGTTTACTCTGTCTCTGACAGACTGATACATTTCTTTTGATATTATTTTACTTTTGCAGCTAGCAAAATTTATCACTTTTAAATTGGTAATGATAATAAGTGATTTATTAGAATCCAGGATTGAAGGACTTTTATTTTCTCTTTTACAGTGAAACTTTTTTAAAGTTTTTGTTAAGTAACAATATCCTTGGACTTTCTTTAAATAGAGAAATGAGCAAAGGAAGCCAATTTAAGAACTCACTGTGGAGCATATTGAGTCATTATAACTCTCAAATGGTCCTCTGGGTATAATAGAGTCATGTAATTATGTCTTGTATGGAGTTTAGTGATTGGAAATGGAACAGACAAGGCTCTAAAGGCAAGCCCAGAGTTCTGTCCACCTGACAGCCTTCTGTATAGATGCTATGCCACCTGAACTTTCTATGTGGCAGTTTTTGTTCCCTACAAGATTAACTAGAAGGCATAAGTCTACAATTGCAATGTTGAAGAGCTATTTATTGGGGTCTAGAAATTGTTACTGAAGCCTCTGTTATATGTTGCTCAAGATTTGACTATATGTTTGATCAAGCATGTGTTTTTAACACATTTTAATATCCTTTGATAAAGTGTTTTACTGGCATTTTTGTACTGGAAGGTTTTCAAAAATCCCTACACCTAAAAATACAAAAATACATAACATGAATGTATGTGTGTGTATCTGATTCTTGTTGCATAAACAAGACCCTTTCAATTTTTTGTGGTTTCCTAACCGAGAAGTCAACTTCATGGTTCATAAAGTGTAATAATATAAGCCATACTATTTAAGTGGCAAAGTATGCAATGACATTTAAACGGTTTGCATTACATTTTCCACTTCTATCTCAGTTGTAAGTTGGATCTTTGTGTTACTTACCAGCTATTGTATATTCTTCTGTTCCTTCAGGAGCCAAGCTCTTCATCGCTGAGGGCTGTGCACCTGGTCTTCTCCTGTCCTGGTCTCCTCTTTCCTCACATTTTTACATGGTTGATTTTTCACCTTTCAGATCTTAGCTAAATGCCACCTCCCCAAACATTTTTCTCAGACTACTTTAATCTCTTCCCTTCTCTATCACACTATCCTATTTATTTCCCTCATGGAAGTTATCACACTCTTGAGTTATTTATTTATTTAGTTATTTGTATATATTTTCCCACTAGAATATGACTTACAAAAAGACCTTTACCTGACACAATGACTTCCATATAGTAAGTAGTCAATAAATAATTGATAACTAGAAGAATATTCAAAAGAAGCTATAGCACTGACTAGAATGAAATGAACATGAAGTAGTTAACATTATCATTTACTTAGTGATGAGAAATTGGTGAACAAGAAAGCATCAAGGGATTTGCTTAAGATCTCATAGTCATTAAGGGAAAGAACTCAGAACCCAGAAATAGGAAGAAAAAATTGTTTTATAGCAGTTCACTAGCTAGTACTCTTCAGTTTCATATCATAACTCATCATAATTATTGCATCTGAGTCATATAGTTGTTATCTGAATTTTCCTGAAATGAGTTTTAACATGCTTTACACCTTAAAATTACAGAACGTCACTTCTAATTTATTCGATAAAAAATATGTAATAATAGTTAACATTTATTCAGCACTTATTATGTGCCAAGTATTGTACAAGTGATTACCCATGCCTTACCCCTAATGATAATGCCAGCTACTTTGTGAGCCTTTTGTAAGATTAACTGAAACAGGATATGCAGAAGAGCCTAAGCCAGGTAATGTATGCTTTTTTTAAATCCAGTATTACTCTTTTCTTTTGTGTATTCTTCCAGCCATCAAATATTTTTTGAGCACTTTTCATCTTTGTGATCTTGGGCAAGCTATTTAACCTCCTTGTGCCTCAGTTTCCTCGTCCATACAATGGAACTAAGAATAGTACTACCTCATGGCAGGACTGAATGAGCTAATACGTGTAAAGCACTTAAATGCTGCCTGGCGTGTAATAAGGTACAGCACTTTAAAATGTGGGCTAAGGGCACCTGGGTGGCTCAGTTGGTTGAGCATCCAACTTGTGATTTCGGCTCAGGTCATGATCTCAGGATCATGAGATCGAGCCCTGCTTCAGGCTCCGCACTGATTGGAGAGTCAACTGAAGACTCTTTCTCCCTTTCCTTCTGCCCCTCCCCTGCTTGCTCTTGCTCTCTCTCTCTCTCTCTCTCTTGAATGAATGAATGAATAAATAAATAAAAGTTTTTAAGAAATAAAACAAAATGAGAACTATTAGTATTTTCTAGCCATATAAAAAACACTGTAAAACTTTGCTGAGAGCCATAAAACATTTGAATATGAGACATGACCCATTCCTAGATTATGCTCAGTAATGTGTAAAAAAATCAAATATTTCTAAATTAATGTATAAATGAGATGAAATTTCCGTTGGAATTCCAGTAAGATTTTTAAAGATGAAAGCTGTTGAAAATAATTCTAAAGGATGTGAGGCCAGCCTAGAAAATTTAGGGGGAAAAATTAAGAAAAGGGATTTGCCCTGCCAGTTAGTGAAACATTTAGAAACAACAAACAAAACCAAGGTGGTAATCAAGACAGTATGGTGCTGGCAGAAGAGAAAAGGAAAAAAATAGATGGAATTATTTGGAATCAGAATTAGCAAGCTAATGTAAGAATTCAGTGTTAAATTCAAAAGACGTTTCAAATCAATGCAGAAAGAATGGATTATATAATAAATGGTCTTGGGAAGCTTGGCTAATCAGTTGGAAAGAAGTTGGATTGCTACTTTGTACTGTATACTCAAAAATATTCCAAACTTATGGAAGATTCAGATATAAAACATGAAACCGTGTTCTCCACAACCACCACAGAGGTTATAGCTCCAGTACTGTATACCTCTCTTCCTTCTCAAGCTGCCCAGTGACCAGGCAGCTGACTGGAGAGCAGGTTACTGCATTTGAGGAATTTCTTTGCTATGTAACAAAGATGACAGTAGCACAGTTACAGAAAGGAATTTGGAACTTGGGTCAGTAGGATAGAATGCAACAGAAGCAAAATAGCACTATGAGTGATAAGGCCACTTATTACCATCATGGCTACACGTGACAAGTCTGACTAGCTACATTTATACAGCACTTGTGTATTGAGCAGTATTTAAGTACTTTACACATACTAATTCATTTAGTTCTCACACGAGGTGGTGCAATTATTTTATCCTCATCTTGTGGACGAGGAAGCTAAGGCCCAGAGAAATTAAATGATTTTCCAAAGATCATACACCTGATAAGTGGCAAAGCCCAGATTCTACCTCACACAGTTGGCTCCAGAATCTGTGCCCTTAACCACTTTGCTACATTGCCTATCCAGGAGCCTGAAAGATACAGATAATGAAGAAATCTGTGTCATTTGACAAGGGTGGCAGAGGTTATATATCAGTTCAGAAAAACCATGTTATGTAATTGCAAAGAGGAGAAAACCTAATAGCATGAAGAGATAATAAATTGATTGGAAAATTGATATTGATGGAAATGGACCAGTATATGTGAAAACATTATACAGATGATGATTGCAAGGTGAAAACCCCATTTCACTGTGTTTTCCCCCTGAAGATGTATTGGATTGACTCTTTTCCTAAAAGGTCATTATTCATTCCATTTCTCTGTAGCAAAACCATGTCAAAAATACCTTCTAGACATACACAAGAAAAATCTATGTGTATTAGTTGGTGGTCTTTTTCCCAAAAGCTCAAACTATACATCTGCTTACAATATAAGTACTTGTGATAAATGACAAGGAAACCTCAGTAGACTCCTTAAAGTACTGTTTGTGAATGATTCTTACACTGATTTGTTTTCATGCAGCTTGCTAACTGAGCACAATAAAATCTCGAAGGGCTTTAGAGGCAGGATTAATGACTTTAGACTATAAGAATGATAATGGGAAGCCACTGAAAGGTGTTTAAATTGGATAGTGCTATGGTTTGATTTGAAGTTTGAAGGTATCTCTCAGGGTACCCTGAAGAATGGGTCCCAGGGGACAAGAGTAGATAGAAGGCTCATGAGGAGGCTGCTGTAGGAAACTCCAAGTGATAATACTCATGGGGAGATGTGAAATGCATAAGATGTGAGATCTATTTTATTTTTATTTCTTTATTTATTTAAAAGATTTTATGTATTTTATGTATTTTTATGTATTTTATGTATTCATGAGAGATGAACACTTAACATTTGAGCCACCCAGGTGCCCTGTGAGACCTATTTTAGAAGCAAAGTTGACAGGACTTACTGGTGAATTGGATGTGAAGAACAGGGAGAAACCCAAAGTGACTCCTGGTGTTAGGACTGAGTATTTGGCTTAGGATTGGTGGTTCCATTTATTAAGTTGAGGAATAGGGAGGAAGAATTTATCTTGAACCGTTGAGAAACAAAGCAGGAGCAGAAATTTTCTTAGTGATCATTCCCAGACTTAAGGTATAAAGGATACTAAAACTGAAGTATATGTATAAATGTTAGTAGATATTGTAGAAGAGAAAGTGTGAGGTCACATAGATCTTTCTTTTCTACCCTGCACATCTTATGTGAGTTTATTGCTTTAGTTAACTAAGGTCTGTGTTTCTCTTCTTAGGTAATCCAGGATTTTCTGCCTTTTATGTACCATTTGCAAAGGCTTTGTACTCCTCAGTAAACCGATGTTTCCCAGTTTGGGTTATCAGTCATGCTGGACATGCTTTGGTCCCCAAAGGCAAGAAGATTCTTACAACCTCAGACGGTATGTCTTTATTAACACCTGCTTTCCTTTACAGTGAGTGGATGTTCATGTGTCTAGAAAGTTAAGAGTCACACCATTGGAAACCTCTGCTTGTGGCATTGGGGCCATGCTGCCACATTTTGGTAATTTTAGGATTTTAGAGTCCTTTTCATTTTCTGGCAATCAACTATATATTTATTGATCAAACACTAATTTTCCAGGGTTGTACTAAGAGGAGTGGTGAGAAAAAAAAGCATCATAAGACCTGATCCTTACTCTCAAGAGGCTCTTATTCTGACATTTAGAAAATGACTAAGTGATAACCTCTAGTCTGCTCATCATGTGGGTATTTGAAGAATGAACAAAGGAAAGAACATAGTATGGGTTTGAGAAGACTTTGTGGAGTAGATGGGTTTCAATAGTTGAGTAGAATTTGGATCTGGGGTTTGGGGTGAGTGCACAGTTATAACAGGCAAAGGAAGTAGCATGGCAGGGAGAGAGATTCAATAGGTGGGTCGGTGTGTTAGTGTGTTAGTGCTGGGCAGGACCAGACTTGGAGGAACCTCGGAGCTGGGGAGAAAGCTCCTGGGGGCTTTTAAATGGAGAAAGTAGCACCAGGTAGCTGCAAATTACCTTCCTCTAATGTAGGAAAATACAGCATGCTCATTCCTCTAAAAAAGAAAAATATAACTTCACTTCTCTGTATGCATTCCATTCAACAGCCATTTGTCCCAAGCATGACCCTTAGTTAATTTGAGATGGGAGAGAGGTGGCTATGGCTCTAGTTTGCTCCTGGTTCTGGTATGCCTCTCCCATGGTATGAGCATCTTACTGAGCATCTACTAATAGGGGAAACCATGTGTGGATAGGGAAGGAGAAAGGAGCAGGTGATATGGGAACTTTCTGTACTAATCTGTTCAAATTTTCTATAAATCTAAAACCATTCTTAACAAAACCTGTTAAAAATATGGAATTTAAAAATAATTTAATATTTAAATATTGCTTTTTTTAATTGTTTATAACAGAAACTATATATTAGGTAGTTTGATTAACAGGGATTTATTTTCTCATAGTCTGGAGGCTTTGAGCCCAATATTGGGGTTTCAACATGGTTAGATTCTGGAGAGCCCTTCTTCTAGCTTGCAAATGGCTTCATTCTCTTTGTGTCCTCATATGACCGAGAAGGAGAGAGAATGATTTCATGTGCTCCGGGAACCTCGGATATCTCCTTATAAGGCCACTAATCCCCCTTACTAGGGCTCCACCCTTATGACTAACTTTAATCCTAATTAACTCCCAAAGGTCCTATCTCCCAAAACCATCACATGAGGTGATGAGGTGATCACATTAGGGCTTCAATATAAGAATTTTAAGGGGGCAGCCCTGGGTGGCTCAGCATTTTAGCGCCACCTTCAGCCCAGGACCTGATCCTAGAGACCTGGGATCAAGTCCCACATCGTGGGTGGCTCAGCATTTTAGCGCCACCTTCAGCCCAGGACCTGATCCTAGAGACCTGGGATCAAGTCCCACATCGGGCTCCCTGCATGGAGCCTGCTTCTCCCTCTGCTTCTCTGTGTGTGTGTGTGTGTGTGTGTGTGTGTGTATGTGTCTCATGAATAAATAAATAAATAATCTAAAAAAATAAAAGATTTTTAAGAGATACAAACATTGAGTCCTTAACAGTTGTGAATAGGAATATTATATACTGACATTCCAAATCTCATCACAGGTATAGGTCAGCATATACATATGAACATTGCACCTAAATAATAGTAAACATACAAGTTACTTCTTGAAACATTTTTACTAAATATTTATTCAGTTTTAATAGTTGCCTTTGGTCTATCCTCAGAAGTATTTCCTGACAGTTTTTAGAAACTGGGAAACTGGTCTTTTAAAGACTTGACCCTATTAAGTAACAGAAGAAGTTTCTGTTCTTTTTTTTTTTTTTTTTTTTTAAGAAGTTTCTGTTCTAAGTTGAATTTCTTCACACATTTATGAACATCTGCAGGTGTGCTAAATTTACAAGAATTGCTTTATTTGAAGAAGTGGGTGACAGTTAAGAGGTGATTCTTATTTTTATTCACATCCTATTATGGCTGTTAATTGGAGCATATGGTTAAGACACAATACAGTTATTGCAGAATTTAGGAAATAAAATCACCCATCATGCATACAGAATAGATACTCTTTGGTTCTATAGTTAATATGAAATATAGTTCTCCTTTATTTTCTCTCCTGAAATCATAGCTCAAATTCTGTGTGTCATCTGACTCTGAACATCTCAACTCTCTGGATCTTGCTTTGTTTGTTTGAGAGAGAGAGTGCAGTCCCAGAGTGGGAGAAGGTGAGGGGTGGGGAGTGAAGAAGGAGAGAGAGAATCTTAAGTAGGCTCCATGCCCTGTGCAGAGCCCAATGCTGAGTTCAACCTCATAACCTATGAGATCATGACCTGAGTCCAAATCAAGAGTCAGACACTTAACTGACTGAGCCACCCAGGCGCCCCTCCACTCCCTGGTTCTTGACCTCTTCTCTTACTTCTCACATATGGTAGTATAGATCAGCTTCCTGAAATCTTAGTGCTTTCCAGAATCCTGTGTTAACTTTAAGTTGATTTTAACATCAGATACCAGCTCTTGTGGATGGAATTTAATCTCGCCCCCCCCCCAATTCCACTTAATTTAATCATTTTGAGTACCCACTGTGAACCTGTCTCTTTGCTAACACTTAGGAAAAAATACACCTGTACTTAAAACACATTTGTTGTACTTAAATTGTTCATGGTTAGGTAATGTCACTAGCCAGACTTCCTGTGTCCTCCTCTTTAAGGCATCACCTGAAAGATTACCCTTGTCTCTCAGGGAAACCCCTACTCCTCTCTGCTTACAATTTCCACTTTCAGTGCTCAGGTCTTTGGTGAGCCAGACTGTGCTTCCATACTTTAGCCACTCCGAAATCTTCTACTGCCATCTCCACCACCTTTTTCACTTCCCTAATTATCTTCCAATTATAGATCTACAGATTCAGTGCAATCCCTGTATAGATTTTCACCAAAATTCCAGTTGTGGCATTTTTCACAGAAATAGAAAAAAAAATTCTAAAACTTGTGTGGAATCATAAAAGGCACCAAATAGCCAAAATAATCTTGAGAAAGAAGAACAAAGCTGAAGGCACCATGCTTCCTGATTTCAAACTATATTGCAAAGCTAGTAATCAAAACAGTATAGCCCTGGCACAAATACAAATCAGTGGAACAGAATAGTGAGCCCAGAAATAAACACACACATATAGTCAATTAATTTTGCCAGAGGCTCCAAGAAAACGCAATGGAGAAAGAAATAGTATCTTCAATAAATGATGTTAGGAAAATTGGATATCCACATGTAAGAGAATAAACAAATACACATAAAATTAATTCAAAATGTACTAAATACTTATATTTAAGACTTGAAGTCATAAAAGAAGAAAACATAGGGGCAGAAAATATGTTAGAAGAAAGCATAGGGGAAAAGCTCCTTGACATTGGTCTTGGCAGTGATTTTTTTTAGTATGATACCAAAAGTATAGGTAACAAAAGCAGAAATAAACATTGGGACTGTGTCAAACTAAAAAGCCTCTGCACAGCAAAGGAAACAATCAAGAAAATGGAAAGACAAGTGGGAGAAAATATTTGTGAACCATCTATCTGACCCAAAATATATAAAGAACTCATACACCAAGATAGCAAAAAAACAAACAAACAAAAAAAAACTATAGTCTGGTTTAAAAATGGGCAAATTTTTCCAGAGAAGACATACAAATGGCCAACAGGTATATGAAAAGATGCTCAACCTCACTGATCATTAGGGAAATGCAAATCAAAACCACTGTGAGGCTCACCTCACACCTGTTCAGATGATGATAATCAAAAAGACAAAAAATAACAAGTATTGACAAGGGTGTGGAGAAAAGGGAACTCTTGTGCACTGTTAGTACAACCATTATGGAAAACAATATGGAAGCTCCTCAAAAATTAAAAATAGAACTTCCATATGACCCAACAATCTCACTTCTGGATATATATCTAAAGGAAATGAAATCAGTGTCTCAGAGAGATATCCATACACACATATTTATTGCAGTGTTATTCACAGTATATAAATAATTTCAAGATATGGAAACAACTTAAGTGTTAATGGATGAATAGATTTTTAAAAGTGTAAGATAGATAGATACACACAATGCAATATTATTTGGCTATAAAAAGGAAAAGGAAACCCTGCCATTTTCAACAGCATGGATAAACCTAGAGGATATTATGCTAAGTGAAATAAGCCAGGCACAGAAAGACAAATACTATATGACCTCAGTTACATGTGGAATTAAATAAAAAAAAAAAGTCAAACTCAGAATCAGAGTTCTATGAACTATTGCCAGCATTTGAGGAATTGGGGAAATGGAGAGATGTTGGTCAAAGAATACAGACTTTCAGTTGTAAGATGAATGAGTTCTGGGGATCTCATGTATAGCATGATGATTATAGTTAATAATACTACATTGTATAATTGAAATTTGCTAGGAGAGTAGATCTTAGTGTTCTCATCATCACAAAAAAGAAAAAGGGTTATTATTCCCTCCATCCCAAGCCTGCTGATGGCAGTACCTTCAGTTAAGAGGGCCTGCAGTGCCTGCCTGGGAACACATCACTGGTAGGGAGCTCCACAGACATTTCTTCCATCCAGGCCCCTATTTATGGCTGGCCTGGCTCTTGTGGTTCTTAATTATGATTGCAGGATACACTTCAGCAAGAAACCATTGAGGAACAAGATTTATTACCTACATGGCAGGGGGAGCAGACCTTGGGTTCTGTTAGGGTCCAAGGGTGGAGTGTCTACAATTGCAGGTTCACTCTTCATTGGCTAATGCAAGGCTTAAGAGCCAGAATTAGGGCTTGGGGAGGGAGAAGTGGGTCACATAAGCAGTCAGTTATCTAAATTACCCAAGGCTTTCTGAAAGGTACCTTCATGAGTAGAGTGGCCTAGTTCCCTATCTGGCTGTTTTACTAGTAGCTGTGTCATACAGATGGCAATATGCTTATTCAAGATGGATGTCTTTTGAAATGGAAGCCTAGTCAATCAAAAGCTTGATGTCAGGCACTTAACAGTACACTACATGAGGTGATGGATATAATAATTTGATTGTGGTAATCATTTCACAATATATCTGTATATTAAATCATCACATAAAAACAATTATGTGGTATATCCTAACTATATACAGTTTTTATTTGTTAATCATATTTCAGTAAAGCAGAAAAAAATAATTGTAGGAAATGGGTGATGGGTATGTGTGATTCTATTATATTATTCTCTTTACTTTTATGTATGTTTGAAAGTTTCCACTACTGGGAAAAAAAAAATCTTTAAAGAAAGAAAAAGAATTATAGAATCTTAGAGGTAAAAGTATCCACAACAAATCCTACCTTGAACCCTTATTTTTCAAGGAAGGAAAGCCCAATAGGGCAAAATCACCTTCTGCTAGTGAGTGGCAAAACCTCGACAGGAAGCCAGCACTTTGAGTATTTAGTTTAGTGTTACCTCCTCCTGTCGAGAGGTCATCTTAGCTGGCTAATGCAAAGTGCTAATGAGACTCCGTTTTCAGGTTTAGTTACTCCATGGGCTAATTCTCAGATTGGCCCTTCCATGATCACCAGTTTTACCTGGTCTGTGACCCTTTTCCAGCTGTGGCTCATAGGGGAACAGGAGTAATGGGGTATAGAAAAAACAGCACAACTCATGGCAAATGTTGTATAAATACTTCAAAGTGGCTTTTTTCATAGTGTTTTTTCTCTGTGTTAATGCACACACACGTGTGTGTGTCCCTCTATGAATTCAGTTCACTTGAGAGTCTTTAACACTCCGCTTAAAAACTAGGGTATACTTTGAAAGATAAGTAAATCTTGATTACCTACCAGTGAAGGACTTTAAGAGCAGTAGTGAAGTAAAACTGAGTATACAGAGATTTTGCTTCCTTGGTTAAAAACATGTATTTCAACAGCCATCATATTGAAATGTGACTGATACTGTTACTGATAGTATGTAGCAGATACTTGCTCTGCTATGAAATATCTTAACAGATACATCTTTCTTGTTCTAAGTTATTTCTATGTATAAGCCCAAAGAAAATTTTAGGTTCAGTATCATAGTTTTTCCTTTGTCAGGAAATTTATGTTTGCTTAGAATGTGCTTTTGCAATCTTAGGTTGTGTTTGGAAAACAGAGGTGTTAGAATTCTTAGAAAACAGACTTGAGGAGTGCCTGCGTGGCCTCAGTCATTTGGGTGTCCAACTCTTGATTTCAGCTGTGATCATGATCTCAGGGTTGTGGGACTGGCCAGGTCTGTTCTGTGCTGGGTGTGGAGTCAGCTTGGGATTCTCTCTCTCCTTTCCCTTTGCCCCTCCCTCTGCACACGTGCACATGCTCTCTCACTCACTCTCTCAAATAAATAAATAAATAAAATCATTTTGGTTTTTTTTTTTTTTTTAAGAAAAAAAAGAGAAAACAGACTTGATTAACTGCTTAAAAAGCCACCAGCTCTGCTGGCCTGTTATCTTACCTCTGGCAAGAGAAGACATTAAGCCCAAAACAGAGGGAGCTAGGAAGTAGTGAAAATAACCTCAGGGTACTCAGTGAAGGATGATACATCTTCTTTTGTGTAATGTAATGGTGATAAGGTGACAAGTCTAATTCCTACATTCTTAACCTGGGTGAGAAGCTATGTACTGAATTATCTAATGAGAGCAACATTCAACCCCTTATCACAAGAAGCCCTTAAGTGAAGGCAAAATCAAGCATTTGAACAGGAAGAACAACATTGAAAGTTGAAAATAGACTCAAAGGATAACCCTAGATCAAGGTTTCTCAAATTTTGGCAGGCATCAGAGTCACCTGGAGGATTCATTAAAACACAGATGAGTGGGTGTCACCTCAAGTTGTTGATTCAGTAGATGTGGGGTGGATCTGGGAATTTGCATTTTTAACAAGTTCCACTGGTAATGTTGATGTTGTTAGTTCTAGGACCACATTTTCAGAACCACTACATAGCTCTTGAGGAAAACCAGTAAAATTATCTGTGTGTGGCTGAATTTCTGGGAAATGTCTTTGGTTCTCATT